>NW_026585504.1:59440687-59523195 GCF_907164565.1 Psammomys obesus | reverse complement strand
ACACACACACACACACACACACTGCCTCAGCTGCCCACCCCACACACGAAGCTGCTTCACCTACCACACACACACACAGACACATATACACACACATATACATACACACACACAACCACCCACCCGGCTGCCTCAGCTGCCCACACACACACACACACACAGCTGCCTCACCTGCCATACTCACTCCTTAACTTTTGTCACAGAGGTCAGACTGCTCTGCGGAGTGGCCCTTCGCCGAGGCTGTGGGAGCTGTGGTGAGCAGCCCAGTGCTCTCGGGCTTGACCAGGGCCACTCCGAGTTCCTCACAGAGCACACGGCACGGTCTCTGCGCTCCAGCTTCTCCTAGCCCTCCTGCTCTTCCTCACCTTCCAAATGAGCTGACACTTGGTTCTTGACAACAGGACACCTTCTGAGAGAGCAGTCATTTGATGACCCGGGAGGTCCAGGTCCCTCACTGATTGAGTCCTTGTGCCATCAAGAGAGGTGGCAGGTTAGGAATGTGCCTTCGTGGTTAGAGTGCTTGGCCAGCATGCACAGGGAACCAGACTCCACCCACCTGACCAGGTGCAGTGGAGCATGCCTGTCCTCTCAGAGCTTGGGAGGATCAGAAGTTCAAGGTCATCCTTGGGCCATCCTGGGCTACATGAAACCCTGTCTCAAACAAATCGACATCAAAAGGATACGTTAAACACTGCCAGAGTAAACCAGGTATTTCCATAAATTGCATGTACTTACTTGTTTCCCGGCAGGGGCAGCGAGAGCACATGCCACACGCACCTGTGGAGGTCAGGTGACAACCCAGTTCTCTCTTTTTGACAGGTGGATCCCAGGGATTGAACTCAGGCCGCCAGACTTGGCAGCAAGCATCTTTACCTGCTCAGCCATCTTAGTAGACTAAAGTTTTAATGTAAGTAAGCCTGCACTCAAAACCAATGAAGTAGCATATCGCACAGCAAATATCTACACAGTAGTGTAGACACTAATTATTGTGTTCTGTATACAATTGGCTGCGCTAAACCTGTTAGCATCTGCAACAGAGTAGATTGATTTGTTCCAGTGTTAACTTACACACATATAGATACAAAACATACACACACACACACACACACACACACACAGTGCACTAAGGGGAGCCTGTCTTTGGACTGCTGTCTAGCGTTTGGAAGAACTGTAGAGGCAGAGCTCCATCTCAGCTTCCTAGCTCCTGCTCAGTCCCCTGGACTGGGCCCTGATCATCGGCCCTATCAGACCGTATCACTACCCCCAGCCATCAGGGGCAGAGCACCAAGCTGGCCCCAGCCAGGCTCTGCCTACCTTGGGCTCTGCTCAGAGGGCAGGGCTGAACTGATTCTGTCAGGAAGGGTTAGTCTCGTCTCTGGGCTGGCAGCATGTGAGGGGACAAGACAAATGTCCTCGGACAGCCTCGATCCAGAGCCTTCAGACATGCTGGGAAGAACTTGCAGGCTCCTCCAACCCAAGGTGGATGCTAGCACACAGCTCATCCAGCTCTGCCTTGAGGCAGGCTTGCTTTGAGCACATGTGTGTTTGTGTTCTCATGGGTGAGCACACTTGTGTGCAGGTGTGTGTAGGCCAGAAGTCAACCTCAGGTGTTATTCCTCAGGGACCATTCATCTGGGAGCTCACTGGGCTAGGCTAGCTGGTCAGGAAAGAGAGTCCTCCTGTCTCTGCCTTCCCAGTGCTGGGTTACAAGCCCAAGACAGCATGCTGGGGTTATCACCTGAGCTCGGGTCCTCAGGCTTCCGCACTTTATTGACAGCTGTCTCTCCAGTGTCCTTTTGCCATGCTGGTCGGCAGATGAAGAGAAAGCTGACAGCTAGGTAAAGCTGCAGAGCCTCCTGCCTCGCAAGTCTCAGTCACCACACTCTCCTTCCACAGACAAGCGGACAGTGCTGGTGATGGGCTACACACGGAACACCAGGAACAAAGCTCGCCAGCCCAGAACCCCTTCCCACCCTTCACCTGCCAGGACCCACATGGTGCTCAGCCTCTCATTCCTTGGAACCCCCCCCCAGCCTCTGCCCCATTGTTACAGAGTCAACCCTCCCCCCACACACACACAGAGGTGATGGACTCTCCCTCACAGAGAGTCCTTGCTTTTGAGGCATCTCCGGAGAAAAGCCACCTGAGCATGCCACCTGACCAAGCAGGTTACTTAATCAGCTCCACTGACTGGAAGCTACAGCCGTGAATGCCACAGGCCAACGTTCCATGTGACACAGGTAGGTCAAAGGATGAAAATTGGCCCAACAGTCCTGGCCAAGACTTTTCAGCCAAAGCCGGCCTTTAATTAGCTGTGTGACCTCAGGCTGAAGGGATAGCTTTGCCAGAAGGATGATTGGGCTACATCTCTAGCAGCTGACGATCCTCCACCATGTTTGTTTGAAGGCCGCTTCCTCTAGCCATTGTGTTTTTTTAGGGTCTTGGTAGATTTAATCCAGACTGTATTGGCAGGGCTGGGGGAGGGGTAGCTCCATGATAGTGTGCCTGCTCAAGACCGCAGGTTTAAACACATTGTCATTGAAGTAAAACTTTGTTTTCCCTTTTCCTTCAGTTCCGGGTTGGAACTCAGAGTCTCACACATACTAGGTAGGCACTCTACAGCTTAGCCACATCTTGATCCCATCACTAGGAGATTCTAGGCAGGTGCCCTCCCATTAAGCCATGCCCCCAGCTCATCACTGGCAGTGCCCTTCATCACTAGGTAAGTGCCCTGCCAGAAACTCATGCCATCACTAGCTCACTTGGGGCTTCTAGGCCGGTGATCTACCTCAGGGCTTCACCTGCTGAACAAAGTGGACGAAGTACCCATCCCCCGCAGAGGGACCTCAGTGAGCAAGTGTGTTCCTAACGTGTTCTTCCTCCCCGCTAGATATTCACGAATGCCCAGATCTCTCCTGAGCTCGGTGTGTAGCTGTCTGTCAGTGCGACAACCTGTGTAAGCACACATTCTCAACCATCAAGTGGCTCTGCCCTGGGGGGATCCCTCTAGCCCTTGAAAGAAGCAGAGCCACAGGCTGGGCCACCCAGGGGCCGTACACAGTGGTGCACCATGAGACAAGGCAGATGGGCTGCTTAGGCGTCTCGGATCAGCACTCAGGGCTTGCTACCCCTCGGATTCCTCTCTGTCAACCTGTAGTCCTTCCCTGAGTCCTGTTAAGAAAATGCTTCTGTTGCCAAACTTGTGGATCACTGCCTGTACCCCAAGACAGGTTCAGCCAATTAAAAGAGCCAAATTAAAAATAGGAAGCAGAAAGGGGGAAATTTATTAACGTGGCCACACTGAGAAGAGGGACAAAGGTCCAGCCCAGGGACATCCTCAGGCTCAGTGAGGCCCCATATGGGGCTGTCTGTGGAGGAGACAGAGAATGACAACCTTCCAGAGACCACTCTAAGGCCTGTGTGGGCCTGTGACAGGGAGCTGGGTGGGATGCAGCCAACCACAGCCAGTCAGGGAAGAGCCTCCCACAGGCAGAGACACCGGGACGAGGGAGTGCAGTGGCTGGGTGGAGAAGGTGCCCAGAGGAGCTGAGGGTGTCAAGTCAGCCCACAGGCACAATGGGAGCCTGGCACACGGCATCTCCACCTGGGCCACCCCCTGGGCCACCTGGAGGCTTCTGATTTTTGGAGGCCCACTGGCTTCTCAGAAGGAAACTCCAGGAAGCTCTCTCCCTCCAAACCCAACTACATGTACCACGTTTCCTAAGACAACGCAGAGGCTGTGTGAGGTGCCCCAGCTCCCTCATTTAGCTCTGAGGTGTAATTAATACATAAATTAGGCTCCTGTAGACTCACAAATACCCAGGAAAAAACTGAAGAAAATATATATAATTAGTTTTCCCATATGATTCCATCTGTCAGCTCTGAGTTCAACACCGCTGTGGCGAATCCCAGGGGCTTTGTTGGTTATGTTGGCTGCATCTGGCACTGCCCCTGCCCTGATTTGGAGAAGTAAGCCTGGGCTATCAAGGCCATGTGCCACAGGGCAGGAGCTAAAGCAGACAGCAGAGCACCCAGAGACCTTGGATACGGCTCTGGGAGAGGACCGGGAAGTGTGAGGGCAGCCACAGACATTTGCATGTGTGCCTCCAGCTAGAGACAAGAATGCTTCTAAGACTGATCCTGTCATCTGTGTCACAAGCTATACACAAGAAGAAAAAGACAAAGAAAGGAAAAGAGAACCAGAGAGCAAGACTCCTAGGAGGGCAGAGCCCAGGGCAAAAGGAACCAGTCACATCTCAGAACAGAATGTAAAGTCCCTTTCTCTCCCCACCACAATTTCCCAGCACCCAGCTTCTGCTGCTCCAGCACTTGCTATTCATCTGGCTGGAAGAAGGACTACTGAATGTTTTTTTCTTCCCTTCTCTGAAATTATTTGTATAACAAAATGAATACATCTGTTTTAATAGCGGTTAAACCAGACACAAGAATACAAAGCCAAAAGGAAGGCACCCCACATAATTCTCTCCGTAACTCTCAATCCCCAGGAGTGTGACATTATTGACTGGTGCGGGGCTGGCAAGACGGCTCAGAGGGTAAAGGCACTTGCCAAGCAAACCTGGTGACCTGAGTTCGATCCCTGGGACCACCCCTGAGAATGGAAGGAGAACTAGTTTGGCAACATTGTCCTCTGACATCCACATGTACACAATAGCATGCACCCACATGACATTATGGACACACACACATGCAATTCATAAATTAAAACTGACGATTAAAGGATGCTAATATTTGGTGTCATAATTATCAAATGATGTTATACTGCTCCTGATGCTGGCAGCTTCTCACAGATGCATGCTCGTCTCTCTGCATTTGGTGCATGATCCAGACTCATTCTTTTTTTTGGTGAGGGTATATGTGCATGTTCATGTATGTGCTGATACACATGTGGGCACATGTTTGTGGAGGCCCAAGGTTAACCTCCAGCATTGTTCCTTGTGAGCCATTCACCTTGTTTCTTGAGGCAAGGTTTTCCTTTGGTCTGGAACTCACCAATCCGGCTAGGCTTCCTGGCCAGCAAGCTCCAAGGGGCCTCCTGACAGTTATTTGCCCAGCCCCTTCATCCCGTTTATAAGGTACACGCTATGACAACACATTCAATATTTTATATTTTCTTCTTAATCCAGATGGCCTCCTATATATGGCTATTTGGTTTATTTGTCAGTCTTATTAAAAAATATCAAGAGAGGGGCAAGAGAGATGCTACTTTTTTTTTTTTTTTTGAGACAGGGTCTCTTCTTTCTACATTGCCCTGACTGTCCTGGAACTCTTTATGTTGACCAGGCTAACCTCAAACTCAAAGAGCTCTGTCTCCCTCTACCCCTGCCTCCCAAGTGTTGAGGTTAAAGGTGTGCACCACTATGCCTAGCCTCACATTCAGCTCTTGCAGGTGACCTGAACCCATAGCTCACAACCACTTACAATTCTGCCTCCAGGGCATCCCATGTCCTCTTCTTGCTTCTGGGGAGCCTGCACTCACACGCACATATCCATACACAAACAAACATATATACACATATAAAAAAATCTTTAAAAAAACTGCTGGGAAGTAGTTAGAGCTGGCATTGTTTTCCTTATCTTGAAAGATACAAAAGAAGCAGAACCTGGTGAGGCTGGAGTGATGGCTCAGTGGCTAAGAGCGCTTGCTCTCCTTGCAGGTCCCACCCCAGCATCTTAAGGGGCTCTAGCAGGCCTGAGCATGGCAAGCACTTCTCTGCACGCCTTTCTCCCCCACTCGCTCTGCCTTGCCAAAAACCATCAGATTACATTCCTAAAGCTAGCCACCAAGGTCCGTTCCCTCATTTGTTCAATTTCTTCCCCTGAGGCTGACTACTAAGGTCCAGTTAGTGAAGTATTGAAGTCCAACAATCAAAAGCCCCCTTTGGCTCACCTAATTAACATGCCTAATTAAAATCAAATACCTCATCCTAACAGGGTTTTCTCTTGTACCTTTCTTTATAAACTGACATTTTCCTATGTGCTACATCTGTCTCCTCTCTACCCAGAGGCAGTCCTCTGGGACAAATACCCCTGCCCCCTCTCCCTTGTTCCCTTCTCCTTCATCCTCTATCTCCTGTCTTTGTCTCTTATCCTTTGACATCTGTCCCTCTGGGACAAATAAATCCCCTTTGTGCTGAGAACTTGGTCTTGGGGGTCCTGAGCCAATACTGTTTCCCTACAGCATCCATATCAGGAGGCTCACAAATGCCTGTCATTCCAGATCTAGGGAATTCAGGCTCCTGCACTTACATGTACATAGCCACATGCAGGATCACACATACAATTAAAAAAAAATCAGGATCTAAGAAGATAACAAATGGCTTGTAGGAGAGAGAGCTGCACAGGTGGGAACCTGCCTTAGATTCTCCTCTTGCAATTCCATCTTCTGTCTCCATGGATGGAGCCCTGGCAGAAGATGATGCCAGGAATAGACTAGTTACCAACCTGATGAGATCTAGAATCACTTAAGAGACAAGGCACATCAGTGAGGCAATGTTTAGATTAGATTCACTGAGATCAGAAGACCTGTCCGCTGTGGGTGGCACCATTCCGTAGACTGAATGAAAAGGAGCATCATCCTCACTCTGTTTTATGACTGGATTAGAACCGACCAGCAGCTTCAAGCTCCTGCCACCATCCCTTCTCTATACCATGATGAACTGATCCTTAACCTGGAAGCCAGAACAGATGGTCCTGCCCTTCAGTTGCTTCTGACAGGGTGTTTTATCACAGTGACGGGAAAGAAACCAAGACAGGTAGAAGATGGTGAGAAGGGAGAGGAATAGTGCATTAGCTACTTTTCTCGTTGCTGAGACAAAATGCCCAAAAAAAAACCACTGAATGAAGGAGAGGAAAATTCATTCTGGCTCACAGTTTGAGGGCATACAGTCCATCGTAGTGGGTAAAGCATGGCTGCCAGAGAAGGAGGCAGCCACAGTCAGATGAAATCTGGTGCTCAGCTCAATTTCTTTTTATTCAGCTCAGGACTCATGGGATGGTGCTGTCCGCACCTAGGTTGGGCCATCCCTCCTCAATTAGCCCAATCTAGAAGCCCTTTACTCATGTACACAGAGGTGTGTTCCCACGATGACTCTAAATTCAGTTAAGTGGACATTCCTCATCACAGGTTGTCAGAGGAGGTAGTCACTAAAAGAATGAAGAACTCCTCCAGGCCATGCCTGTCCAAGCAGTTCTTTGCAGCCATTATAGGTCATGATGAATTCCACCAAGGGGTGGTGCGAGCTGCTTCCTCTCTGGCCTGATGCTCCTCTTCAGGATTCTAAAGGGTGGTGGTCTTCACTTCCTACTCTTGCCCTAGCCTACCCTTGGTTCCTTACCTAACAGTTTCAAAAGAACCCTCAGTGACCTTGGCACCTCTAAGTAAATCAAACTCAGTCCAATGACAGTACCCTGAAGTTCTGCTGTCCTTCTCAACTTCCTGTTACGATAGCAAAATACCCAAGAAAATTAGAGAAAGGGACATTTTATTTGCTCTCTTGTTCCCAACAGGAGGCCACTGAATTGTTTTGTAACTTTTTCTTGGGAGATATGACAAATGTCTACTCACTCTAGACAAGACACTGGCAACAGAGCAAAAAATAAATAAATAAAAATAAAAACCCCAAACCAGTTCTGTCCAAGCCTATGTTAGTGAACCAGTGAGTTTACTTACAGAGCAGGGATGACTAACTCCAAGACAGCTGCCTCATCAGAAGGCCACGCCCACCTCAGCATGCGTGCAGCTGACAAAAGCTGTATCCCTAGAGCTTTCAGCTGGGTGTTGAGGGAGAGGTGCTGCGTGCGAATTTGTAAGTTTCACTTTCTGAGGCTCGTGAATTGTGTTTACTTTCTGAGCCTTTAGTAACCCCTTCCTCCCTCCAGGGTGGAGATGTTTCCATTCAGAGCATGGCTAGATTGATTTGAGTCTGTGGTGAGGTATCATGGTATGCACCCCACGGTCAAGCAAAGCATGTCTGGGAAATCAATGAAACAGGAAAAGGCTGGAGTCCTTCAACAGCCTAACTTCCTTTCACAAGGCTCCACCTCCTAAATTTTCACCATTTCCCACTAGTGGCAGACTTAGGGAACAAGCCTTCAACACGTGCCTTGGGAAGACTTATAAAATCCAACCTATAGAGCCTGAGGAGATGGCCCAGTCAGAAAAGTGCTTGCTGCTTGAGCGTGAGGACCCAACTTCAATCCCCAGAACATGTACAAACATGCACGCATATGCATGCTTCCTGTGTGCGCACAGAACACACGCACACAATCTGAGCTATAACAGCACATGCCTCTGCCCCTCTGCGTAGGGTGGTTTCTGGAGCCAAAAGAAGATCACCTGCCCAGGAGCTGTGCTCTGCTGGCCTCTGCCTTAGAGAACTTACCAGAGGCTCCCAGGTGCCTGTGGGAAAATTCTGTCGCAAGCCTTCCCGGGTGCCCGCATCCATCTCCTCAAATTGCTGTCCAGGCTGTGGCACCCCGGGCTTCCTTGCCTCTCGACTGGGAGACGGTACAGTAGCTGCAGGCGCCAAGCCCAGCCTTTCATGATTCTAAACCTGTCTCGTGCCCTCCAGGATATGCATATTTACATCTCTTTCCCTAGGAACTGGAGCATTAATAAGTAATGTACATTTTAAGAACATGCAAAATGTGCATCAGCAAAAGGGCCAAGGGTGCAGCTCAAAGGTAGGCGTGCAGAAGCCGGGTTTAACGGCCAGTGCTTCGGACAATACAGAAAACAACAGGAAGCTGTAACGACTGTGGTGGCTTGCCTGTGAATTCCAAGTACTTACTGCTAAGCCACAACCCGAAACCTTCAAGGTTAACGTTTTCATCAGACTCGTTAGTGATGCTCAGGAAAGTCTTTGCAAGTTTCACTAGAAGCTATTGACAGTAGGGACTGGAGAAAGCGCTCTTACAGAGAACCCAAGTGCAGTTCCCAGCATCCGAGTTCAGTTTCCAGTACCCAACTGGGTGGCTCAGATCTGTGTGAAACTCCAGCTCCAGAGCATCTCTCTGGCCTCCATGGGCATGGAACTCATGTGTACCAACCCACACTCACGTAAACACGTAAATAAAAATTAGGAATTTTTAAAATATTTTTTAAGGGCTGGAGAGATAGCTCAGAGGTTAAGAGCACTGGCTGTTCTTCAAAAAGTCCTGAGTTCAATTCCCAGCAACTACATGGTGGCTCACAAGCATCTTCTGGTGCGTAGGCATACATGCAGGTAGAACACTGTATACATAATGAATAAATCTTTTTAAATATTTTAAAAGTATTTTTTAAAGTATTGCTAGTAAGGTCTGAGAAGATGTTTCAGGGGATACGAGTACTTGTTTTGCAAGCACAAGGCCCTGAGTTCAAATCCCCAGCACCCATGTAAAAAGCTGTGCATGGTTGTGTTATCTGAACATTGGAGGCTACAGACAGGTGGGTAAAAAAATCTACTAGCCAGCCAGCTTGGCGAAAATGGTAAGCTTCAAGTTCAGTGAGAGACACTCCCTCAATGTAATAAAGCAGAGGAAGACACCCAATGTCCTGGTCGGACTTCTACATCTACGTTTGTGGGTACATGCAACCATATACCCCACACACACCACACTCACACACACCCAAAGATACTGATAAAACTATGGCATTGCTAATAAGAACAGTAGATGTCGGCCCGGTTGAATGCACTAGTCGCTTCTCTCTTCCACTCTTGGGTCTGACAAAGTGAGCAAAATGTTAGCTCTGGCATTCTATTTTGTTCACAAGTGTGATGCTTAGCATCACCATTGGTCGGTGGTGAGTTCTCAAGTACCTTTTCAGACATGTATGTCTACTATGAGAGGTTTGCACAGGTGGACCTGGACTGAGTTCTCCGTAAGTGTTTGTAGTGGACTGTGAAGTGGTCAGGACTCCATGCCACGTTTCTGACATGGCGCACTCATGACACATGATTGCCTGATGGGTGGTGGTAACCATCTCCTTGACAGAATCTAGGATCTCCTGGGAGATGAGTTTCTGCGTCTGCCTCGGAGAGGTGGCGGAGAGGAGGGGGCAGGTAATCTTAATTGTGTTGCTAAGTGGGAAGACCCATCTAAACTATGGATGTGTTGGAAATAAGATAATAAGGTTAACTTTTAATATACGCTTCTGCATTAAATGACCCAGCACAGAGAAAAGGCAAGAATGGCTGGATGCTTGTCTGGCCAAGACCATGGTTTTTTTTAAATCCAAATTTCTGTTTTCTTCTCCCATAGACTGGAGCTTGTTCCCTTCCCCTATCCCCACCTCAGGTTCAGGACACAGCACCTTCCTCTTGAAATTGCTCCACCCCTTTTTTCTGAGGTAGGCAGCTACATAGCAGACTGTCTGTAACTTTCCAGTTCTTATGAAGCAAGCAGAGCCAGCTAGGGGAGAGAGGGCCCTGGTGTGTCCTGTTCGCTGTCACTCTGGTTAATTCTAAGTGCACCTCATATTGAAATTACACCATAATCTACTTCTTACAGACAGGCCCCAGACTCTATGTCATGGAGAAGCTGAGCTGAGCACGTGCCTCTGACTGTGGACTTAACTTGAGTAGCTGCTTCAGGCTCTGCTGCCTGGACCTCCTCATCACGATAGACTACCTTGAACTGTGAGCTAAAACACATGCTTCTCCCTTGAGTTGATTTTGTCAGAATATTTGACAAAGAAGTTGTCATGGCTACAGAAAAAGAAATGAAGACATCTATGGCAAAATCAAACCTTGAGCTCCATCAAGCCCCGAGTTACAGCAGCCCCAGAAGACATCTGAATGTCAGCCCAGTGTATCCAGATCAGGACTCTCAATGTGCCTGTCAGTGTGAGATAACTCGACTTTAAAGGAAATACAACATGGTTTATTCCTAGCCAAATAAGCAGGATCGTGTCTCAGAAACAAGATTCAAGTTACTCTAAATAATACGTTTTCTTATAAAAGAGAATGGGATTTTTACAGCTAAAGAACAAAAGAAAGTCATAAATCAGGAGAGTGAACAATGCTTCTCTTGGTGGACATCAGTGGGCTGCCTACAGCACATTTGGGATCCTCCTCCCCTGCCCCTTCCATATGAAGGCCAGAGGTCAACCTCAGGGGTGTTCTTCTGGCCCTACCTGTCTCTGCCTTCCCAGTGCTGAGATTAGAAACCCATGTCATTACATAATCCTAAGAATATGACTCAGGTCCTTGTGCCTGCATGACAAGCACCTTACTGACTGAGCCATCTCCCTGCCCCAGGGAAATACTCTCTATGTGATCTTGTTTTATAACACCCCTAGCTTCAGTGTTTGTACATACTCAAGGTCTTATTAGGCTGAACAGTACATTTTGTGAGGCATTGCTTAAGTCATGAGACTGTTAAGTCATCTAGAGGTTAAAAGTAAATGGTCAGTTTATTAAAAGATTTGGTTTTATTTTTAGTTATGTGTATCTGTGCACATAGTGTCTAGAGGCAGGCATCAGTTCCCCTGGAGCGGGAGTTACAGGCCGTCATGAGCTGCCTGAATGACATAGGTGCTGAAAATGGAAGTCCAGACCCCTGCAAGAGCAGCTGTGAAAGCTAAAGTTGTGTTTTAAGTTTGAATTACTGAACTTAAGAGATCTGTAAAACAAAAATGACTCTAACCTGTAAGTCCCACTTGCCCAAGGACAGATACCCTCCTGGAATGCTAAGGAATGTAAGATAACAAGCCGTGTGTTTTCACTTCTGCAGACAAGGTTGGTTGCCCCAACTGTGCAACTGTGCTTGATCACAGGAGGGTGGGAGGTACACAGGCAGGAAGCACATCAGGATGTATGCTTGGCCTCACTGGACAAAAGCAGAAGTACATAGCCTTGTGGGGAATGCCTTTGTAAGCCAAACTAATGAGGTCATTCTCTGGGAACCCCCAGTACAGACTTGGAGAGTGTCCATCTTCATGACCAGTATATAATGAAGCTTACTTGAAAATTGGCTCAAAAATTGTGATAGTGGTCTTATACTCACCTGGTAGGATTAACACAGCACTCTGTTAGCTACTGAGCAATCTCCCTAGCTCCTAAATGGCAATTTTTCAAAGGGTTTAAGACAGCCCAAATTAATTCTGGATCTGGATCTCCAAAGTTCCATCTCTGCACATCCACAGTGCTACAGCTGAAGTCCAATAATGTTCTGGATCTTTGCTATACATATGGCTTCCTCAGAGAACTGCCAAGTATCTTTTGACAAGCCCATAAGATGACTGAAGGCCCCAGGTCACCACTGGCTGAGAGCCAGCTGCCAAGAGAACCAGTTGTGTACTGGAGGGTTGGAACTTCTGGCTCAACGCCGCTCACCTTCCGCCCTCCTACCAGGGAGACGAGAGCTGCTGAAGGTTGAGATGGTCACCAAGGTCAAAACATATAATTTGTACCTTTAAGCCCAGCTCTGGAGAGGCAGAGGAAGGCAGGTCTCCGTGAGTTCAAGACCAGCCTCGGCTACATAGTGAGTTTGAAGACAGCCAGGACTGCACAGTGAGACCCTGTCTCGAAGAAAAAAGAAATAAAGCAAACATTTGTTTTGTCTGGTCAGACAGCTCAGCAGGCAAAAGTGATTGGCAGGCCTGACAGCCTGAGTTGATCCCTGGAATCCATGGTGAAAAAGAGAACTGACTTCTGAAAGCTGTCCTCTGACCTCCAGATGCATGCCACCACATACATGTGCATGTAGACACACACACAAGACTGAGAAAGAATAATTTTAATGTAATAAAAATTATTTAAGCTGTCACTCCAATATAACGAAGTATCTGTAAAAGCCCAAAGTGATGGAGTTACTTCACCCCAACTCTGAGAAGACAAAAGTACCCACACCTTGGGACCTTCCAAACCCCACCCTATGGATTTCTTCATCTAGTGTTCATCTGCAATGAAATAAAATATATCATTAAATATTTAAAATACCCTTTGTTAAATGCTTTCATTAAATATTTATAATATCCTTTGTAATAAGTCTGCAATAACAAGTGAACTGTTTTCAGGGGTTCTGAGAGCCACTCTACCAAACGAGCAAACCCCCAAAGGGGGTCAGGAGAAGGCTGCACCGAGTGGGACAGAGTCGTGTGTAATGTGCGTGATCTGTGACTTGTGCTTGGCATCTGAAGTGGAGGCAGTCTTGCAAAACTGAGCCCTTAACCCTCGGCCCCATGCTAAATCCGAACGATGTCAATTAAACTGAATCTAAGGATAGCCAGGTTTTGTCCATAAAGAACTGGACAAAATGCTGTGGGCTGAGCAGTGGATGGGGGAGTATCGTGACGGGTGAGAATAACAAAAGCTGCCTTTCCTGTCCTCAGTGTTAGGGAGGTACAGTGGGATGTCCTGGTCTTGGCTCCTGGACATTTGAAAGGCAGAAGGGTGGAGGGTGCTATGTTTTCAGCTGTGGGCTAGTAGGCTACGCCCACCTGCTTGCAGCCTGTTTCTATTTTTTTTCTTTTTCAACATAACATTTTTATTGATTATTTGGGAATTTCACATAAGGCACCTCGATTACACTCACTTTTCAGTCCTCCCAGTTCTGCCCCCCCCAGTCTTTCTGATCTACCCCCTTAAAAAAGGAAGGAAAAAACAAACAAACAAAAACCAAGCCCAATTTGTGTTGCCCAGGTACTCACTGAAGCATGGTCAAACTCCCAGTGGCCAGTCTCTTAACTGAGTCCTTCCTCACCTGCTCATCTTCCCAAGCCCTCAGTTGTGGAGAGCTACAGTTCATCATCCTTATCACCATTTTTAAGAGTTTTCTTCAGTGGCTTCTGTCTAGACTGCTATTTTTCGTGGGGTGGGGAGGATAGGGTTTGTCACAGAGGCCTTCTATGACTCTTTCTTGACTGTGAGTCGGCAATCATTGATGCCACTGCCAAAGCAAGCTCCTTGTCCTTTACAGTCAGCAGGGGGAGGGAGGAATAGAGATCACAGATTTCCATGTGATTCCTGGTGACAGCTCAAACCACTTGGCCTCTTGTATCAGCATGTGCCATGGAGCTCAGTGCGGGCTCTGGTGGCAGTACAGACCACAGACATCAACACGATCCATGGATTCAGATGGACCACGATCCCAACATAGCGCCCTGCAGCAGCACATAGCACAGATGTCAACACGGACTCAGGCGGCACAGGCCACTCAGATCAGCATGGCCCCCGGAGGCAGCCACCAACATGGCTTCAGATGATGGCACAGACCAGGGCATCCACAAGGCCTTCGGTGATAGCATGGGCCACGGACGACAGCACAGCCTCCAGCTGCAGCAGGACCACTAACCCCAATGAGGCTCTCAGCAATGGCACCAACCATAGACATTAGTTTCTTCTGACAGCCACAGCCTGCAGAGGAAATGGCCCCTACCAAAGCCTGTCTGGGAATCTCGAACTCCCCCAACACAGGCCTTCCAGAAAAGCGGCTTGTGCTGTTGTATTTTCTAAGGAAGCTTACTGAGCTCAGGTTGACACATTCCCCACCTGGACAATGGGTACCCCTTAACCAAATGTGCCTGTCCTCTCACACACCCAGACATTCCCTCGGAGTCCCCGCCCCTTCCCCTGACACCCAGGGACTGGGAATAGTATTGTGCTGCGGTCTTCTCACCAACACACGGCACGAAACCCCCACTTCCAACCCGGAGGGACCACTCTCTGCCTGCTTTCTATGCTGTCTTCTCCAAGATGTTGGATTTCAAATCTCCCAGGAGCCCCTTCAGGCTGCTGCCTGCTTAGCAACAATAATAATAATTATTGTAATAATTCTCTTCTCCAAAAGGACGGTCCACCTCAGTGACCCCTTGAACCTCAAACCCCAAACCAAACAGTAGAAAACTAGGAACATTAGTACAGGGGACTGTCCAGTGGCCTATGCATTGACTGGCAGTTTCCTGAGTTAAGATGTTTTGTGCTGGAGGGAGGCCCAGGACTAGTGAGCTGCAT
Source organism: Psammomys obesus (assembly GCF_907164565.1). Lineage (NCBI taxonomy): Eukaryota > Metazoa > Chordata > Mammalia > Rodentia > Muridae > Psammomys > Psammomys obesus. Next base: position 59,508,238 of record NW_026585504.1, on the reverse strand, counting down.
ACCAAACCTCTGGCACTGTGACTAAAAGGCTCATGGGGCCCTTCCTGAAGGTAGAGAAGCAGTGAACTAGTGCTGGGGAGCAGAGAGGAGGCCACCTGCCTGGAGCAGGCTCTCTACCTGACCAGATGTGTGAGTGCTCCCAGTTACAGCTCCCTTGGTCATCACTCACACTAGAGTGTCCTTTGGGTGATGCTCTGTTTTTGAGTTACCCATGCTCTGGTAAAGAACCCCAGCAAACTCATTGGTTCTTCCTGATGGACTTTGGAGGATTCATTGCTTTGCTCTGTCTTTGTTTCTCTGCCTGGGCTGAGTATATGTGGGAAACATGGTTCCTTGGGAAAAGTCACTCACGACATCTATGCTGCTCTGAGATACTGACATGCTAGTATGAACTGATGTTCACAGAAAAAAAAAAAAGCCACACCAACATAATAGATTCTTTAAGGCTGATTGACTGATTGAAGAGTTGGGATGTTGCAGGTTCGGAGCCAAATTATATGGGGTTTCCCTTAGCCCCCTTAATAGCTACTCATTGTGTATCCCTGTGTGAATGAGAATTCCAGGAAAGAAGCTGTGTCTGCAAAGGCTGACTGACTGATTTAAACTTCAGTGTGGAAAGGCTGACAAGTTGGAGGTCCAGAGCCTAACTCTAACCACACCTTGTCTTTAGCCTCCAAAAGGCACCATGCTTTGCCTGCCTCTGCGTCAGACTTGTGTGACTAGCAGATGAAGTGACATCTGACATCCCAACAAACAGACATACCTTTCGGAATGCATTCACTTGACAAAACCCTAGTTTTGTACCAGGAGCTGAGAGTGTTATCTGATAGCATCCAAACCTGTAGAAAAGCTCTGCCATCTTGCTCTAGCTTGCCACGTGCACATCTAATGTCCCCATCAGTGTATTTGAGAAGTGCCTTCATTTTTGGCTCTCTGTGTTCTACTCCTACAAAAACTCCATGAGACTGTTACCTTGCTGGAACGTTGGATTTGAGGTGACCAAAATCTATGTTCCTGGCTATGGTCACTCATATTTGGGCCCCAAATAAACGATCTCTTTCTTACCCCCTTTGAGGTAAGAGCTGCACTTCTGCAGGCACCTGACCTAACTCGGGAGGAGCTAAGAACCTGTGATTGCCAATGGCCGTATCTAACAAGTGAAATCGGTGATAGTCAGTGGATCACAGCCAATGAAGGTGGCATAGTTTGTGAGCCAGTTGTTTGTCTATAATAATATGATGTTGTACACAACACAGAACTTGTCCATCTACACTCTGACCCAGCTCACTCACAAATACAGGGAAGGGAATTTCTCCCCTGACCCCAAAGATTTACATCAGCTCAAACTGTCAGTAGACCAGTAGGGGGAAATGTGATGAGAGCATGAAGAGCTGGGTTCAGATTTCAGTTCATAGAGATCCACCTTCCCCTGCCTCCTGCATGGTGGGACACACCCAGCCAAGTTTTATTTCTATAATGGGAATTCCACAGTTAAATTTTGAAAGTAAAGTTAAAACCTAAGACAATAAAGGGAAAATGGGTTAAAGACACTGACACAGAGTTTTTCAAGCAGGACAATGTCCCAAGCACAAAGGCCTGCCACCCTGACTGTGGTGTTGCCCCTCAACAGGGTAAAAAGAAAAGAGGGAGTCCACTCGAGGATGTAAAAGTGAAGCATGGATTCTCAGTGATAGAGTGCTTGCCAGCAAGGTCCTGCCGAAACACAGCACCGAAGAGGTGCAAAGGTGGCTGACAGCCCACGTTCAATCACCAACACCCACATGCTGGCAGAGGAGAAACAGGCTCCTGCACGTTGTTCCCTGACCCCCACTGACTCCCACTGACCTCCACATACATGTCATAGCTCATGTGCTCACACATTCACAAAAGACAATAGATGGTTTTCTTTAACCATTTTAAGTGTATTTTAAGGCGTTTACCTTATATATTGATGGTACTGGAATTACAATGCTTTGAAAAACACTTTTTTAAAAACTTTTAAACTTTCATTTTTATTTTATGTTATGTGTATGGGTGTTTTGCCTGCATATATGTCTGTGTACTTTGTATGTGCCTCATAGTCTTGGAGGCCAGAAAAGGGAGTCAGATTCCCTGGAACTGCAGGTACAGATGATTGTGAGCCACTGTGTGGGTGCTGGAAATGGAGGCTGAGGCCTCTTCTAGAATTGCTCTTAACTGTTAAGCCATCTCTCCAGCTCTCAATAACACTTTTAAAGAAACATGCACCGTGATGTAAAAAAAAAAACTATGTACACATCTATACACAGCCAGTAGAAGTAGCACTTTGACTCTTGAGGTGGCGCAGGTTTCATGTAACCCAGGCTGACCCTCCTTGAACTTGCTATGTAATAGCTTGAACTTCTTTTTGTTGTTGTTTGTTTTGTTTTTGCAAGACAGAGTTTTTACGTGTGGCCTTGGCTGTCCTGGACTTGATTTGTAGACCAGGCTAGCCTAGAACTCACAGAGATCTGCCTCCCAGAGTATTGGGATTAAGGGCGTGTGCCCCTATGCCTGGCAAGCTTGAACTTCTAATGTTACTGTCTCTGTGTGCCAAATGCAGGTGTTACAGATGTAAGCCCCCATACGGAAGTGGAACTGTCACTTCTGAATTTCAGTCTTTCCCTAGGCTGGAGGTTAAGAGCCTCTTCTCTTTTGTGGCTGGGTGCTGCGAACCAAGGTTTGGATACCTTGGGTTACCAAGGTTCGGAAAACCCAGGAGTGAGCTCTTCAGCACTGGTTCATAAAACAGGCTTTGAGGGTTGGGGAACGTGGCGCTCTCCGGCATGCGCAAACCCTGGATTCCACCCCAGCACCGTAGAACCAGGCTCGGTGGTACACACCTGTAGTCCCAGCAATCTGAGGGTCAGATGTTCAGGGTCGATCTTGTTCTATGCTGCCAGTCTGAGGCTAGCCCAAGATATGGACGTTTTTGTCCCTAAAAAGACGAAAATAAAGAAAGAGAAAAACCCAGGCCTTGTGTTAGGTGAGTTGCTCAGCTGTCAGCGAATTGCAGCACGATGGGCACAATAACAGCAGGCCAGACGCGCTCAGTGCATTTTCTGCTGGTATTTTCCTGTGTACATGGGGTAGGGTGAGAGTGGGCAGAAGCCCAGGACGATGTTGGCACCTTCCTCTATCACTCCCTGTCCTCTTCCTTCAAGACAAAGGACAAAGGGTTTATGTACGCCCGCCACCAACCAGTCAGGTTCCTGCCTCCACTGTGGTTCCTGGTCCTCACACTTGTACAGCACGTGCTCACACTCACTGAGTCATCGCTCAGCCACACTTACTCTTGTCGTCGTTGTTGAAGACATGATCGCACAGTGTACCTCTGGCTGGCTTGGGAAGTACTGTACAGACCAGGCTGGCCTTAAACTCACCAAGTCTCTACCTCCTAAGTCCTGGAATTAAAGCTGAGCACCACCACACTCTGCTACTCTCCTCACAGTTTTTGATTGAAGATGGATTAAGTGTGACATGCCTCCAGCAGATGTATTTGTATGGATATACATAGGTGTGTGTGCTTTTCTATGCATAGACTGTTTCTACAGAAATATGCAGGAGCTGGTGGCATTTGTTGTCTCTGGAGGCCAGATTGGAATCTGCTGGAAAAGAGCAACTTTTCATTATGTTTCGCTTTAATCAGGTGTGTTATTGCTTTTTTCTGTTGGAGGGGATTTGGGTTATGTTGGTTTTGTTTTGTCTGGGGAGGCAAATTTTTAACAATAACAAAACCAAATGGTGGTGACATCCAGCCTTGGTACCCTCTCAGAGTCCCTCATAACCTCTGATTTACAAGTAGATTAAAAACAAATGAAGAGTGGTCCCTCCCATGGGGCTGGTTGTTTAGAGCTCAACACTATGACAGGTGAGGTGGCCTCTGTCCCCTTGAGTTTTGCCACCTCAGCTTCCAGACCCTGCCCTTCACTTCTTAGGCTCGTGGCCTGGAGTCAAACATATGGTCGGAGAGGAAGAGATGTCTTTCTTTTCATTTGCAGGGGAAAAGAAAAATCCTCAAATTTAGACATAGTGGTTCACACCTGTGTTAGCACCGAGGAGGTGGAGGCAGGAGGACCTCCAGCTTGAGGGTCAGCCTGAGCTACATACCAGGATCTTGCCCAAGAAGAAAAGGAACCAGAGCCTGTGGTCCAGGCCTATGATCATAGCTATCTGGGAGTCTTTCCTCAGAAAGGCAGGAGGGTCACAGGTTCAAGGCTACCTTGGGCTACATAGTGAGTTCAGGGCCAGCTGAGGTAAATTTGCAAGACTGTCTCCAAACAATTTTTTAAAAAATAATTAAGTACTAGAATTGTAACTCAGGAGTCTAGCATCTGTAAGGACCTGAGTCCAACCTCCAATATTTGAGGGAAAATAAAAACAACTGAAGAGAAAAAGAGAGGCCCCCATAGCCACTGGAGGACTCCACGCCCACCACCCCCACTGCCAACTTCTCACTGGACAAAAGTACATCATACATCCATAGCCAAAAAAAACAACCTCTGGCAAAGAAAAGAGACCACGTTAAACTTCTCAGAGCAAGCAGGATGTCCAAGCAGCTGCCTCCCCTCACTGAAAACAATATTCTTACAACCCCTCTTTCAAAAAATAAAAATAACAACAGCTGTTCTTATAACTTCTCTCCCAAAATTCATAGGTAACACAATCCACCTACAAAAAAAATTTTTTTTCAAAAAAAAAAAAATTAATCAGAACGAGGGCCCCATTGTAATAAAAAGGGAATTAAAAGCAGTTTATGATCTGGGGGTGTAGCTAGCTAGTACGGTGCTTGCCTAGTGCAAGCAAAGCCCAGGGTGTGATCCCCCGTTCTACAGAGTGTAACAGCATCTTAGGATAAAAGAACAGGTTTCACCAGGCAGATGCTCGGGGTGCTGTGAGGTGCTCTGAGGGGGCTGTGTGCCTGAAGATGTATTGCAAATGCCAAGGCTGAGCCAGCGTGACCAGACAGGGGTGCGGGATGACTCAGGCATCACAAGGCCACTGCCGTCGGCAGAGCGACACTCTAGGGTGGCGAACAGCTCTGGATGATGCTTTGAACAAAACACAGTGCAATCGTCCCTTGACTGACACAGTGGCTATGTTCCTAGCAGAGTCTGGGCATTAAAGCCAGGCAGAAGGCTACTTGGAGTTTAAATACTGAAGAGAATGACGTTTGAGGCTTTAAAAGGTTTTCGCCCACATGGAAGTCACACGGGGACTTCAGAAAGTCACGTGGGGTGGCAGGGTTCTCTTAGTGTAAAGCCCATCTGTGGGATGGAGGAGATGGCTAGTTGGTACAGTGTCTGCTACACAAACATGGAGACCTGAGTTCTCTTCCCAGCACCCACATAAGAAGCCAAGCCTGGTGTACACTTACTGCGCCAGTGCTGGCGAGGTGGGACAAGGGATCCCGGGGCTCACTGGTCTGTTGGCCTAGTTCAAAAACACTGAAACCCAGGTTCCCTTGAAAGACCCTGTCTCAAAAAATAAGATACACAGATCCTAAAGAATGACATTTGAGGTTGACCTCTGTCCCCCACAGACATGTATCCATTCCATGCACATGCACGGACTCATGCAGTTGGGGGACTATTTTGTGCTGGAGGGCTTGGAACCATATACTATCTTCCTCCCTGTCCTGGTTGATGTAGTTTGTTATGTGTTTGTTTGTTGTTGTCAACTTGACACAAGATAGAGTTATCTTGGAAGAGGAGTCTCACACACACACAAGATAACCCCAATCTGTGGCATGTTTTCCTGCTTACTAATTGATAGAGGGAGGCCCGGCCCACTGCTGGCAGTGCCACACCCAGGCAGGGTTGTATAATAAAGCAGGCCGAGAAAGCCATGAGGAGCAGGCCAGAAAGCAGCACTCCATCATGGCCTCTGCTTCAGTTCCTGCTTGGCGCTCCCTCCCAGATGGGCTGTGACCTGAGTGTTATAAGTTGAAAGTTACTTTTGGTCCTAATGTTTTATCACAATAGAAACCCTAACTAAGTTGCTCCCCAAATGCCAAAGCCCCCACCAAAATACGCTTACACATCTCTATGAGATCTGCTGTTTGACCAAGCAGCTTCAACTTGCCCATCTGACTCCACAGAGCTGCGTGAACAGCTGACTAAAACTGGGCTATCCCCAGACGGCAAGGCTCAGGTAGATATGCAGAAGAGAAGGCAGAAAGAATGTAAGAACCAGAAGGCATGGGAGACACCAAGGAAACAAACAGCATCTTCCAGACACAGCAGGACCGATGCAATATGATCTCACAGAGGCCACAGCAGAACACACAGGGTTGCCCAGGTCCAAGCAAGACAACTGAAAATGGAGCAAATAGAGAAGAATTTACATAAACCTACACTGGCTTCCCCTGTTTGTACATATTTATTTCTTTTTTTTTTATTCCCAGGGCTGATCTGAAACCCCAAAAGTGTGACCTCTCTGTCTTAGCCTTTCAAATATCTGTAAGTAAGAACCAAATATGAACCTGGCTATGTGATTTTTTTTTCTGGTAATAGAATCTCATATACCTCAAGAAGGCCTTTAACTTCTTGTAGTCAGTGATGGTCTTGCAGTTCTCAGCCCCTGACGCCACCTCGCTAGTCCTGGGCATTGGCCACCAAGTCTAGTTTATGAAGTACTGAGAACTGTGCTGGGAGATCTGCTTTGGTTACTTTACATGCTGTTGTAACAAAATACATAACAAAATACAAAGCAGTTTAAGGGGAAAAGGTTTGTTCCAGCTGACAGTTCCAAGGGGGATACCGGTCATGGCGGGGTAGGCACAGAGGCAGGAGTATGAAGCTGGGTTGTCACATTGCATTGGTGTGGCAAGGCTATAAAACCTCAAGGTACACCCAAGTGATATACTTACTCCAACCAGGCTTCACCTCCTACAGGTTCGACAGCCTTCCCTTACAATGCCACCCACTGGTGACCAAGTGTCCAAACGCATGAGCCTATGAGGGACATTTCACATATGAACCTCAGCACCAGCACTCTGCCACCCCAGCCTCACCCACAGCCTGGCTTCAATTCTGCTCTCATTACTTTCAGCTCTGCCCTATCTGGTCTCTTTTTCTAGGCCCTGAGTGACAACCTGGGCAGTAGCCTCTTAGTCACTTTGAACCACCTGATCCTCGAAGTATTTTCAAGCATGTGAGCACAGCCCTGTCTAAATCAAAGTTCATCCTTGCATGCACTTCCTCCTTCCTGACTCACACTTACACTGTGGCCTAGAAGAGGGTGGGTCAGGCTGTTCCTCTCTATCCCTCCCCCTTTGCATTCACCAGCTTTGGCTGTGGCAGTTTTGGGCTTTGGCCTGTCTTTGGTTTCCTTTCTGGAGTGAACAGACTTTTGCCCACACCTCTGCAGGGCTAGGGTCATACAGCAATGCTAAGTGAGTAATCTACAAACTCAGCCACATCCCTAGCCCCTGTTGAATTATTTTATCATCAGCGCATGTTTACACAAACTAAGACAGCTACAGTATCCTGACTGATAAAATGATTATGGGACCACTGTAACAGGCAACCCTTATTCACCAAATGTCATGATGCAATTCATGACTGCACATATAGAGAGAAAATATATGTGCTATTTGGTAATTTGTTATTTACAGAGATGTTTATTTTGTGTGTTGTTCTGGAACTTCCCCACATAATGTCAGACACATCTTTTCGGCCCCGTCTCACATCCTCTTGGCTGGTGCACAGCAGTTACTGTGGCAACCAGCTCTTTCCAGGTATGACATCCAGCTTCCCCTTAGCCACACCAGGTATGCCTGTCTTCCTTTCCACCCCAGCCTTCTGCTACACTATCAAATCCGGAAGTTTCATGGAAGTGGCCCTCTCTCGAAAAGACCCTGCCCTAGAGAAGAAGGGACAGTGACTGAACACCTCACACCTCCAGGTGTGCGCTGGGTAATCTTAGGGCAAATTCCAGTTGATCTCACCGAGAGTCCCCACAGCTGTAACTCACCCCTCAGCTTCCCCAGCACATTCCTCCCAGTATACCAACTTGTCACCATGCAATCATGTCCCAGGATAAATTACCGGAAAGCAATCTCTTACGCCATGTTCTCAATAGAATCCAGACCAAAGCACCAAATTCAGAATAGTGTTAAAAACACAAATCCATGTTGACTGATATTTATCTGCTTGCTCCGACTTCAGCTTGTGCCGAGGAACTCTGTCTTGGAGACGGTTTCTGAGCATTCGTAAGGTCAAAACCTTCTCCGTTAACACACCAAGAGGGCTGTTGGCCTTTTCACTCTTATTCTCTCACAGGTCTACAGTGTTTTCAAGTGGTGACATCCCATACAAAAGTTCGGTGCGCTCCACACAGGAGCAGACACCAGAATGCAGCTAGCTCTGCCAGTCATGCTCGGTGGACCTGAGTTCAACAGCTCTACAAGCTTCCTGTGTCCTCCAGCTATTTGTGTAAGAATGCCATTAGCTCTTCCTTCACCGTGGGACAGAAGAGTTCTGACTCTCATCTAGCTTCTCTCCATTGTCATTGTGGTAAATTTACTTTTCTCCCCTTTGGGGGTGTTGTACTGGGTTCATTTTATTCTTATTGAAAACATTTTCTCTAGGTCCCCCATGCTGACAGTAAAAAGTCCCTTGTAGTATAATGCTGTATTTTAATTTTTATTTGTGTGTTTGTGCGTGGGGGGGGGGGGACAGAGAGAGAGAGTTGCAGTGCCTGTAGACTCCAGCAGAGGTTACTGTGTCTTGAGTGGGAAATACAGGTGGTTGTAAGCCTCCAGACATGGGCACTGGTAACACACTCAGGTCCTTGTAAGAGCAGGAAGTGCTCTGAAGCACTAGGCCACCTCCTCAGCCCTCTATAACAGTGCAGGAAGCTCTTCTGTGTTCTAGTTTGTATCTCTCTTCCAGGGCTAGTGTACTTTTTTTTTTTTTTTTTTTGCAAAGCTGTTTTACATTTATGTATTTATTTACTTATCTATTTATTTACTTCTTCACAGGCTTCTCATGTGTGAAGGTCAGAGGACAACTTTCAGGAGTCAGATGGATGGCACGCATCACCAGGCCCAACAGCAGCCCCTCTACCTGCTGAGCCATCCCTCTGGCTGCCTTTCTTTTCCTCCCTGGTAGCATTTGCTGAAGATGTTTCTGTTTGGTGGTCTGCTGAGGGCCTAAACGTCTCATTCATGGATGCACCGTGGCACGTGTGTCCGGCATACAGCTATCTCCCTGAGGCAGTGTGATTCTTACTGCTTCTTCTGCTACATGTAAGAACATGTTCCAACAGGACTTTCAGCCTTGATGGGAATATCTATATCCACCCTAACCTACAGGGGACCGTCAAGCCTTTAAAGTGTGCTTTTGGTGTGATCAAATAACTGAACTTATAGTTTCATTTAGTGTCATAGCTACAGCTGGCCACCTGCTTATCAGAAATGCTGCACCCGAGTAGTTGTGTTAGTGCCAGATCTTTTCTTTTTCTTAATAAATGTATTTCAGTCTAAAAAGATTCCTCCAGGTAACACCCACAGGTTTTGCGGGTAAAATGCACAGGTGTCTTTACATTTCTCTTCAATTTTAAAATTATGTCATTCCCATTATCTATTATGTATTTCTAGATAAGGTGGAGGTGTGAGGTCTAGGTTATGTGGAGGTGTGAGGTTCATGAAACCTGGTGGTGACTTCTAGTTTCTAGTTTGCCTATGGCTGGTTCTTGTAGAACAGTTCTCTAAGCAAAAACAGACACCGTCTTCAGCAGACAGGTTGTGCCTGCTTGCAAGAGCCCATCATGATGGACTGTTGACAGTCCCTCACAGAAGAGGGTCCTGGGGATGTTCTGACTTCTCCATCCATCCATTTCGATGCAAGTCTGAACTGTGTGTGCCTCTGGATCTTGAGTGATGGCATAGCATCTATGCTGCAAGAGCAGGGGGAAGACGCTCCTTTTACAGCCCTGGCGAAAGCATCATCCATGCTGGGGGAAGACCAGGGGACTGCTTTGGGGTCTCCCATACTCCTATAAATGAGCCTAACTATTTCCCTGGTTTTCCAGGGTGAGCCCTTGTGTGAAAACATATTTTGATTTGTTCTTGGGAACTTATGAAGAGAGATGAATGCTGTTTATGTCTCCCAGGGAAGGTCTCAAAAGAACAGAAATCACCGTTGGAATGTCATCAGTATTAGGAGTCGTTAGTATGTTTTGGTATAACTAAAGATTTGGAGCTTATGTACATGTTTTAAGTAGCTGTATCTATCCAATTAGAAAGTATGTTTTTATGTATAGACCTACAAAGCAGAAAAGGTTGCAGTACCCAGCATGACCCCGAGACCCCTCATTTACACCCATGTTGAAGATCCTGAATACACATGAGCCAAGAGGTCTCCCTGATTTCTCTTCAAGCCTAATCATGTGTTGATTCTTATCATTTTTTCTTCCTTTTTAAAGGTTCCAAATGGAAGGCTTCAGCCCCTACCATTCTATCATCCTGAAACTATTGTCTTTCAAGGGCAAAGCTCTCTGCTGCATCAAGTAGCTGCAGAGGCGCTTGGACGTGCAGCTGAACCATCATTCTGCTTTAATGATGCCAGGAGGTGGCAGGTGCAGACGAGGAACACTGAGACGGCTGCTGCTCCCCAAGATATACAAGGACGGGGAAAAAAAGAAGAGGATGATGGTGGCTGTGGAGGGAACAAAGGACTTCCACAGTTCTGCTCCCCTACCCCCAACCCCAGGATTAAACTGAGGACTCAGGCCTGCTGGTCAAGTGCCCATCCACTAAACTACATCCCCAATAGCAAAGATTCTGTTTTTTAAGATGACTGCAAGAAGTAAGTAAGGACTAGGGAGATGGCTCGGGGGGTGGGGGGGTGAAAGGACTTATCACCAAGCCAGACAATCTTAGTTCAGTTCCTGGGACCTACATGGTGGAAGGAGAGAACAATCCTACAAGTGCCCTCTGACCTCCACATGCAAGGCAGGGCATGCAGGCACCCTCACAGCTACAAAGGTGCACAGGCACAGCACGTACATACATACACACATAGATGGATAGATAGACAAATAAATAAATGTACTGAAATTTATAAAACAAATAACATTTTAAAAAGTGGTAATTAACTGGAAAATAAAAACCGGTTGAGTTACAGATGTTGCCAGTGCTATTGACCTATAATTTACCCCACAAAATAAAAGCGCAATCAGCGTAGTGCATGCCTACTGCGCATACGACCCTGGGCTTGATCCCCAGCATTACAGAAAACTGAATATGGTGGCCCACAACTGTAATTCCAGCACTTAGGAAGCAGAAGTCGGAGGATTGCAAACTCAAAGTCAGCTTTGGCTACACAGTAGGTTTGGGGCCAGCCTGGGTTATGTAACAAACAAAACCAAAACAAAGCTTTTGGTCTTTTTTTTTTTTTTTTTTTAGAAAGGATGAACCCCTTTTCCTAAGTCCTATCAGGACAGATGACTCAGCTCTGAGCACTGACTGCTCACTCTCCAAAACCAGAAGTACAGCTGTGTGTGACCTTGAACAAGTCATCTATCTGCCCTTCTGGACCTCATCAATCTAGAAAATGGGAACATACAGATAAATTAAAAATAAAATAAATCTTAAGAAAGAAGAGAAAGCTGGGTGTGGTAGCACAAGCATGCAGCCCCAACACTAGGGAGGCAGATCAAGACCAGCCTGGGCTAAAAAAGAAAGAAGGAAAGAAGGGAAGGAAGGAAGGGAGGGAGGGAGGAAGAGAGGGTGGAAGGAAGGAAGCGTTTACTTGGACTCACAGTTTGAGGATATAATGAATGCACCATGACAGGTGTGTGGGGTAGCTGGTCACATGGCATCCACAGTCAGGAAGCAAAGAGTGAGGATTACTGCTGCTCAGGATCTCTCCACTCCCACCCCAACCCTCAAGGTAAAGAAAGGTTTTTATTGGGGATGAAGAAATTCACACTGCAAGGCACACAGAGAGCAAAGCTGTCTGCAAAGCATAGGGGGCACTTGGGAGGTAGAAACATGGTTTCTTCTTGAGGGCTTACCTTCTCCTTTTATGCAGTCTCTTCGCAGCCTGCGGGATGTGCAGCCCACATCCAGGGTGAGTCTCCTGGCTCCATCGCCCTATCCGAGAAACCCCCTCAGAGACACGCCCCTGAGTGATTCTAGATCCTCTCAACTTAACAGTAGTACCCAGTACATATATGAAGCCACTAAGCACATTCCTTTCTTCTGTTTAAAGCATCGGACGGAGATGGGATGAGGAAAAGAATAATCCTCGCAGCTCCTGCCTGAAGAGCTACAATGTTCCTACTTTTGGAAACACAAAGACAATGTTATACCTCTTTCTGTGTCACTCTGTTGTGCACGGCTGCGTTTAGAGGTCATTATGGATAGCTGCGAAGTGGCTCGCTGCTGTGGCAGCACGAGCACAGCGCTGTTTGTTCGTATCTCAGTAGACCAAAGAGCAGAGAGAGATGAGGCCCTCACTGTAACCTTCAAACTCCCGGAAACGCACTTCCTCCAACCAGGCTCTGCTTCCTGAAACAGCATTGCCAGCTGGGGACCACGCTTCCGAAACTCAAGTCTGTGGCACACATTTTTACAGTGATACCATTACAAAGCCTGTCCCTGACTTTGGAGAGGTGAAGGCAGTTTCATGAACACCAGCAGGATCCTGCTACCAGCTTGCTCCTATGGAGTGCCAGAAAGCTAAGAGAAAAGTGCTTCTGTTTTGGCTCATTTCACAGGATTAGGTGGGATGTGGGTTTGGAGTTCATGTTGTGTCATCTTGGCAGGAGAGGATGTGTTTTAAACAGATATTTATGCTATCAGACTCTTGAAACAATGGACCCCCAAAGGATTGGAATTCCCCCATGAATCTCATGCTGAGAAAAGGAAAAGGCTGATGCCCTGGTGCCCATTGGAGGGTGAGCTTATCTCCCAGGAAGAGGTTTTACACAGTTCTGACAGCTCATCAGACCATCTTGAGACACTGGAACCCAGACAATGATGGATCAATGATGGGCAGACCATACCGTGTAGGACTGGCTAGCTTTGCATAGTCTTTGCTCTCCATATAAACTCCAGTCTCCTGCTGGCTTCCCCAAGGATGAGTTTAGTAACTAGACTGCTTTATTCATTGTTCTTCCCAATGTGACCACACTGAATTGTTTCACCGGACAGTCTTCCCAGGCACTCTGCTGCTCTCTTTGGGGTTTGTCTGGGTCTGCTCATATAAGATAATCATACCTGGGCATGTTGACTGCTCATGTTCTCTTATAGAAGGATGATGGAGGGAGAGTAATGGGACCCTCCTTAGTATTTAGGCAACCCTTCCAACCAATTGTATGTGGCCTCAGGGTCTCAGTGAAGGGCTAAAGTATATAGGTGGGGAAGGACTAGGGGAGAGGGCTCCATCAACATAGCATGGGGAAGTCATGTCTGTGGTGGCCCAGATCTTCCAGTGTGACTGCATAAGGTCATCCATGCTCTTGCCCCTAACCCCTTGCCTACCATTCTGTAAGCAAGCCCAATAAACTCATTGTGGCTTGGTGGGTGTGCTAAAGTTTGAACTGGGAGATTTCAGCAGCCTAGAACATGGGCAGATGAATTGACTAGCAGCTTTTCTTAGAGCACATGGCTGTTTCCTGTGTTCTGCAGCCTGAGGGTATGCAATCACTCAGCAGAGTCTGATGCCCTGTGTTCACTCTCTGCTAGATAAAGCACCGGGACTCAAATGTGTCATTCTGCCTTACTGTAACCATCTTCCTCTCCTCTGCTCCCAACTCCCCACCCCCCAGCCCCAGCCCCAACCCCAGGAAACACTCAGAGCCCTTTTAGCTCCTTCTCCTCAGGAGACAAAAGCTCTTCTTCCAGCCATGGGTAATTTCCGGCTCTTTTCAACACACAGTTTCTCATCACTCCTGATCCTGACATTGTCTGCCTATCTCTGGCAGATTACTCAGAGAGCAGGACACAGACAATAGCCCAGGGAACAATTCCACTCCTTCCGGACAGGGATCCATTTTTCAATTATTTTGTTATCCCATTTACTTAATGAACAAATCTAGTGTCATCCCATATTTTATGGCCATGAGCAGACTCACGGTGATGGGAAACAGTTCAGATCATTGCCAAGGAGGGACACTGTTCCTCTGAGCATGCAGGGTCCCTGGGAAACTTCTCTCTCTGAGCCTGTGCACCTGCTACCATCTCTGGCACCTGCCTTCTCTCCCCATGACAGAATCTTCCCCTTTGCCCACTCCTGGGCCCTCTTCTCCTTAGGGAAACCAGTGCAGGCACCCTTCACAAAGCTTTCTGTCACAGACTGTGCCCCCAACAAGCAAAGCGTGGTTACCTATCCTCAGCAGGCCAATTTTATTTTAATCAAGGAGGGGTTTATTTTGGTTTGCAGGTTGTCAGTTGTGAAGCGGGAGACAAGGCTAGTAACAGTAGCTTGAAGCAGCTTGCCATGTGACATTCACATTCAGGAAGCAGACAGAGGTGAATGTTGCAGGAAAAGTCATAAGATGGGAGAAAAGTATATCCAAGGACATAGCAGTGAGTGGCTGTCAGGCTTGCACTCTGGATTCTTTGCCCAGGAAGAAAGGCACTTGGACCTGACCTTGAGTGATGACCTAACTGACATTCTGCTTTCAAGTTACACAAACTTAGGCTCCTCCCACCTGTAGCTGTCATCTTAAACATGTGGCTTCTAATGGCACCAAGGCTCAAGAAACCAATTAAATAGCCAAATTAATAGTGAAACAGGAAGAGAGAAAGAGTTCTTTATTGTCCACACACTGGAAAGGACAAATAGAGCTAGTAATACCCCCATGAAAGCCCATCTTTGGAGGTTCTGAAATACAGTTAGGATGTAAGTCAAGACCAGGGTTCTGCATAGCTCTGCCGTCCCAGGCAAGGTATGGTCCCGCCACCACTGACCCAGCAATGCCTCTTTCTTTATGACAAGTTAATCTTTTTCCAGGGAAAAGTTTCCTCTCTGACCAGCCCAGGATTTATACTTTCTCTTCTCACAGCATGGCAATCCTGAAGAAATCCCAGTGTCTTTGGGTCTGCTTTGTCAATGGTCTCATGACCCAAGGTAAGGGACATGACAGTATCTGTGTCTTCATCCTTCCTTGTTCCAGCCATTCTTCTGCCTGCTTCTGCTGCAATGACACCAGCTACCTGCAAGTTGCACTTTCCATGAAAAGGTGAAAGGTACTGTGTGCCAAGCACTTTCCTAAGTACTGTGTCTGTCTTGGTTATTGTTCTATTGCTGTGAAGAGACACTATGACCACGGGCCCAGGGATCTTCAGCCAATGAGGGAAATTAGGAGCAAGAACAATGGACAGAGAGTTCAGAAGCCCTGAGTGTACAAACAGAAATGAAGACGCTCTGGAATCAGCTTTGGGGAGGCAGATCAATTTTATTCCAGATGAAAGAGGATTATACAGAACTTTGGGAAAGGGTTGGAATATCCAGGGTGGGCAAAGGTTCTTGGCTGAAAGGCCAAGGTATTGAGATCCTCATTTGCATGGGGAGTCATTGCAGGAATTCCAGGTGCTTGCTGAATGGGTTCTTGTCAGGAGAAAGGAAGTGGGACCTGTAGTTCCATAAGGGCGATGTGATGTTCCTCATGTAGAGAATGTGGTGGTCCAGGATTCCCTTCCAGGCAGGGAGGAGGAAGCCTTGTCAACAAGGGGAATCCTCCATTTTGTACCATACTCAGGGTTTTCCAGTAATGGTGGACTTCGACCTTAGCAGCAGGGTTTCTCAACAGAAATGCTTACAAAAGAAAGCTTTTAATTGGGGCTTGTTTGCAGTTTCAGAGTTTTCAGTATCGCCACTGTAGGAAGCATAGAAGCACGCAGGCAGACATGGTGCTGGAGAAGTAACTGAGAGTTCTACATCTGGATCTTCAAGCATCAGGATAAGAGAGACATCAAGCTTAGCTTGCTCATTTGGAACCTCAAACCCAATCCCTAGTGAAACACTTCCTCCAACAAAGTCACATATACTCCAACAGGGCCACACCCCCTAATAAATATCAAGTACCATTACTCCCTAATGACAAAACACTTAAATATATGAGTCTATGATATAGTAGAAGTTTAGTGTCCTAAAGGCTCAGGCCAAACAAACACATTTTGTTTTAAGCCCAGGTGTGGGATATGGGGCTGATTCAGGTCGTCCACAGCAGCAAGCCATTTGCCTCGTGCAGTCTTTGAGAGAGGCTCTTTGCCAGCTGCAAATAGCATAATTCTGAGGATTCTGGAGAGAGAATAAATGCCAGAGCAGAGCCCACAGAGAAGGGGCAGGGGGAGACTCCAAGAAAGAAGAAGGCTGCTGCTCACCCCTGCTGCTCCTGGTTGCTGTTGATGCCATTTTATGAGAATTTGGAGATATCCTGAAACACAGATTGGATTTGCCCCCAAGGAACCCAACAACCCTAACCAAAAGGAAGTAGTCATAAAACACCTACCCCCCTTTTCCCCTCTCACCTTCTTTCTCTCCTACCTAGTATTGGGGGTTAGTGGAAGGGATCTTGAAGCACTAAGAGAATCCAAGTAAAAAAAAAAAAAAAGGTTACAAAGCACCTACACTATGGGGTATTCCTAGGCAAACTACCACAGTGTCCCTATGACAATCACAGAGACCAGTGAAGCCAAGTGATTCCTCAAAGGCCACAAGGCATCTGGAAAAAAAAAAAGCCCAGCTCAAATCCTAAAGCCCTTGCTCATAACTCACTTTTGCTAATCACCATAGCCACCACAACTGTCCCAAATCCAAGTCCAAGGCTCTTTAAGGCTCATCTTCTTTGAGCAAGATTTGTCCCCTATAAAGTTCTCCTTTCCTTGTCTCATACTTGCTAACCTCCCAGTTTTCTTCTCTACTAGTCGAGAGACAAATAGACAGACAGATAGAATAAAGGATGGGTGAATGGACAGTTGGATGGATGCAGGCATGTATAGATAAACACGTGGATGGATGCATGCATGCATGTATACATGCATGGGAAGGTTGATGGTTGTTTGGATGGATGGATGGATGGATGGATGGATGGATGGATGGATGGTTGGATGGATTGACAGGTTAACGATGTACATATGCAGCTAGTAGTAAGTGAAGGAATGTTTACCTCAGAGTGATCTATTTGGGCCACTGCCATTTCCTGTTGGCTGAGCAATGAGAGTACCACAGGGCCTATCAGCTCTAAATGCAAGAGAGTGAATGTCCAGAGGAAAGCTCCCATGTCCCTCCTTCACCCTGACAGCTGTCATCCTGAAGGCTAACAGGCCTTTGAAGCCAATTCTGCCATCAGAAAGGAAAAAGCCCTGGCATAATATTTTATATTCAGGAAATTAACATTTCTAGCACAATTAAAGAACTATGAAAAAAGTGTCATAGCCCTCTCAGTGGGCTCTGAGGAATGCTGGCACACTCAGCAGCACTTTTCCTACCTCACCACCCCCATTACAAATACCCACTATATTGGACAAAGGGCAGATGCAAGAAAGCCAGAGGTTACAAAATATACAAGAGGTGCTTGGATTTCAGAATTGGCTTTGGGGTGTGCGGGGGAGATTTGAGAAGGCGCTCCTCTGCTCCCCTCTGCCTGGGCATCTGGGGAGCAGGCAGTGTTGTTCAGGCTGGCAGCTGCTCCAGCCAGAGACTCCTAGAAGCAGGGCAGGTCAGAAGTCCTGATGGAACAGGTCATATCCGGCTCCCAGGGGCAGAGGTGAAAACAAGTGGTGGCGTTTGTTGTCTACATAGGTGGCCACAGCGTCCCACTAGGCAGTCTCTAACCCATGACCTGGCTGCCTGTCTCCCCTCAGCCTCCCTGGATATGGTGAGAAGCCCTTGTCTCACATCAGGTCATCAGAGTCCCCATCTGTGTGAATGGACCCCTGATGCCCTGATGATCTTTGAAGGGAACAGGATGCTAACAGACCACTGTGTGAGGCATGTAGGATTTCAGATTACTAAAACACACACACACCACACCACACCACACCACACCTCACCTCACCTGTTGTACCCTGATCTTCAGATGAAAGCACAGGTTCTGAATTAAAGGACCACACCTCTGCTTTGAGACTAGTCTCCTGACATTGGTTAAGTGTCTGCCTTTTTCATTTGCTTGTGAGTGTCTGATAGAGATATGAATGTTTTCTCCTCAGTTTCTTCATCTTTAAGAGAGAAAGTTAGAGCCAGGCATGGTGGCACAGAACTTTAATTCCAGTGTCCCACCCACAACCACATGCACTCAGAAATCAAGCCATACCTATGCTGGCTAGTGTTATTTCAACTTGACACAAGCTGTAGTCATCTGAGAATGAGGAACCTCAACTGAGAAAATGCCTCTACAAGGTCCGGCTGCGGGCAAGCCTGTAGGACATTTTCTTAATTAGTGGTTGATGGGGTGCCCATAGCCTGGGGAGCAGGCAGTGTTGTTCAGGCTGGCACATGCTCCAGCCAGAGACTGGAGGGCTGGAGCCAGGGGCGGGCCACCGCTGGGCTTGGTGGTCTATTAAAAAGGCAGACTGAGAAAGCCAGTAAGAAATACTCTCCATGTATTCATCAGCTCCTGCTTCTACGTTCCTGCCCTGTTTGAGTTCCTGCCCTGGCTTCCTTCAGTGATGAACAGTGATGATGAAGCTTACACCAAATAAACTCTTCCCTCCCCATGCTGCTTTGCTGATGGTATTTCATCACAGCAGTTGTAACACCTCCAGTGCTGCTCTGGTCTCTGTCTCTGGTCCATGTGGCAGGAAGCATGCTTCCTTATCTCTGCTGCCCACATTGCTCTACAGCTCTGAACGTATGACCTGACGCCTCTGCCACTCAATTGGCTGAACCATGGCCAGGCTCTCTATCCCTAGGGAAAGTTAAAAAGGCAACACCCCACTTTCTCCCTCTTTGCCTCCCCTCTTCAGGTCTTTCCCTCACTGGGTCCACTGCTCTATCTCTTCTACTCTTCCACAGTAACTGAACTTTCTTAATGTTTTCAGAAGTCTATAATGTTGTCCCTCCTCACATCTATGCCAGGCTGCATCTGCTAGGATGTGCTGTCCTTCGCAATGCCCTCCTACCTCCGGGCCCCATGGCCCTTATAACTGCGAGGTGGTCCCCTCAGAGACAGGGCCACCATGTGTTCCTGGGTGAGCCCTTGCCCTGCCCATCTCATAACCCCTTGGTCACCCTCTGACCACAAACCCCCTTTGCACCCCCAGTCATCCGCTTGCCCCACTGCTTATCCGAACCTGGTGGACCACAGGCAGTCAAGAGCTCTTGAAGTGGCTTTCAACTCAAAAGCAGCAGCTGTGAGCACACCGTGCTGCTGCATTTGGACTGGCTGCTTCCAGCTGTGTGTAGAAAGTTTTCCTTCACAACTTAACTACCAGGTGAGGTCATTTACCTTTCCCTTTAATGAAAGTAATGAAATGAAATAGAATAAAAATATCATAAAAATTAGAAAAGTAACATCATATAACATATCATAAAAGGCAGCTGTGTCTCTTAACACTTTGGTTTGGTCAGCTCCTGTAACCACATGATCAAAGCTGGAGTTACCTTACACCCACGTGACAAACAAACAACCCAACAGAAAATTTCAAACATGACCATTTGCAAACAAAGAGAAGGGAGGGGCTGGAATTACCTCCACAACTCAGGCAGCAGGGCTGCATGAGCCAATCAAGATGCAGAACTCTCAGCTCCTCCACCACCAAGTCTGTCTGCGCTCTGCCATGCTTTCCACCATGATGATAATGGACTGAACTTCTGGAAGTGTAAGCCAGCCCCAATTACATGCTTTCCTTTATAAGAGCTGCCTTGGAGCTGGGTGGTGGTGTCACACACCTCTAATCCCAACACTTCAGAGGTATAGGCAGGTGGATCTCTGTGAGTTCAAGGACAGCCTGGTCTACAAAGTGAGTCCACGACAACCACAGATATGTTCTGTCTCAAAAAAAAAAAATTACAGTGTCCCTTAACAGCAATGAAACCCCTAAGACAGTGTACAATATACTTTGAGTATAATCCACGTAAACCCCATAGTCCACAGTTCTTACATTTCTCCCTGTCCCATTAGTCCCCTTTTGTGGCCCTAAATCAACATTGCTTCTGCCTTCATGTCATTAGCACATGTATGGTTAGATAATGTCTACGACACACAAGTGGGGGGAAATGCACTCTTAGTTTGCTTTCTAACCCTATAATAAATACCATGACCAAAAGCAATGTGGGAATGAAAAAACAGGAGCCTGGAGGCAGGAATTGAAGCAGAGACCATGGAGGAACTGCGCCTACTGATTTGCTCCTGTGACTTGCTCCTTGAAGACTTGCAATCTGATCAAGACAATCCATCAGTCAAGATTCCCTCTTCCCAAACAACTGTAGCTTGAGTCAAACTGACAAAAACCTAATTTGTCTTCATGAGACTTACTTCATCCCCTCAGTATGATTATTTCCAGTTCATTCATTTTTCTGCAAAACACTGTGATGACTGTGGATGTCAAATTCAGAACCTAGAAGTGCCTGGTAGACCAGCCTCTCAGCATACATGTAGGGAGTGTCTGGATTACATTGGGGGAATTTGGGGCATGATCATTGGCCAAGGCAGGGGTCTTGGAGGATGTATTTACTAACAGGCATGTGCTCATTGCTTTCTTCTTCCAGGACAGGATGCAACGTGATCCAGCGACTCATTCCTGCCACTTAGACTTCCCAGCCACGGTGGATTATATCTAGAAAAGTGAGCTAAACATCAACATTTTCACCCTTAACTTGTGTTTGTCATAGTATTTCACCACAGTGACAGGAAAAGAAACTAAGAGGACCACATGAATCCATTCTTCTTTATAGCTGGAAAACTCCTCTGTGTATACATTCTACATTTTCTTTATGGTATCCTATGCTGGTGGACACCTCTGATTCGTTCTATAACTCAGCTGCTGCCCATAGTACTTCAGTAAACATGGGTATGCAACTCTCTGCCACAGTCTGACTTACAGTCTCTTGAGGGGGTACCCAGGAGACGTACAGATGGATCATGCGGCATAATTACTGTTAGGTTCTTTTTAGAAACCTTCACACTGATGTCCATCGTAGTTGGTCTAGCTGCCTTTTGAACATCAGTGTAGACTGCTTCCTTATGTTGACATCCTTTGTTGACATCCTTGACACCATTTTTTTTTTTTTTGGATGACTACCATTCTGATTGGTGTGAGATGGACTCTCGCTGTTGTTTTTATTTGCATTTCTCTGGTGTCTGGTGATACTGAACTTTTTTCTCAACTTTATTGGCGATTTGTATTTCATCTTCTTAAATTTTTGAGATTTTATTTATTTTCACTTTATGTATATGAGTATTTGGCTGAATGTGTGTCTGTGCACCACCTGTGTGAAATGCCTGAGGAGGCCGGAAAAGAACACTGGATTCCCCCTGACTGCAGTCAGAGACTGTTGGGAGCCACCCAGGTCCTCTGGAAAAGCAGCCTGAGCCATCTCGACAGCCTCCTGTACGACATCTTTTGAGTTTCCTGATCATTTCTTTGGCCAATTTATTGATTGAGTTGTTTGATTTGCTGTTGTTGTTGTGTGTGTTTAGTTTGGTTTTAGTTATTTTTGTATTATAAATATTAATCCTTTGTCAGATATAAAGCTAATGAAGTTTTTCTCTGAGTCCTAAAGCAGTGTATTCACCTGATTGTCTTCTTTGCTATTTTATTTTAAAACATAGAAGAAATTGAAGAAGCTGTTATAAGGTGGAAAGACTTCACATGCTCTTAGATTAAATATTTTTGTTTGTTTGTAATAATTTCTTATTAATACTTAGAGAACTTCATACAGTGTATTTTTTTATCCTGTAATTTAGTTACACTGTTTCTCCCTTCCCTTTTCTCCCTCCAAACCTACCCATATACCTTTCCCCAGCCTCCTTTAAATTCATGGACTCTTTGTTCATTAATTGTTATTGAATGCATATGTGTTTTTGTGCATACATATGTATTCATAAATATATATTGAGACCATATAATGTTACTTGTATGAATGTTTTAAATTAGAAATTTTAATATGAACTGGTTGTAGTACCAAAACCAATCTACAGATTCAACATAATATTCATCAGTATTCTAGTCAAATTCTTTACAGAAATATAAAAACAATCTAAAATGCATATAGAAGCACAAAAGACCACAGCTAGCCAGAGCAGACCTGAGCAAAAAAATAAACACAGTGCTGGAGGTATCACCATACCTGATTTTTGAAATGCACTTCAGATCTACAGTAACAAAAACAGCATGGTTCTTTCACCAAAACACACATGTAAATCAACAGACTAAAACAAGGGGGAAAAAATGTAGCCATGAAGCCACGATACATTTTGAAATAAACATAGTCCCTGTAATCATTGGTGCTGGAAAATGAATATTCACATGCAAAAAAATGAAACTGGATCCCTACCTCTTATCCTGTACAAAAATCTATTCCGACTGGATCAAACACCTTAATGTAAGACCTGGTGTAGGGTGAGGTGGGGAGGGAGAAGGAGAGGAAATACTTCCAGATGTGGGTGTGATGGTTAATCTTGTTTGTCAACTTGATTCTAGGTATACTAGAATCAACCAAAACCACAGCAGCAAGGCACACCTGTGGGGCTTTTCTTGGTTGAGTTATTAGAGATTGGAAGACCGACCCTAAGTTTAGACCACTGCTTCTGGTAGCTCACACACATAAATGGACTTGAAAGAAGAGAATGTTTGCTTTTATCTGCTTGCCCTCACTCCCACTGGCAAGTTTATCTACCCCGTTGCTGGGGAGTTTCTCCACTGATAATAGAACCTCCTTATGGGGATTGGAGACTGATGGTTAGACTGAAGACCAGCCAAGACACCCAGGGGTTCACGGACTGAACAACTACTCGATTCTTTGTCTCAACCGTTGTTGTGCTAGCTGGATCGCAGCTTGTAAGGCACTCTAATAAAATCTCTCTCTGTGTGTGTGAGTGTGTGTGTGTGTGTGTGTGTGTGTTCATTCTGTCAGTTCCGTTCCTCTAGTGAACCCTGACACAGTTGGCATAAGCAAGTTGTTCAGCAGGGCTCCAGTTGCTCAGGAAATAGCCCAACAATGAACAACTGAGAATCCATGAAAAGGATGGTTTTAAAATACTGTTTAAAGGCCAGGTGTAGTGGCACATGGCTTTGATCCCAGCACTTGGGAGTTTGAAGCCAGCCCGGTCTACAAAGCAAGTCCAGGACAGCCAGGGCCCTTTTACATAGAAAAACCCATCTCAAACAAACAAACAAACAAACAAACAAACAAACAAAAACTGTTTAAAGAATTATTTGTATATTTCATTTTGAACCTTTGTATACTTTATAGTGTTTCTGACTTTCATTTCTTTACTGTTTCAGCTAATGTGGTTGGCTACGTAATTGCTTATCTACATGTTTTGTTGGGGTTTTTTTCCCTGATTTTCCTAGATGTACTGCTTAAAAGAAGAAAAGTCTGTTCAGAATTGTAGCAGCAGCTGGGAATCCCAGTGAAGAAGGCAATGTGATGGCAGAGAGCACTTACAAGGTTTAGGGTTGTACATGTCTGTGCGTACACGGAAGAGCCTGTGGACGCCAGAAGAGGGCATCTGATCTCCTGGAGCTACAGTCACTGCAGTGCTAGGGCCTGAACTCTGATAAGTGCTCGAAGCTCTGATCCATCTCTCCAGCCTCTGAAAGGCTATTTCTATACATGTTTACCTTTAACAAATATTGTATGAAACATTGAAAACATAAACATTAGGGCTCAGTGGTGCAATGCTTGTCTAGCGTGCACAAGGTCTTGGGTTTCCATTCCCAACACTGCCAAACTAAGTGAATGAATGAATGCATGTTAAGATCAAAGAAAAATCCCTATAACCACATGTGTATGTATGTATATATATATATATATATATATACATACATACATATATATACATATATATATATGTATGTATGTATATATTTGACACATCAGCTATTCCCAACATTTAATTCCTCCCTTCCTTTTCTTCCTCTCTCCCTCCCATGCGTCTCTCACCCTTTCCCTGGTATAGGGCCTCATGCATGCGAGGCCGTGACTCTAACACTGACACACACATATGCACACATGCCCATGGCCGTACCGCATCTGTGTCTTTCTGGTTTTGTTTTTGTTTTGTTTCGTTTTTTGAGACAGGTTTTCTGTGTAGCTTTGGCTCTCCTAGACTCACTTTGTACACCAGACTGGCCTGGAACTCACAACAATCCACCTGCCTCTGCGCCCCCCGAGTGCTGGGATTAAAGGCCTGTGCCACCTTGCCCTGTTCATATCTGTGTCTTAAATAGTGATGTTACAGTGTAACAAGCCATTGGGCAGGCAGGTGTGGGCGGGATTGCCATACCCCACTTCTAGCTATAGGACAAGAAAGCCCAAAGCTATCCTTCCAAGCACCACAGTGCTTCCTATTAAATGAGGTCACTCCGGAATCAGACTATGCTGAGCCTAAGGGTGTTCTCGAGGTCGTCCCTCTGTTGTCTCTCAGAGCCCTTGCTCTGTGGAGTACTCACAGTAGATGCTCTACAGTTGCTGTTCGTCTCCTGCTGAAGCCCACTGGGAAGAGAGACTTGCCGTAGGAAGCCGGTGGGCCTGTCCCTGTAAAGTCCTCAGAGGCTTAAGGCAAAGTCAGTAGGAAAAGAGAGCGGGCACCCCATCCCCAACCAGCTGCCACTATTCCTGGGTACCCACCCTAAGGGCAGCTTCATTTGCATGTTATTCGCATAACTCTGCACAAACTCTCTAGTCCCTGTGGGTCTTGTAGTCTGCCATTTCATTCAGGCAGCTCTGCCTTCCATAAAGGGGCATCGAGAGACTGGGAAATGAGTCAGTAGGTGAGCCTAAAAAGTGTGAAGGTAAGAGTTTGGGTTTGCATAACCCACAGAAAAAGAGAGGCACACTTTGGCACATTTGTGATCCCAGAAGTGGCTAGACGGGAAGTTGGATACAGGCAATCCCTGGAAGCTTGAGGGGCGCGTAACTACCACATTCCAGTTAACGAGAGGCAGACAAAAGGCTGCAAGCACCTGAGGAATGACACGGTGTCTTCTGACCTTTACATACATGCTCACCGAAGTGCACAAGCATGCGCGCGCGCGCGCACACACACACACACACACACACACACACACACACACAATATAGAACCTGAAACCTGCAAGTCTGGTTCTTTGACATGCTTCTGTGAGACCTTGCTTGGCCTCATGGCGTTTTTGTACTCTAGGGAGCAACTCCTTCTGTAATCGTCTCCGCTGTCTACAGAAAAGCAAGAGCCTGGAGGAGTGCTTTCTAGGCAAGAAGCTGGTAGGTGGGCAGCAGCCTCCTCTCCCTCCTGAGGATACCAGAGAGATCTCATCTTGGGTAAACTGCCTATTTGGTCAGTTGCTGCAGGCAGTCACTCTAGGGGACAATAACCCACAGGATCTAGTATGTCTTCTGAGAAGGGTCAAGATACAAGGACTCCTCCATCTGGTTGTTGCTAATTACCCCAGACTCACTTCTGATTTGTTTTGTGACAGAGTGTCATGTAGCTCTAGGTTGTCCTTGAACTTACTATGTTGCCAAGGATGACTCTGAACTTCTGAGCCTCCTGCCTCTGTTTCCCAAGTCCTGGGGTGTCAAGTATGTAGCACCATGCCTAGTGTATGTCATGATTATTTGGGGATGAAACCAGGGCTTTTGCACATGAGGCAAGCACTGAGCTACATCCCCAAACTTCCTTTATGGGAAGAGTGTGTCATAGATGGGGGGGGGGGCACATCTAGAGTGAACATGGACAGCTAGAATGCAAGGATGGGCCAGGCATGGGTTGTTGACTGCCTCATGGACTTGACTGCCAACTGTGTCACACCAGGCAGCTGTCTTAGCTTTCTCATGCCTCAAGGTCCTTGTTTGAAAATGAGCAAAATGCACTCAGTTCTAGTGACTAGAAAGATTAAATGAGTGAACACACTCTCACACTTAATGCAAAATGCAGCCCCCGCTGTGTAGCAAGTGGATAAAGCAATGTCAGCTCTCTATCACAGACACTGGCCCTCTTCAGCCTTTCCTGGATCCCACTGACAGCATGAAGCAGCAAAAGCAAGACAGGCCTTATCTCACTTGTACCTCTTCTCCCCAGCCCCTTCTTGTAGAAATGTGGGGGCCTTAGTAGGCCCCACATTAAACATACAAGCAATAGTGAAAAATTGCTGGGAAACAGTTTCCTCTGAGTCTTCAGGGAAGTTACGTAAGACAGAAAGTAAACAACTCAATACAGCCTCAGGAAGTCCCTGAAACTGACCAGATTCACTAGGGCCCTTCTTCCCGAGAGTAAAGAATAAAGACTGCTGAGAGTTACTCTCAGACAAGCTTCAAAGAAGACTGATAGCAAGCCAGCTGACTGAAAGAAGCAGAGCTGCCTGGGAGAGGCTTAGGCCAACTACATGCCCTGGAAAGGACACGCTCCAATCCGTTGAGCTGCCGACAGGCTATGCAGAGTGCTCCAGGTTTCCAGCTTTTATATGAGCATTGATAATGCAGCTGTATGTAGGTCATTTCTGCTCCTCTAAGTAACCCCTCACCCATATTTCTGTAAGTAACCTGTGGTGGTTTGAATAAGATGGCCCCCATAGGGTATTTGAATCCTTAGTCACCAGGGAATAGAACTCTTTGAAAGGATTAGGATGTGCGATCTTGTTAGAGAAAGCATGTCTGGTTTGGATTTTGAGGTTTCAAAAGGCCATGAGAGGCCCAGTCTCTCTGTCTCTCTCTGCCTATAGATCAGGATGTAAAACTCTCAGCTACCACTGTAGCGCCTGCCTGCCATCATGCTCCTTACCATGATGACAAGGGACTAAATCTCTGAAACTATAAGCAAGCCCACAATTAAATCTTAAATCATTTTTTTTTCAAGACAGGGTTTCTCTGTGTAACCTTGGCTATCCTGGACTCACTTTGTAGAACAGGCTGGCCTTGAACTCATATTGATCTGCCTGCCTCTGCCTCCTGAGTGCTGTGATTAAAGGCATGAACCACATGCCCAGCTTAAATGCCTTCTTTAATAAGAATTGCTTTGGTCATGATGTCTCTTCACAGCAACAGAACAGTGTCTAAGACACACACAAATAAAACTCATTGGTTTACCAAGTTGAACTTTGGTGGTGTGATAGCTATTATTGATTGTCAACTTGACTGCATCTGGAATGAACTACAATTCAAAAATGGAGGGCACACCTGTGAGAGATTTTCTTTTGCTTGGTTTGAAGTGGGTTGATTCAGTTCTAGACTGGACCTTGAAGGTAGGAAAATATACACCTTTGATCCAGATTTTAAGACAAGAAGACACACCTTTAATCTGGGCCACACCTTCTGCTGGAAGCCTGTAGAAGGATAGTGACATGCTCTTTATCTGCTTGCCTTCGCCTTGCTAGCACACCCATCCATTCCTTCACCGGCAGTGGAACCTACTTTGGGATTCCAGCATAAACTGAAGACCAGGTGAGACATCCAGCCTTGAACTGGATTTTTGGACTTTCCTTTCATAGCCAGCTGGATTGCAGCCTCTAAGTCATTCCAATAAAATCCTGTGTGTGTGTGTGTGTGTGTGTGTGTGTGTGTGTGCGCGCGCGCACGTGCAAAAAAGAGAGAGAGAGAAAGATTCATTCTTTAAGTTCTGTTACTCTAGAGAACCCTGACTTTTACAGGTGGGCTCTTGAGCTGGGATGAGGAGGGGCGTGTGTGTGTGTGTGTGTGTATATGTGCGTGTCTCCTCAGGAAAAGTCTGTCATACAACAAAGCAGAGAAAAGAGATTTATTCAATTGAACATTGGAAATAAAGAGGTTCAGTGACACTTCAAGTCCAGATTCCAGATTCTGACGTGAGGTTTATGTTTAAATCAAAGGGCAGGAGGTATGCATGGCTAAGCAGTCCCGGTCAAGGTGTGGTCTGCTTAATGTGGTTGTTGGGGCTTCCGTCTCTCCTGCCAAGGTGTCCTGACGTGATGGCAGAGCTGTGGAACATCTCTTTCTGGGAAACTAGTTTTCCCCAAAGGCCACCAGACTTCAGGCTTTTTCTTCTCCCAGCACAACATTCCTAGGGAAATTCCAATTTCTTGGAATCCACTGTTTCAATAGTCTTATAGCTAAAGAGAATCCAGTTAGAATCCAGTCTTTATTCCTGCCTGGAGGGTTACAGAACTTCTAAGGTTCCCCGGCTGGGTGGGGCCTTGCCCAGTAGCTTTCAATGAAGTGGAGTGTCTCAAACACTAGGACCTTGGGTATCTCTAGTTGGCCAGTGAAGAGTCTGTGAGTGGGTGAGAAGATGAACTCAAGTGAGGACCTGAGTGAAGACTGCAGCCAAAATTAGAACAGAGGACATCTGGGACCTCAGCCCTGAGGGGCAAAGTCCAGGCATGTTCTAAACCTATGGATGACTCTAAAGACTAAGGTCCTTCTTGTTCCTCCTCTTCCCCTGACCTCCCCAACCTGACTGGTTAGAACATACAGCTTTGGGCACACAGCAGGCGGTCACTGACTTTATCTTTTCAGGCCTTGGCTTCTCCTGTGAGTGGGAACCAAGCCTCAAGATGGTTCTGAAGCATGGCCAGGTCGTATGGGTGTCTATGAAGTCAATGACACCAGGCAGAACCACCCAGGTGCCTGACTGTCTATGCACTGGCTTGACAGCCAGGTGATACTGGGGAGTTGAAGCATGGAGCTGCCACCATGTTTAGAGGTTGGGGACAGCAGCTGAGCTCTCGCTAAGGGTGGGGTGTGTGCTGAGGCATTATCTGTGGAAAAGCATTATCTCCTTCCAGTCATTCAGCATGCACCACCCCTGAGAGGCCTCACGCTCATTATCTCAGACCCCGAGCGAAAGGAGTCTCCAGAGGCCAGGAGGCCACTGTGTCCTGGAGCCCTCCACCTGGGAAAGAGCGGTAAAGGTGATCCAGGGCTCAGAGGAACCTGGTTCAAATCTCAGGTATGCTACATCTCAGTTCATGGAGTCACTCTGTTCTCTGAAAGATGGGCCTGATCTGTCCCTTTGTTAACATTTTTATGACATTAGCACTTTTATTACCTTAATTTATTGTGTATAAGTGTGAGGATGCATATGTGGAGGTGAGAGGTCAACTTGAAGGAGCTGGTTCCCTCCTTCTCTGTTGGTCCCAGAGCTCCATGGAAGAGTTGCCAGGCTCCACTTGACAGCAGTCACCTTCTGAGTTTTCTCATTGGCTTTGGTCTATTCTTTTTGGTTTGTTTTAGTTTGGACAGACAAGGTCTCACTATGTAGCGGTGGCTGGCCTTGAACTCACGGAGATCTGCCTGTCTAGGATCAAAAGCATGCTCCACAACCTCCAGCTCTGATATAGTCATGCTGCAGAGTTCTCAGTATAGCAGTGTTATCAGCTCAGCAAATGTCATTTTCCTTCTCTCCCCTCGTTTTACAGGACCAAATCCCCAGAAGTAGAGGCCAACAGGGCAGGGGGAATCACCCTCTTCACAGTAGAGACTCTGTGTCCACCTTTGACCTCACTGTGCTTGCAGATGGCCTGAGGTCATTGACCGACAGCCCCCATATCCCACTCGGGCCTGGGCGGGACTGTGACCTGCTTGCCTGGAGGGTACCTTACACTGTTCACCACTGCTCAAGCAGTGGAGAGCTCCAGCACCTGGCGTAGGGGCCCCAGCTTCAGAAGAGCGGCCTCCAGAGAAATGGCTGCCAAGGCCCATGGGCAGCAGGGCTCTCGGCCCACCATCCCCTCACAGAGCTGTGGAAAGTCACCAGGGAAGGACAGTGCAGCCTACTCTCCACCTGGTAAGCTGGGGTCTGTGTGGCAGGGAGGAAGCGGGGTGTGGCAGAAGTAAGTGGGTAGGTATCCTAACCAAGTCTCTCCAGCACAGCTGCTCCCAGCTGCTGGGGGTCCCTTCGCAGAAACCCTGAAAGTCCATGTAGGCATGCTTCCTCCAAGCAAGTGCACACTTGAGGTTTTTTTCTTCTTGTACATGTGTGGATTCATGCCTGGTGTGTGTGTATAGACAAGAAGGGTTACCCTCAAGTACCATCTGACTTTTTTTTTGAGAGAGAGTCACTTGGCTTGGAGCTCACTGTGTTAGCTACACTGGCTGGCCAGAGAACCCCAGAGATTATCTGTCTCTGCCTCCCTGGAGCTGGGTGTATCTCCAAATCTGGCTTTGTGTGTGGGGAGAGTATAGGAGATCTGATTCCAGTCTTCACGCATGCATACCAAGAACTTTACTCACCGGCTGACCACCCCAGCCCACCTCATTCTTTCTGGACTATAGGCAGGGAGAAAGTGAGCGCCAGTGTATTGTTTACTCGTGGAGTGAGCCTGATCCAAAGGTAGCCTGACCAGCTCACAGTGGAAAGCTTACCTATGGAGCTAAGGGTAATAAGGATAGCATTGCCAGGAGCAAGACTCTGAGTCCTTGTAATCATGGTGAAAAAGGAAACAAGGTCAGTTGTCTGATAGCGCCTCTCAGAAAGAAGAGAGTGTGCTACGTGTGTTTCCTTCCCTGAAGCTTTGTTTAACAGGTACTGGGTGTCTGAAGGCTGGAGTCATTTAAATTCAGCAGTAGACTAAGTCTGATTCACAGGACATTTTTTAAGTAAATAAATATTAATTGATTGATTGGTTGTGTGTGTGTGTGTGTGTGTGTGTGTGTGTGTGTGTACACGCATGTGCATGCCTGTGGAGTTCAGGGGCTGACTCGAGTCGGCAAGTATGGCAGCTTACCTCTGCTCCCTGCCTTCCACATGGGTCTCACATGGGTCTTCCACAAGCAAGCACTGTTAATTGCACATACAAATTTTGCACCAGGGAGTACCACGGGCTACACAGTGGGTTCGAGGCCAGCTTGAGATACGTGAAACCTTGTCTGAAAAAGTTTGCTTCAGTACAGGAATAGAAAGAGGTAACCTTATGCTATGGCAGGGCAGCAGTCAAGGTGCAAGGGGTTAGGGCAATACCCACTGGTTCCCAGTGTCTCCCAAGCCGCACCTTACAGTTCTGAGTGGTACACCATACTAGCTCACAATAAGGACTCTCAACCTTCAGTTCCAAGACCTCACGGTCTCTGTAAATAGACCATTTAGTGCAGACACTGTGTCTGTGTTGTCTATGCTGTGTCAGCCATGTTCTAGTGCTCCTGGGTACACAGGAGAACTGAGTAGCCAAGAGCCCTCACTGACAGAATCTTTGCATATGTGTTCATGCACGCATGTATGTGTGGATGAATGGGTACACGTATGTGCCAGAGGTCAATCTTGAGTATTGTCCCACAGGATGCCATCTACCTTGGTTTTGGAGGCAAGGTCTCTCACTGGCCGAGAGCTCACCATGCAAGCTGGCCAGTGGTCCCCATGCTTATAAAGCAAGCGCTTTCTCCTCAACTGGGCCATCTCCTCAACTTCCCTACAAAGGTTTTCAAAATCAAGCACTGTATGTAGGCTGTATGCCAGGGCCACCATAGTGCTCTCGACACTAGTTCTTGTCTGCCCAAGGCAGGGGCCAGCCCTGGCACTTTGCCTAGTCCTTGGAAAACTGTGTGGCACCTTGGGACATTATATCCTGAATGGATAGAGCACCTTTAAGTATGGCCACAGGAACTCTGAGATGTGCTGCTGGGCCATGTTCAGACAGTGATCCTTGGAAGAGGCTACAGAAGGTCTAGGCCCAGGAGCAGAGAGAATAGAGAGCTGGGGCAGGGAGAGGCATTGTGCAACAATGAAGGAAGCCCCTAGCCAAGAGAACCTTTAAGAACTCTGAGCTACGGGGAACATGAGAACCCTGGGCTGCTGGGAGCACAGGGAAACCACTGAGAGCTTCCTCATCCCACTGTACCTTTAAGGGAAAAAAAAAATCCGTTTCCTGTATGTGTGCACAAGCTTGCACAGTACACATATGGAGGTCAGAGGACAACTTTTAGAAGTTGGTTCTCTCGGTTCACATTGTGGGCCTCAGGGACTGAACTCAGGTTTAATGGGAAGTGCATTTACTCTCTGAGCCATCTTTTTTTTTTTTTTTTTTTGCTGTTGTTGGTTTTTTGTTTTGTTTTGTTTTGTTTTTTGAGACAGGGTTTCTCTGTGTTTCCCTGGCTGTCCTGGAACTCATTCTGTAGACCAGGCTGGCCTCGAACTCAGAGATCTGCCTGTCTCTGCCTCCTGGGATTAAAAGCTTGTACCACCACCACCTGGCTCTCCTGAACCATCTTGATGGTTCTCCCAGGATACTTTTAACGGGTGACTTAAGGCCATTTCTGAGGCCCAACCTCCTTATTTATGGTCTGTCCAAATCCTATCTCCCTGATCCCCTGGGCCTTCCTGGAGATTAGGATTCTCAGAATTCCTGAAAGTAACTTCAACTGAGGTATGGATTCCTGAAGGGAGGAGCTATGTCCTGATGATTGCTGCGAGTTCAAGTCTGGGCTATTTAGGCAGGCACCATTTCCAAAACAAAACAAAACTACGGGAGATGGCATAATTGGTAAAGCATTGCCACACAAGCTTGAAGATCTAAGTTCCAGCTGCCAGCACCTATGTAACAAGCCAGCACAGCATGCTTGTAATCCCAGTGCCCAGGGCTCGCCAGCCAGCCTCACCTAGCCAAACAAGTGAGCTCCAGTTCTGCAAGGGACACTGTCTCAAAAAATGAAGCAGAGAAGCAGTTAAGGAAAAGACCTGACATTGACCTGTGGCCCTCACACACATGCATGCTCACTGCATGTGTCCCCCACAACACATGCACACATACAAACACCTCAACAGGTCCCTCACTCCCCCACACAAACTGCAAAGCTCCTTATCAGAAGTTGATGGGGTATTTTTCCTTCTGGCCTCTGGGAATAGTCTAGAAAGAGTCTCATGGCTGGTGAGTCAGGAAAGCTACACTCCCACTTCCCATAAGCTGGGTTGAAGGCAATGCCAGCAGGGTCATCAACAGCAGGTAGGTAAGACCACAGCATAAAGTCTGAAATGCCATCTTTAGGCTGTGCCTAGTGTGTGGCTATGCAACAAAGACGGGGGCCCTGGGGTGGGGGACAGCATTAGGCAGTGTCCCAGGGCAGGGGACACCTTTTTCAGGGCAGAGTGGCATCTTGGAACTCTCACCAAGAGGTCTAGCTTAGCCAGTAATTCCCAGGGAGCCATGGTGGACCACCACAAAACCAATAGGTCTTGAAACCTGCAGACTTCTGAGGGCAGGTCAAAAGTCATCTCTAAGGGGGGAGAGAGGGTGCAGACGTGATCCGTCACCCCCATATTCAATTCTGGTCACAAGCCTGTGCACACTTGCTAGAGACAGGAGAGGCCTGCTTTCCACTTTCACTGCAGAAGAGGGAAGAAACCTACTCCCACTGGTCACCTTGGGCTCCGCCCACCTCTGCAACCCTAGTCTGCTGCCTAACTTACTACTTTGACCTTGACTTTGGAGTATTCTTCAAATTTGAAGTGTGGAAGGCGTGCAGAGGTCATCATGTCTTCCCACTCCCTGCTCCTCCTTGTCGGGGTGGTCGGTTCTGCCCACTGCCTGTGGGCAGACCAGGAAATGACAAGACAGCTTTGAGACTCCCTAGGGGAACAGAGGGGGATGGTGGCCGGTGGCTTCCTCCACATGTAGTGCAGGGTGGGGACCGCGGTTGAGGCTAGGAGGGCTGGCACGGCTGGATAAAAGGCAGAGAACTGGAGGTGGCCACTACCCGGCCAGGTCCGGCCCCATGGGCGGGCGGGGCGCTAGAAGAGGAGGAGCCTGGGGCCAAGCCACCGCCTCCCGCCCGCGACCTGCAGCTGCTGAGGCTCTCCAAGCGGCTGGCCGCCAAGGTAAGTGACCCTCTCCACGCTCGCGTGCCTTAGGCTGTGCACTGTCCCGGGGACCCCAGTCGCGCGCCGGCTCCGACGCACCCTGAGTGATTGCTACAGGTCAGGAAACCTCGTCCCCTAGGACCAAGCCAAGTGAGCCCGGTGGCAGAAGATCCCAGCGGGGTGGCCACAGGGGGAAAATAGGCGTCCAGAGCCCGTATTGCATTTGTCAGCCACCTTCCTTCCGGGCAGCCCTGAACTACCACGGGTCCCACGTGCTTTTCGTTTTTGCTCAGCGGGTTTCAGGGGAGGAAGTACCTAGTACCCAGTGGGCAGGTCTGCCCAGTGCCCGCCTCTGCCCGCGGAGCTGTAGCCTGGAAAGTACTTCCTCCTGCCTACTGAAGTCTGGGAGCAGGCTGCTGGCAGGAGCTTAGCGGTAACTTTGGTCACTCTAGCTAGATAAATGGAGGTTGTGTCTTAGGCTGCTTGGGTCAAGAGACAGCTTGTGCTGGTGGGGCTATGGGGTGAACGGAGGGAGGCACAGGGCACCAAGAAGTCTAACAGGTGTGCAGAGCCACCTCTAAAACAGCTTCCAGAAGTAGGGGTTCCTGAAGCGCCCTAGGGAGCTGTCTGCCCGGCAGGGTGCCGCTATCTAATTAGCAGCCAACATTTCTCAGGCACATATATGTGTGTCTGGCTGCTTGCAGGGGCTTTGGACACAAGTCCAGCTAATCCTGGCAGCCAGGGGACCCCATCCTTCACCCCTTTTATTCAGGGGAATGCCGAGACTTCCAGATCCCTGGTGTTTTACAAGGACACACAGGTTGTGAGTCATGGAAGTTGCAGACTTTCCCGGCAAAGGGGCCTTCTGGAAGGTGAGGCAGGCCAGATCCCAGAATGTCTGGGCAGCCCGATGAATGCAGTGCTGGGCGGGTACAATACCCACAAGATGGAAGGGCCTGCCCCTCTCGGGTCACTGCAGGGGCTGGTTGTGTGTAGACTGTGTCCATGCGGAGGCCAGGAGTGGATGCTGGGTGTCTTCCTTTATTGGTTTACACATTTTAAAAGATGGGACCACTCACTGGACCCGGAGCTCACCAACCAACTGGCTCATCTGTCTGGCCGGCAAACCCCGGGAATCCTCTCTCCGCCTCCCCAGAGCTGCCATTAAGAGTGCACTGGCTTTTCACCTGAGTTCTAGGCATCCAAACTCAGTTTCTGTGCTTGCATAGAAAACACTTCACTGCCTGAACCATCTCCCCAGACCCTGCAAGAGCTGTTAAAAACACAGATGCTCCAGTCCCCCTGGGCAGCCAGCTGAATCAGTGAGAAGCACGTGGAGGACCCAGCTGTCTGTCATCTGTCTGTCTGTCTGTTTATCTTACTCATCTCCATCATCAGTGGCCTGCAAAGTGGTTGGCAGGAAGCAAATGCTTCACCAGTGTCAGATGGATGGAGAGATGGAATGGGACAGGCAACGTCACTGGGGGAAGTGGTGGAGATGGGAAGGCTTTCCGAGGGAGGCCTTGGAATGGGATTGGCATGGGAGGCTACTGCCCTAGAGCCAGCTGGGAGCTCAGGCCGGCCCTGCTGGTCACCTAGAGTTTGAGCAGACTGCCCCAAGCTTGCTGAGGTCCCCTAGGCCTGATCAGGTTAAGCTTGTATCTCTCTAGCCTGAAGACGTTAGACAGGTGGATTCCTGGCCTGGCCTTGTCTCATGGTTCTTCCTTCCTTGGCCTTATCGGAGACAGTACTGGGCAGGGCTTCAGGGTGTTAAAAAGTGCAAGTTCTTGATCGAAGTCCAAAGTCACACACCTTCCCAGTGGGTGGGATGAGGCAGGTGACTGTGGGACAGACAGCCTGGTTTGTAAGCACTGAGTCTGAGTCTCAGCCAACCCTGGAGTCCTCTGGCTCTCTGAACTTGGTTCTTCAGTTAGTGAGCCTTGCCCAGGCCTTTCGGTGCCATATCCCCATAAAGCAGAGGGCGTGCTGCCCACAGGCATTAACTGTATAGAACTTGTTAAAGTATCAGGTCCTTCACTCTGCTCCTGAGGGTTTGAATAGTAATGATTTCTGTTTCTGCTGTGGTGTGTGTGTATATGTGTGTGCAGGTGTGCATGTGTGTGCTCACCTGAGCATGAAGACCAGAGGTAAACCTCGGCTGTCATTTCTCAGAAGCTATTCCTCTTGCGTCTCAAGACTGGCTCTCTCACTGCTATGGGACTTGATGGTTCAGCTTGGCTGGCTGGCTCATGAGCCCCAGGGATCTGCCTGATTCGTCTGCTGTCCCCAGCTCATGTGCACCACCAGGCTCGGCTTCTTTATATCCGTTCTGAGGATTAAGCTTAGGTCCTCACATTTACAAGGCAAGTAGTTATTTCCCTGTGTCAGATTTGAGCATCAATCTGATTGGACCTTCCAGGCTCATGCTTTCTGGTTCCTAGAGAAGACCACTGAGGCCCACAGTGGACTCTGAGTTCCCCATCTCTGTGACAGGGCTGGCCCCAGCAAGAACCCTTGCTGAGAGTCTGGGCACCTGCCTCCAACCCAGTCTGTGCTTCCTGCTGTCTGCAAACTGAAACCTTAATAGGCTGGGGCAGAGGTGGAAGGCCTTCTGGGACTTGGGTCCTCTGCCTTCCAACTGAAACTGGATCTGCCTCTTGCTGCCTTCCCTACCCTTCCAGAGTGCTGAGGACTTGCTGGGTTGGGCAGGCAGGAGCTGAGGAACCTTAAATACTCCATGAAATTCCTCTCTAGTACCTGGACCAGGAATGGGCTGCTGGATTTAAAAGGAGGAAGCTTGTCTGTTTAGAACCTACACTGGCTCCTTTCCTCCTTTATGAAGGAATGGGTGTATGCCTCCATTTCCTAGTCTGTGAAGGCATGTGCATGCCACCGTAGACATGTGGAAGTCAGAGGACAACTTGAGGGACCTTGAGGGTCTCCCTTCTGTCTTTACATGGCCATCAGGTCATTGGGCTTGTGCAGAAATCGTTTTACCCTCTGAGCTGTCTTAGAAGCCCAGTGCCTATTCCCTACTCCTGCCCCACCCATGAAATCCCATTCTAATCTGTGGGGTTGGGAAGGTTACGGGGGGACAGGCTCCTCAAGTGTTATGTACCTATCCAGTCAGGAAGTCACCTCTTCTGGTTGGCCTACCGAAACTGGGCCTACTCTCTGTCCCACTCAACATCTCACAGTGTACTTCAGCTCATCACTCTTCCCATCCTTGGCCTGCCACGTGCTGATGACATCCTGCCTGAAATGACAGTCCTCATTCCTGAGTGGTTAGCTTCCCACACACCCGAGCCTGGACCAAGCAATGGTGTTTTCCTCCCAGCCATGCACCTTTTCGAAGCACTGGTTAGGCCTCCAACCTCTTCTTACAACCCCAAACCTGAGACTCCTTACCACTCACTCTATGCTTGTCCAAATCCTGTTTCACTGATTATTCATTCGGCTAACATCTACAAAGCGCTAACTTGGTGCCGGGCACTCAGACCAGCAGAGTTGAGACTACTCTGTATTTCTGAATACAGGTAAGGAAAAGGCCTCTCTTCCATGTACCTGGCTCTCCGGGGGCACTGTTTTGGGTAGACTTCTGTCCAGTTGACTCTGCAGTGTAAGAGCCCTGTACCAGGAGCATTAACTGTCCCAAACAATACATCCTTGTCTGTCACTTCAGTTACCTACAGGAGCAATGGTGAATGTCACTGTAGTCAGGAGCCCGTTTGTCAGGTGTCTGCTCCATGCCAGCAGCCCAGTGTGTAGACATTATTTCCGTGCTGGGAACTAAACACAGGGCTAGAGCCTGCTGGGCAAGTCCCCTTGGGCTGAGCTGCTCCCCAGCTCCAGTTGCTTGTTTCTGAGCCTCCTCAGCTTTCAGTTTAGGAGATTAATCTGGACAAACGAGAAGACAGCCCCAAGAGTATCACACTAGCCCATGGCACCGACAGAGGACTATGAGGGTCAGTGAAGGGTGGAGCGGGCAGTCCCCGGTCGTGTGAAGACAGCAAGGCCCTTCTGGGGCTGGAGAGCAGGCTCTGGACAGTGGCCCCCCTTCCCGTACTGTAGGCACCTGATATCTGTGGGGTGGCCCTCTGGCTGTGGGGTAGTAGGTCTGTCATTCTTCCTGATAGGCTTACAGAGGTGGCAGGACCACAGCAGTGAAGCCGAGCAAACATGTTCTAGGTGGCTGTGATCCAGGTCCTCCTGGCGGAGTTGACCTGGACAGTGTGGGATGTGACAGGGAGCCTGGGCTAGGTTATTTGGGTGACCAGGCATGCCTGTGCAAGCATACTGGAAGGAGTGGTTGTGCCCCCAAAAGACTGAGCCACTGTAAAAGATGACTTCAGCCCCTATGGCTGGTGCTTAGAGAGATGGCCTCAGACTGGCCAGAGCTGGAAGGGAAGGAAAGCAGTATGAGCCTAGTTAAGGATCTTGATTGGGCTGGGGTGGCATTCTGAAAAGGCTTGCTCCTGGGGATCCAGGCTCTATGGCTGGAGGTGGAGACCATAATGCACCTCTGTTTTCAGGGTCTCCACGAGAAAAACTTCAGGGAAGCAGGTGGAATCCTAAGGAACTGGGAGAGTGTTAGCTCCTTTCCGCCCCACCCAGCAGGTGTTTTTTCCTGGGGAAGCGTTCTTTCCTCTTAGAGCAGCTACTGTAAGGGGACTTGAGGACCACCCAGAAACCTTAACTGGGACACAGTATGCTAAAGGCCCTGTACTGAGTCAGGAATTCTGTCCCAAACCCTGCTACCCATCTCTCTGGGTGATTCTGGGCTCACTGGCAATGGAGAGCTGCCCTTGAGCCCCACTGACTCTGAGTTCTTCCAACATCAAGAGAGCATAGCTCAGAGCGAGGGCTGTGGGGGACAGGCAATGTCTGTCCTCAGCTGATGCTGTCCAGGGATCATGTGGTGCCTCCAGCAAGAGAGCAGACCCAGACAATAGGCAGACACGTACAGACAATAGCACCTGAGGAACTTGTGTCTTTTAAGGGCTTCCATGGTCACTGACCTACTTAATGGTCAAAACATAGAGGGTGAGTTTGAAGCCAGCGTGGCCTGCAAAGCAAGTCCAGGACAGCTGAGGCAACACAGAGAAACCCTGTCTAAAAAAAAAAAAAAAAAAAAAAAAAAAACATAGAACACTGGGAATGTAGCTTAGCATGTATGAAGTCCTTGGCTCCAACCAAAGACCCACATAAACTGCACGTGGTAGAATACCCCTGTAATCCTAGCACTTGGGAGGCAGAGCCGGATGATGATCACGGGTTCAAGGTCACCCTTTGCAATATGCAAGTCTAATGCCAACCTGGTCCACATGAGACCCTCAAGAGTAGGAAGGAAGCCTGCCCAAGGTAGTCATGCTGTTAGCATGTGGTTGGACCCGAGTTCATATTCAGGAAAGCTGTCTCAGAACAGCTTCCAACTGCTAACCCAGCTTTGCTTGTTAATTCAGAGGGGGTAAATATTGTCTAGGACTACAGGAGCTGCTAGGTGCCCTAAGTATCCAATGGCAAGGGATTGGATCTCCAAGGAAGGGGCATTTTGGTGGGTCAGGAGCATGTTAAAACTCAGATGGAAGTAACAGGCCAAATGTGGGGGTCATGGGTCAGGGCATGGAAGGAAGAGAATGTAGAACCAGTCTCTGTATTGGCCTGTGCTGGATTCCATGAGATTTCCAAGTCTGGCCCTGCTCTGGTTGGTCCTTATAAAACCACAGATGGGGACGTGTGTTTGTCGACAGACTTCACTAACCCACAAGACTGCTAGCTCTGACAGGTTGGGGCAGTCAGCAATGCCCGTGCACAAGCCCAGAGAGCATGGTTCCCTTCGACAACGCCCAAGTTTTGTGAATGCTGGGCTGCTCACAGCCCTGGAACTCAGACATAAGACGCCAGCAACAGGCGGGTGTGTGCCTTTGTCTACCATTTGCCATGACATGGTCTCCAATCTATGCAGCTGTCTACATCATCCTTCTGCTGTGGACACTGCCTGGCAGGCAGCGACAGAAAAGCCTCCTCTATTGGCACAAAATGCTGAGAGAATTAACACGAGGCCAGTGACAGCCATGGTGATTGCAATGAATTACCCTCTGAGAAATTGATCAGTTGCTACTTTCTGTAACCATTACATTTGCTTCGAACCTTGAAGGGTCTGTGTCTCTGCCCGCCCTCTCCTTTATGTTGGATGACATTTATTCATTTTATGCATCCTGAATTCGGCTTGCCATCCTGCCTCAATTCCTGTACCAAAGGCACCGGAGTCTGAGCCACTAATTACTACAGTGAGGTTTCCTCCCCAAACAGGAAGTCTCCTGCAGAATTGCTCTCTCAGGGCACTCTCTAACCAAGCATCCGTCACCTCTCCCGGGCCAGTCCCTCTGGCCAGCTGAAGGCGGGCAAGCTTAGAGGGGAGGCGTCCCAGTTACCCACGCCCTAGATGGCCCGTGGCCGCCCCACTTCTGAGAAACCACAATCAGGCTGCTGAATGTGGACCCTTTAGTCGGAAGAGGTGGCTTGCCGTGGGGTTGTCTAGGGGCTCTGAAACTTCAGAGCTCAGCTGAAGGCTAGATGTCACAGTCACCTGTTGCCGGTAAGTCTGATCAGGGCTCCAAGGTAGCCACTCTTTCCCTAACTAGTACCTCGTTCACTAACTAGTATCTTTCACTAACTAGTACACCATCCTCTGGTCCACCTGAGAGTGCTGCTCTGGTCTGAAGATTTACCAGAGTCCAGAGAGAGCAGTGGTCCTGAGGGTTGCCTTAGGTGACAGCACAGAGCACAGCAGAATGAAGTGTTAAAAAAATAACGTGGGAGATTGTCTGCTCTGTACATCTCAGGACCCCCCAGTTTCTCAGCGAGGGCCTTCAGGCAGTGAATACAGGAGCCTGTTCAGAGCGAAGGGCTCCGGTTTCCAGCAGAGGCTTTGTGGGGTTTAATGTGTGTTGCTTTAAAAAAAAAAAAAAAAAAGTGAGTGTTCATGATGTGTTTCTGAGGAATGTGGGCCTGTTGGGAATTATAAATTTTACACAGAACTGCTGGCTATGAGTAATCGAACTGGATTTTTCTAGAAGGATTTGAAAAGCTAGATGTTTGTAAAAAGCCCTATCAATTATTCATTCACTTTTATTTTGCAAAGTGATGTGGGGAGAAAATTCTGTTTTCCATCAGATCAAACTTGCATGCAGGAGTGTGTGTGTGTGTGTGTGTGTGTGTGTGTATGATGTGTGTGAGTATTTGTGTATGTGTGTATATGTGTGTGTGTGTGTGTATGTGTGTGTGGCTTGACTTACGTGCATGAGCTTTGTTTTCTCTTCAGCAGGAACACAACTGCCTTCCTTTAAAAAAAAAAAAAAACAAATTTTTATGATGTCTAAAAAACAATTCCAGGTAGTATTACAAGAAATGCAATAGCAAAATGTTTGTAAGAGACCATCAGACAGGAGAAATGCCCACAGAGAAAACAGAAGTGTGCCCCTTAAAATGGGTTTGTCTGTCACTAGCTGTTTCGTTTGGAGCCGAGCCTCTATTAGGCCAGGCTGGTCTCAGCCTTGTCATGTAACCAAGAGTGATTTTCATCCCCCTGCCTATATCTCCAAAGTATGGGAATGGCAAGCATACAGCACCATGCCATTTGTATGGTTGTGGGGACTGAGCCCAGGGCTGAGCAAGGATAGAGGACAGCTCCACTTTACAGGGACAGTAAAAAGAGTCACTGGAAAATTGTTCCCAGCAGCTCAGAGAGAAGATAAAGGACACAGGAAAGAAACACACAAATCTAGGACCTGGTGCTGGCCGGATGACATCTGTAACACCCACATACAGAGCTACCGCCCTCACTACGGAAGGTCAGCTGGATGAAGAGACTACTAGATCAAGGCTTTGGGTCCGGGAGGAAGTCTACCGGTCTGAGCCTTAGTTTGTGCTGGGAAAGGCAGAAGTGATGACCCTCTTCTGTGGGTCATATCCCAGCATACACCCAAGGTCATGACTGCTGCACAGTGTAATCTGGCCTCCTCTGCTGTCTCTTCTCATCTGACCCTGGGGATTTGGCCTGTCTCAGGCCCTTCAGAGCACTGGGGTGTTCTGGCTGCCTCCCTCACTAGCCTTATGCCCCAAGGAAACCGTGGATTACTACTCAGGGAAGTAATGTGCAGAAACCGAGAGAAGGGGTTGTCCCTGGGAATCTCTTCGTTTTGCATAGCAAGGGTGTAATTTTCACTCAGGCTGTGTAGGCAATCTCCAGCTTAATGATGGCTTGATATAGGATCTTTCAACTTTGAGGAGGTACAAAAACAACAGCATTCAGTAG
Source organism: Psammomys obesus (assembly GCF_907164565.1). Lineage (NCBI taxonomy): Eukaryota > Metazoa > Chordata > Mammalia > Rodentia > Muridae > Psammomys > Psammomys obesus. The sequence goes on along the minus strand of NW_026585504.1, from coordinate 59,466,039 downwards.
AAACCTTCAAATTTTGGATTTGGAGCCTTTCCCAGGCAGTTTAAAGTTACGGAATCATCAGTTTACAGTGGAATTCTGGGCTGCCACGCCACCAGAAATCAAGGAACACCCGTGTCGTCAGGTCCATAAAGTGAGCAAGCGTTGTGTGTGCTGTTTGTATGTGCCTGTATCTTCACACATATGAGATCACCCATGAACACATTCATGTGAAGGTCAGAGGTCTTTCTCAATCACCCTTCACCATATATATCAAGGCAGGGTCTATCACTTGAGCCAATTGCTTCCCAATCCTGCTGGTCTTACCCAGGATCCCCTGTGCCTGTCTCTGGGATTATGGGCAGCCTGCCACTCTTGTCTGTCATTTGTATAGGTTTTCATGCTTTCGTGGCTCACTCTTTACCCCTTAGCCATCTCCCCAGCCCAGAAAGACTTTATAGACATTATTACTCCCTCCACCTGCCTGAGGAGTGTGAAAAATTCAAACCAAAGTGTGTTAGGTTTAACATTGCCATCAATATGTGGGAAGGGATGATGGGAGATTATGGAGCTTCCTGACACTATAAGGGAAGGTACACTTGTTCCATCCCTGTTGCAGAGAGCCTAGGGGATCAGAGGACAAAATCATCGATTTTGTTTTAAAAAGAAACTTTGAGACTTCTCTTCTCCTTCTTTTAACAAATGCATGCGTAAATCTGGCATGGTGGCAAACGCCTGTAATCCCAGTGCTCAGGGAGGCAGAGGCAGGTGAATCTCTTGAGTTCGAGGCCAACCTGGTCTACAAAGTCCAGGACAGCCAAGGCTACACAGAGAATCCCTGTCTCAGGAAAATAATGCATGCAAATTCGTTTATATGTGTGTGTGTGTGTGTGTGTGTGTGTGAGAGAGAGAGAGAGAGAGAGAGAGAGAGAGGGCTCACATAAAGCGGTGAGGGGCTTTATTTTGGTTTTGGTGGGCTTTGTTTTTTGAGACAGTATGTAGCCCTGGTTAGCAGAGAACACACTGTATAGACCAGACTGCCTTAACTCACCGTGATTCGCCTGCCTCAGTCTCCTAAGTGCTGGGATTAAAGGTGTGTGTCACCATGCTGGGCCAAGAGAGGAAGACCACCCTGAACGTGGGTGGCACTTTCTGGTGGGAGCCCAGATAAAAGAACACTGGAGAAGGAGACCCTTGTTATTTGTCTCCTGCCCTCAGTTTTGCTGGCAAAGTTTGTTTATCTTGCTGCTTCAGAATCCCCCACTGAAGCTAGAACCACCTTCCTTGGGTTTCCATCATAGAGTAAAGCCCAGAGGCTCTCCAGTATTCTAGACCTTTAGGGACGGTTTGGGACTGCTGAGATGCACAGCTAGGGTGGACTCAGCAACTCCCAGATTCCTGGCCTCCCTAGCACAAGGCAGCCACTGTTTGATCACCTGGACCATGTTGTCCTGTAAGTCAATCCAAAATTTAACCGATTCATCTCTTGTGAGGAGCAAGTAGTTTAGTGACTGTGTATTTGTGGAAAAATAAGAAAAATAATGATGTTGGCTGGTGACTTCCAGACTCTCTGTGTAAAGTGACAAAAAAGAATGAACCTAGTGATAAAATTAACCAGCTCCAGATGCACATAAACAGGCTAAGGTTTTCTAGGTGTGTCCTGGAAGAAATCTCTCCAGCAGCCATAAATTTCAAGTTGCTGAAAACCAAACCCAAGCCCTCATAAGGTTGGCTAACTTACACTAAAAATTGAATCTCGGCCCTGACAGGTATAATCAGTTAAACTGAGGACACTGATTAAAGAATTGGATGCAATTGTCTCTGAGGCTTACTGACTGTTAACTAACCTAAGCCTAGTCCTGGAAGTTTCTAGCCTTCATACAGTCTAGGCCTAGAATGTTTTCAGCCTCTGAGACTTATGCTGAATAAGCTCACTCTTGTTTTTTTCTGAACTCTGGCTGGTTGGTTCAACTCAGCTGTTTGTCTCAAACTCGTCTCTAAGCTGACTGATTCAATCTGGCTTCTCTCAGCTTCTGACTTTTTCTTCTGCTTGGCCCCAAACTAAGTCTAGAAATCTGTTCTAATGTTCTGGCTCCTTTTCATTCTCTGGCTCAACTGTCTTCACCTGTGTCTAGCTTGCTCTTTCTACAACCTGTCTCTTTAAGACTCTGCCAGTAAAACTGCCTCGTCTCCTCTCTCTGCTCAAGGTGTATCCTATTCCATCAAATCTTCCATTTGTCATTTTACCTCTCAATTAGATGTCACTTTCAAACATGCATACTTGTAAAGGTAGCTTTTATTTGCCTGGTTCAGTTGTCCCTGAGGCTTACTGCCTCTATCTGCTAACCTAGATCTAGTCTTGGAAACTTCTACCCTCCACACCATCTAACATAGGTGTAGAATGTTTTCAGCCTCTGAGAATTAATACCTATAAGCTCGCTCTTTCTTGTTCTTACCTAGCTCTTGCTACCTGGTTCAATTCAGCAGCTCTGGCTCAAACTCTTCTTCCAGCTAACTTATTCAGTCTGGCTTTTCTCTTGGCCTCTGAATTACTCTGCTTGGCTTCAAACTAACTCCAGCAATCTTCTCTACTCTCCTGGATACTTCTTATTCTCTGGCTCATTCTGTCTTCACCTGAGTTCTTTCTCTGCAACCTGTCTCTCTATTACTGTTCCAGTTAAAAAACAAACAAACAAACAAACAAATGTTCTTCTCTTTCTCTGCATTGCCCCTTAAGCACCTTCCCTTTTCTCTCTCTTCTCGTGAGAGCTGGGAGTATCTTCTTTCTCTGATTCATCACTGTTTCTGCCACTCAATTAGACATCACTTTCAGACATGGGTGCTTCCTTCTACAAACTATTTTTACCTTCATTTTTTGGGATTAAAGATGTGTACCACCACGCCTGGATCTAAGCTTTTCTGAAACTTGCATTATGCCAGGCTGGCCTTGAATTCAGATCTGCTTGTCTCTGTCTCCTAGATTAAAGGTGTGTTTGTATTCTAGCTGGATTACATAGACCTAGGTCTTTGGATGTGATCTCTTGCCAGAGCAGCCATGTTCTGATTAACATTCCTCTACAGTGCTTCTTTCTACAAACTAACTTTACCTTCATTATTTGGGATTCAAGGTATGTACTAAGGGTGTGTTTGTATTCCAGCCAGAGGGATTAAAGGTGTGTGCTAAGGGTATGTCTGTATTCCAGCCAAAGTAGCCATGTTTCTGGATTAAAATCTCCCTACAATCCCCTTCCTTCCCCCCACCCCCTGCATTATTGCCCTCTTCATCCTTGTCTAGGAGAATTACTCCTGCAATGTCTGTAGAACAAGCAATGACTTCTTCTGTAGGAGGTGCTGGTCAAGACAGTAATGATGCCCCTTAGTTACCATGAATCATTGTCTCTAGATTTGTGGTGGGACCCAAGGCTAAGCAGACCCCTTGAGGTGAGAACAAAGCTGGTTCATAAAGAGGTGTGCTACACCAGGAGGGAACTTAATGAGTTCGCTAATTTTTGGAAGCAGGAGTCTGGGGAAATATGTGTGGGGATGGATTCTAAGGCTGTGGGATAATGGTGGAAGGGAAAAAAAAAAAACAGCCAGAGTTTATAGATATGAGCTAACTGAGTGGAGATTTTAGGTTTAAAATGGACCTTTCATATAGTCAAAGTGCTCACACCTTTAGCTCCAGCGCTCTGGAGGCAAAGGCAGCGATCTCCGAATTTCAGGCTAGATGGGACAACAGAAACTATCTAAAAAAAAAAGGTGAAGAGTTTATTTGACTTGTTGCCTGAAGTATTTATCAAAAAATGGCCTACTGAGAATGAGTTGGAGATGCCCGATTTCTTTTGGCTTGGTGTTGATGAGGGATTTGGGGACTTAGGGAAACTGGAATGCTAGAGTGGATCTGCTGCCTTAAACCTGATCCTCCACAGTGGAAGAGTCCAGAATACACGCCCTTCACTAATGTTGGAAGTTGCAAAATGGCGAGAGGGGCACCAACACATTTGAAGAGCTTTGTTGTTGTTCTTTCCCAGACTTAGTGTTGGAGATGCTGGACATTGGAAAATAATGACGTAAAGATAGCCTTAGAAGGATTACATAAATTAGTGCTACCGTCACGGACCTGAAAGATGCACGGTGGCAGTTCCCAGCACATTTCCCTTCAAATTTCCTGTTCGGCGTGTGTAGAAGACAGATGGATTGTGGAGATGGTGGCTGACTACCAAAAACTTAAGCAGTAACTCCAGTTGCTGCTGCTTTCCTTTTTGGAGCTGAGGGGAACCATATGTGGTTTCCTTTTGAGCAAATTAACACATCTTCTGGTTCCTTTTCCACCAGCACTTGTTCATAAGGCCCATCAAAAGCAATTTGCTTTCAGCCATCAGTATACCTTTACTGTTTGCTCTTGAGGTAGCGAGGGTATATTAACTCTTCAGGCCACTGGTGGCTTTGTACCTAGGCTGCTGAACCTGGGCTGCATAAAAAAGCCAGCTGAGGTGACTGCACGGTGAAGAGCACTAGCTCCTGACTTTGATTCCCAGCTCCAACATGACAGTTCGTAACAGTCTGTGACTCCAAGTCCAGAAGCCCAACACCCTCTGGCCCCCATACATGTAGCAGACATATATGCATATAGGCAAAACACTCATACATATAGAGTAAATAAATAAATATTTAAAAAAAATATTAAAAGCTAGCTGAGCATGAGCCAGCGAGTAAGTTGGAGTGTTAGCCAACATTCTGAGATCTTCCATGTTCTACTCTGAGTTCCAAGATCTTCTGTGTTTCTACCTTGACTTCCCTCAGCAGTGGGTGTGACCTTGAAGTATTACCCAGAGAAACACTTTCCTCCTCAGGTTGCTTTTAGTCAAGGTGTCTTTTTTTTCTTTGTTTATTTGGCTTTTGTTTATTCGTTTATTTTTTGAGGCAGGGCTTCTCTACGTAGCCCTGGCTGTCCTGGACCTCATTGTATAGACCAGGCTGGCCTGGAACTCAAAAGGGATCTGACTGCCTGTGCCTCCTGAGCTAAGATTAAAGGTGTGTGTCACTGCACCCAGCCAAGCCAACAAGCCTTATAGCAAGAGAAAGCAAACTGCAACAGCTCATGGGTTTTGTTAGTTGGACAGAAGAAGATTTGCAGACAAAAAAAGATTAATTAAGAAAACCAAACATGATCTCTGAGGGAGAGGAGGGGAAAGAAAAGAGTGGAGAGGGAGAGATTGAGATTAGATTTGGGCTGTTTCCTCATACTGGAATGCAGGGCACCATCTAGATTCTGGGAGAACAGCTAAGGCCGACAGCACACCCTGCCCTTGGCACAGAATTATTCAAACAAGTATTAATTGAGCACCTACTGCCTGCTCAGCACTGGGCTGAGGGAGACACACAGCTGAGTAAGAAGCAGCCTATACCTCATGCGGGGACAGAAAAGCGAGACAGTAGGTGATGTGGGCGGTAATGAGATCTGCAGAGCCCTGCAGCCCAGGTTCCCTCAGGTCCAGGAGGATACCAAGAGCCTCTCCTAGGCTGAGTTTCTTGAATCTCGTGAAAGAACCTGCTTTGACCCAGGGTAGGGGCTGGGGAATGGCTGTATGATCTGGTTTCCCCAGAACAACTGGTGATGGTGTAGAGACCAAGTTCAGTGTCCTTAGAAAGTGGCTTCAGGGGAGGGGGGATTCCCCCGAGGCTTCTGGAAAAGGAACTCACAACTAGACAGAGCAGGAGGAAGTGATGCCCTCAAGCTTGGGTCCCACAGGGAAGGCCTGGAGCTGTCTCTGTGTGTCTTGGCTACCTCTGCCTTTTCCGTACCCCCACGCTTCCCAGCCCAGGAACAAAGCTGTGCCAAACCTTTTTTTTCCTAATTTTGCAAATCCCTTCCCATGGCAAGGGGAGAGACAGCTACAGCCTTCAGGGTGCATGGGCTCCAGGCTTTGCAGCTCCTGGGAAACAATGGACCAGCTCACCTCCTATGCTGAGATGGCAGGCTCAGGTGCTGTTTCTCCCTGGCCTCCACCCTGGCTGGATTAAGCAGCCATCCAGGAGCTAGCTGTCCCCACGGGTCCCCTCCTGGAGCTCTCTGGGCACAGATAAACTGGCCCTCCCTGGTTCTCATGGTGCCTCACTGGGCTTTCAGTTGAAGTCTGTGAGGATTAATACAGCTCATGAACTTGATAAGCTCTAGAATCAGGTAGAAGACTCTGGACAGGCCTGTGAGCGACGGTATTATATTGGCCTGCCTTTGAGGGAGCTGGATTCTGCTAACTGGGGTGGGAAGACCCAGTCCTAAAAAGGACAAAGTGAGCTGAGCGCAAGCCAGCATTCATCTCTCTCCTGACTGAATACTGCGTGGCCACCCTCCTCTGTTGCCGCCCCATCCCTTCTATGCCATGATGGAATGTACCCTTGAACAAGGAGCCATAACAAACCCTTTCTTCCTTAAGTTGCTTTTGTCAGGGCATTTTGTCATAGCATCAGGAAAAGAAACTAATACAGAGTCGTTTACTTCCGTTGTAGAGCCAGCCCATCTCCTGAACTCTAGTGTGGTTCTAGTGGCTTGTTTCCCCAACACAGTGGGGATTCAAGGATTAGCTGAGGGGATGCCTCTGCGGAAGCACGGCAGGACTGACTGTGGTTGAGCACTTCCCAACCACAGGGGGCGCTCTGAACGCGGTTACCCTGTAAATGACGCTGTGTTCGGACAAAGAAAAGGGGGCAGAGGCTGGCTCATCCCCAGAGGCTTAGAATCCCCAGCCTTAGTGTTGAAGACAGGGCTTCCCTTTTCTGTCTCCCATCACACGGGCTCTACTGGCAGTGGGTTAAATTCAGCTCTCCTGATGGGTAGCTGTTCTGACTTTCCCGGTTAAATTAAAGAAGTGAAACTGACTGGATGGGAGGTGGCCATCTGGGCCAGTACTTCACTGAGTACTCCCCAGCCCTTCCTAGGCTCTTTATTGAGCACTTACTGCACTTACTGAACTTAGTGGCGTTCAGAGTGTGACCCCTGGGAGGTCAGGACCTCTGCAGTAGGTTCCACAGCCCCAGCAGACTTAAGTCAGAGTGACTTAGTTGAAGTCACAAACTACTGTGCAGAGTCCCCACCTTGGGGCCTGGAGCCTGGGAAGGAGCCAGGCAGGAAGGCAGAAGACTGCACAGCAAAACAGATTGCCCTTCAGGAATAGGGAGGCCCAGGCATGGCAGTTGTGGCTTTGAGTTGGAAGATGGGGATCCTGGCAGGGAAGAGTGGCCTAGGGATGCCATGGCTTAGGCACTGTCGCCGGCAGGCACCCAAGGCTCCCCTCCTAAACTTACTGGTGCCCTGCCCATCTGCCTACCGTGCTGCTACCCCAGGCTCCACTTCCCACTCTTCCTAGAGTCTCAGGGAGCAGCCTTTGCATCTTTGCCTCCTTTTGGCTGTCTCTGTTTTCTTTTAGACAGGGTCTCCTCAGCCTCACAGTTCTGGTCCTCTTGCCTCAGGTTATGGGCATGCGCTGCCACTGCCATTTCTAGTTTATTTCATACTGGGAAGGGGTAGGCCCGGGAGGGGTCAAACCCAGTGCTTCTTGCATGCTACACAAGCACTCCACAGACTCAGCCACACCCCACCTACTCCTCACCCCATTAAGCTTAGGGTGAAATGCATGTGTGCCTTCAGGCCATTATCTCAGAGCACTTTTTTTTTTTTTTTTTTTTTTTTTTTTAGAAAATGTACTATATTGATTTGGGAGTCTATCTCTGATTTACAACAGACAAAATGGAGGATTTTGTTGTTGTCTGATTTTTTAGATCCTGCCAGAGGAGTAAAATGAAAATAGTGAATTTAAGAATCCCAAAGGCTGGATGTTGTGGCACACCTTTAATCCAGGCCAGCCAGAACTATACAGTGAAATCCTGTGTGTGTGTGTGTGAGAGAGAGAGAGCGAGCGAGAGAGCCTTTATCATGAAGTCCTGTGGCTCCTGTGTAGGGAAGAGGCTGGTTTTAAACAGCGTGAACTTGCAGGAGGCAATTCTCCTTCTACCAGCAGGTTCTCAGAATAGACCTCAGCTTGTCAAGTTTGGTGGCACGTACCTTTACCTACTTTACCTAAGTGTATGTACTTGTATGCAAGGGGGTGCAGCAAGGAAACTGCCGAGATGGCCCCTCCATTAGGGGAAGGTTTTATTGTGAAATAGAGAGATAATACCCAGAGACATCTGGGAAAGTCCAGAACAGAGAGAGGAAGAAGCAGACTGGACATGGCCAGGGCTGTCTGGGAGCAAGCATGGGGTGGAAGAACCATGTAGGTTATAAGGAGGATGAGTAGCTGGGAGTGGTGAGGTCCATGAGCTGGAACAGGGCTCCACAGTTTAGAGTAAGGGAGGAGGTGAGGAAGGCTGGGAGGCTAGTGTGGGGGCTTGTGAGGGGGGACTGAGGGGACGTAGAGACTGGCACGGGCTTTGATATGCGACCACAGGTATATGTCAGTGGAGATAAGGCCCTTCTGCCAGAGGCAAGGAGAGATGTCTCCTTTTAGGGGAACATGAACCTGTTTCACAAGTTCCTGCGGAATGCTGGAATGCTTTTATCTAACTGCCGGGAATCCTGCAGTCCATCTTGAGCTCATTTCTAGATGCCTCTTGGAAGATTTGCAGCTGTGTGCTGTGTCCAGCTGCAGGCCCTTATTTAAACCCCAGGCCTTTCAGTGACTATCGAAGGAGGCAGCTGGTCCCTCCTACCTGGACACATCCGGGAGGGGGTCAGAGCAGACCTCAGCACCCACAGATTCATCCATACCACTCTGGAATGGTGACCTCAGCAGTGTCAGAAACAAGCCACAGGCCCTCCTAGACCAAGGATGCTGTTGAGCCAAGAGCATTGTTGATTCCCAGGGATGGTGGCTCCTCTCCAACAGTTAACAGTGGCTGTTGCATAAGCTTGGCTTCTCTGCAGGTCATGGGGCTTAAAGGGCTCAAATAGGTAAAAAGCAAGGAAACAGCCTTGGGGTGCAGAGCCAAATGAGCCACAAAATCCAGGCTCAACCCCAAAGCATTTTTGCTCCTCAGTCACAGAAATAATAGTCCTTAGAAACTCAGTTTCTTTAAAAACAAAAACAAAACTTGTGTGTGTTACGCCTGGAATTAAACCCAGAGTCTCTACATATGCTGAGCGAGCATATAAAACCTGAAAAAAAATTTTTTTTGTTTCATTTTTATTTTTAATGTAGTGTCTATGTGTGGGTTCGTGCACATGAATGCAGCGACTGCAGAGGTCAGGTTGTGATCCGGTGCACTCTTCAAAAGCAGTGCATGCCCTTCGCCACTGAGCCACCACCCCCACCACACCCCCGGCATATATTTCATTTGCATGTGTTTGCATATGTTCAAATTTTTTCATGCATTCGATTGTGCAGCTGTCCACAATCAATGTTGTAATATTTGTGTCACTATAAAAAGAAACCCTGGGCTGGTGAGCTCACTCCCCATTCCTCCCTCCCCCCAAGCTCTTCTCTGCCTGCAACTACCACTAATCCGATTTCTCTCTTCAGATCTGCTTGCTCTTGGTGTTTTACACTTATGGAGTCATAGGATACATGGCCCTTCCCACTGTCTGGCCCCTAAGCTTTTTTTTTTGGGGGGGGGGGGCGGTGTTGACAGGGTTTCTCTGAGTTGCCTTGGCTGTCCTGGACTCACTCTGTAGACCACGCTGGCCTCAAACTCACAGAGATCTGCCTGACTCTGCCTCCCGAGTGCTGGGATTACAGGCTTGCGCCACCGCACCTGGCTAGCATCTACTTTCATTTGTTTGTTTGAGACAAGCCTTTAGCAAGTAGCCCGGGCTGGTTTTGAACTCAAAGTTCTGCTTAAAGCCTCCTAAGTACTTGGATATAGGTATGCACTACAGCTGGCTAGCATACTACTTAAAAGGGTCATCCATGGTGGAGCAGGAATTAGCCTATAGCTCCTTTGTACGGCTGAGTAGTATTTCACTGTGGGGATGGACCCTGTTGATTTAACAATCAGGTGATAGGCATTTGCTGTGATGAGTGCTGTTAATATGTGTTTTTGTATGGGTGTGTTTTCATTTATCCGGGACCATATGGCTGGGGCAGTGGAAAAGTCCTTTTAACTTTATGAGGACCTGTGAGGCAGACCTTTCCAGGGGCCATGCCACTTTCCCTTTCCACAAACTGTGAACTTCTGACTTTCGGGCTGGCAAGGTGGCTTGGCCGGTGAATATAGAAAAAAAGAACTTATCAGATGTGGCATTTTTCCAAGGTCCCCTCTTGCTCTTGTAGGTTAGCATTTTGCTGGAATGTTGGTGGACACGGGGTATGTATGTGCAGCAGGTTAGCAGTACCTGGGTCTAGGCAGGGACTGTCACAGGCAAACATCTTTGAGATAGTCCTGACCATAGGAAGGAGGCCGAGGATGGATACACATATTCTATAAAACATAGAGGTGCTGGGTGGTGGATGTGGGTGTTTGGCACAGTGCTTGCCTAACATGAATGAGGCCCTGGGTTCAGTCTCTATCCCTGCGTGAACCAGGTGTGATGGTGCACACCTCTAATCCCAGCACTGAGGAAGGTCAAGAGTCAGAGGTCATCCTCAGCTACATAACAAGTTTGATGACAACCTGTGCTATATAAGACCTGGCTCAGGGAGCCGAGAGCTTACAGTGAAAGCATGGAGAACTGAGTTCAGATTCCCAGAGCCTGCATAAATGACAGGTGCAGTGCTCTATCTCGGTAATCCCCGTGTTCTATGTCAAGATGAGTGGCCGAGATGGGACACTCCTTGGAGCTTGCCAGCTGTGCTAGCCAGCTGTGCACAGTAGTGAGCGACAGAGGACCCCACTGCAAATAAGGGCAGAGGTGAGGACCACAAGGGTGTTCTCTGACTGCCTCGATCAAACTGTGGTGATATGCACATCCTCTTACCCCATCCCCACAACACAACACTCCTGCCCGAGCTCTCTCTCCCACATGAAGGTTTAAAAGAACAAAAGAAAAAAGTAAGTGGGCAGAGGATGTAGCTTGGTGGTAGAAAATTTGAGCCTTGGTCTGTTTATGGGCTTCATCCTTAGAGTCGAGGAACATTCCTGCCCCCAAAGATAACACAGGGGCATCCCTGACAGCTGGGGGTAATTGTGGGTTCTGAGAATCCACCTGCTTTCCCTTACAGTGTGTATTGTAATTTGGAAGGATAACTACAGCCAGAGGATTCCTGGAGGTGATGCTTTGACCACTCAGAATCTGAAGGGTTGTCACAAGCCATGAGAAAAGGCCAGGGCCACTGTGTGCATGAACATCCTCATTCCTGCCTGCCCAGGATCTGGCGGGGACTGGCAGGCTGGCTGTACATCAGAGCCAAAATTGCAGCCCATATTTTGGCTCTGCTGAGAAGTGAGAAGGGGCAAGCAGCCTGGGCAGAGACCCAGAGGGGACAGGGTCACCCAGCCACAGTCTGTAGCTTGGCGAGATGAGTAGTTCAGGCTACAGACCTAGGCCCATCCGCTGCAATTGGATCCCTCTCCCTTTGTGCCTTCAGCCTATAAATAGATCCCACATCAGGGGTACAGCTAGAGGCCAGACAAGATGGCTCTAACTGCCACCAAACACAGCAGCACTGACTTCTGGGCTTCTCAGACCTCCAGGATGATGTGCCGCCTGCTCTGTCCCTCCCTATGGCCTTCAGATCAGTGGCAGGCCTTGCCCTTGGGTGTGGCCATACCCATGCAGAACTGTGAGGTCATCGGCTGGGGAGACACCTTAGTGGGTAAAAGGCATTTGCTGTGCGGGCGTGAAGATCTCAGTTCAAATGCTCAGAACCTTCACAAAAACTGGATATATGCCAGTCCAGGCGGCCCACACCTTTAATCCCAGCACTTGGGGAGGCAGAGACATGGAGGCCAGCCTGGTCTACAAAGCGAATCCAGGACAGCCAAGGGAATACAGAGAAACCCTGTGTCAGAAGAAAAAAAAAAAAAAGCATTCTTATGGGAAGATGGGAAGCAAAGATGCTCATGGGCCAGGTAGAATGGTGTATGCAAAGGAAAAATAACAAGAAACCCTGTTTCAAACATGGCAGGCAGTGAGGACAGACATACAAGGACATCCTCTGATGTCCACACGTATGTACCTCACACACACTAAAAGGACAATGCACAAACACCTGTACCTGTACTAATGTGCCTGTACTAATGGCCAGATTTAGTGCCAAGGCCAAGGGTTTTCATGCTTCCTTTTTTGCCAATTTTTATATGCTAATTTTTAAGGTTTTGCTCAAAGCCTTCTCCAACCTTATTCTCTGCCCTATTCTCCTGCCTCAGCAATTTGAGAGTAGAGATGGAAGACACTCTTCTGTCTACCCAGCTTCTGAGGTCACACAGATGGTAACAAATGCGGACACCCTAGTCTGGAAGTGTCGCAGGGTGAGGAGGGATGAGCCCAGGTCCCGGGTGGCTGGGCAGAGGCTCTCCATTGCCCAGCTCAAGTGCCTTATCCACTGAGCCGCCTCCCACCCCAGGCCGTTGCTATTTTACCATTCTTCTCTGTAGACAACACATATAATGCATACAATCTGTGTCAGCAGCTGTCATGGCAGATGTCGGTCATTGTACTGGAATCCCTGCTTCTCAGCTGGCGGGTGTCGGGAGCCGCTCCCGCCATTACAAGATGGCGCCGGCTTCCTGCTTCCTGGTTCTTCTTGCCAGCATTTTCGCGCTTCTTGCCTGCGCTGCCCTGCAGTTTACGCATGCGCAGCTTTATGCTAATGAGGGTTTAGGCTGCACTCCAATTGCCAGCCATATGCTTATGAAGACTTGAACAGAGCACCAATTACAGACGGACAGGTCGCGCTGCTGGCTATTTAAGCAGAGCACAACCCGGGGTTTGGGTCCTTCACCATCTGCAAGAAAGAGCTGTTCAATAAACTTGCTGCTGAAGAAATCCTCGGTTGTTGCGTCATCCTTATCGGCAAAGGCCGCGCGCGACAGGCGGGAAGCTCCACCTGGAATCCTTTCTTTCCGTGTCCTTTCAAGTTTTCTGTCTCTTTTGCCCTCGGTGTCTGCATGTGGTATGTGTACATATTATATGCATGCCATATTCAATGAGGCAGGGCCTCCAGGTGAACCCAATATGAGTAGTCTAACTAATCAGCTGCCTCCGGGGATACCCTCTCTGCTTTCTTAGTTCCCGTGCCCACCCAGTGTTTATGTGGGCGCTGGGGAGCCAAACTCTGGTCCTTGAGCTTGCATGGACGGGCTTTACCTGCTGAGCCATCTCCCCTGCCTTCGTTTTCCCTCTTTCCAGCCTTCCTCAGCAGCTAGGCGCCCCTCCACACTCTGCATATGTGACCTCATCCAGGCAGGGGCTGCTGCTCTTGCTCCTCTTGTCCCCTGTGTTTGCAGGTGGAATACTCAGTGATGTCTGCTGGATGAAGTACTAACCAGCCAAGTTTGACACAGGTGGGAGGTAGGGGCCCACATACCCTGGAAGCCCTCCAGTGACCCGCTCTCTGCATTCTCTTACAGCAATGTCGGGGGAGATGGACAAGCCGCTCATCAGTCGCCGCCTGGTGGACAGCGATGGCAGTCTGGCTGAGGTCCCCAACGAGGCCCCCAAAGTGGGCATCCTGGGCAGTGGGGATTTTGCCCGCTCCCTGGCCACACGCCTGGTGGGCTCCGGCTTCCGTGTGGTGGTGGGGAGCCGTAATCCCAAACGCACAGCTGGCCTCTTTCCCTTCTCAGCCCAAGTGACTTTCCAGGAGGAGGCTGTGAGCTCTGCAGAGGTCATCTTTGTAGCCATGTTCCGGGAGCACTATTCCTCGCTGTGCAGTCTTGGTGACAAGCTGGCTGGCAAGATCCTGGTGGATGTGAGCAACCCCACAGAGAGGGAGCATCTTCGGCACCACCAGTCAAACGCTGAGTACCTAGCCTCACTCTTCCCTGCTTGCACTGTGGTCAAGGCCTTCAACGTCATCTCTGCATGGGCCTTGCAGGCTGGCCCAAAGGATGGGAACAGGCAGGTAGGTGCTAGGGAATGGCAGCCAGTATTCCTCACACCACTGAAAAAAATCTCATCTGACATAGCAGGAAGTTGAAGACATTAATGATGTTCACCCAGAGCTGGTGAGTTGAGATATGAACCTTCTTAATATAAACATGGGATCCATGTTCTTTTTGAGATACAACTGGGTTTCCTCAGGGTGAGAAGGAAAAAGGTGATGGCTGTTGACTTGGGAGTCAAGAAGGAGATATTGTGGGGTCACAGATGGCACAGTGGGCAGAGTGCATTCTAGGCAACTATTAGAACCCAATTTTAGTTCCCTAGCATCCACATAAACCCATATGTGGTGGCTGTGATCCCAGCGAGGGCGGGGGGCAGAGATGGGGCTCTCTGGGGCTTGATAGCCGACCAGTCTAACTGGAAAAGGCAAGCTTCAGGTTGAGTGAGAGACCCTATTTCAAAAAATAAAGTGGAAACAAATAGAAAAGATAATTGACTTCACTTCTGCCCTCAGCATGCACATGCACACACATACATGACCACATATGTACCCACATACATACGCCCTCATGTTGTTTTACAAAGAAGAAAATCCTAAATCATTTTATTTTTACCAATGAAGAGTCAGGAGCCAGATGCTGGGGTGAAAACCTGCTAGCTCAGAGAGGCAAAGAAAGCACCCAGCTCACCTTCCTACTCAGCTCAGGTCCTGATGGAAAAAGCCTTTCTTGCTTAGCTCACACCCCAGATGGAAAAAGACAAAAGCTCAAAGCTTGCGAGCTCAGCTGATGGCCTAGGAGAAAAAGGCCTGCTAGCTCCCCCAACAGCCCAGGAGGAAAAAGCCACAAAGCTAAAGAAAAGAGCTAAAGAACTCTTTCTTCTCCACACTGTTTTAAATACCCTTCAACTCAATGCCCCTTCTTTCCACTTAATCCCTGTCAGCTGGTGTTTTGCTCATCTTCGTGACCTAGTTAGCTTTGTTAAACTCTGAGTACAGAGAGCACCTGGATTAAAGGTGTGTGCAATGGCTGAGTCACACCATAATCACCTGTTCACGATAAACGGATTAGAGGTCTGTGCTAGGGCTGAGCCACACCAAACAAAAGGCAGGTTTTTATGGTGTGCACAATGGGGTTAAATATCCTGCAACACCCTCACAAACACCACTCCTAACCAAAAGGAAAAAAGAAAGCCAGACTCCACATGTGCAGCAGAATGTCCACCAACAAACCTATTCAGGGCCCATCTCTGAGAGAATCTAGAGGCACCTGGCTAACTCTCCGAGCATGGCCTAGAATGTGGTGGTACCGTGGGACTTTTAGGTGGGGACTAGATAGGGACAGTGGACGGGGTTTGTTTGTTTGTTTGTTAGTTTTTGTTGTTGTTGACTTTAAGTCATGGTTTCTCTGTGTAGCTTTGGCTGTCCTAGAACTCACTCTGTAGACCGGGCTGGCCTTGAACTCACAGAGATACACCTGCCTGTGCCTCCTAAGTGCTGGTGGACAGGATTTTTATACGGTGTTTTATATAGTGTTCTCACTTCCTTTCTGTTGCTGTGATGGAACACTGTCTGAAAGCAACTTTGTTGGAAAAGGGTGTATTTCTGCATACAGATCACAGTCCATCCCTGGAGTAAGTCAGCCTAAGAACCCAGGCCTATCTGATACTCTACACAGCATCACCTCTGTGCAGGGAACTCACTCAAACCCAAGAAAAGTACAACAGAAACTGTAGAGGAGTTGAGCTTGCTGGCTCCTTCAGGCATGGCTAACCAGCATGGTTACACAGTTCAGGGCCACCTGCCTAGGGGCAGTGCTGCCCACAGTGGGCGGGGCCCTCCTGCATCAATTAGCGATTAAGACAATCTCCCACAGACATGCCCACAGGCTCCTCTGATCTGGATGATCCCTTAATTGAGGCCCTTCTCAGGTGACTTAATGGCCATGTTGGCAGGTAGAGCTGACTAGGACAGAGGGCTTTAAGGTGACAGAGCAAAAGGACTCAGCTGGCCTTAGACCCAGGCTCAGGAAGTAGAGTGGACACCCAGGCTGATTTGACAATCTGCAAAGGAACCAAAGTTTAAACAAACAAAACCCGGAGGTTCTGAGACCTTAGTCTGCTCTTCTGAAAGATGGTGTCATGGAACCAACGTGCAGGAGACTAAGATCACTGCACTGATGGAGTAACTGCTCAGTTACTCAGCAAGGGTGCTTAGGGTCCTTGGGGACCCTAGCCAGTGTCTATTCCACTGGAACTCAGGAGGCACGGTGGACTTATGGCTGCCGGGGCCTGAGTTCTCTGTGGAATCCAGATAGCAGCATAGAGAACACCCCTATCCTGAAGAATGCCTCTATAGTTGCTGCTACACGTTCAGGGCACACATGGGAGATGTGGCCACTGAGCAATTAGCCAGCTGTTCCAGAGGCAACAGGGGCTGCCTGACTGAGCATCCACCATGACAGTGATGTCATGGAGCCAGCAGGACACCCACAGGGGCTTCTGGGAATGTCCTTGGCTTGAGCATCAGAGCCATCTTGTACTCCCAGTTGTAGCATCAGTTGGCCACTCACTGGAACCAGTGCCTGCCCCTCTGTGCCTCAGTTTCTTCAACTCACTGAGGCGCTTGATCCTGCTGGTCACCATAGCCATGCCATACCTGTGACTCTGGCCAGCTGTCCCCTTCTCTCCTACAGGTGCTTGTCTGCAGTGACCAGCTAGAAGCCAAGCACACCATCTCGGAGATGGCACGTGTCATGGGTTTCACACCCCTGGACATGGGCTCCCTGGCCTCAGCCCGGGAGGTAGAAGCCATACCCCTGCGCCTCCTTCCCTCCTGGAAGGTGCCCACCCTGCTGGCCCTGGGCCTCTTTGTGTGCTTCTATGCCTACAACTTCATCCGGGACGTACTGCAGCCCTACGTGCGGAAGAACGAGAACAAGTTCTACAAGATGCCCTTGTCTGTGGTCAACACCACTCTGCCCTGTGTGGCTTACGTGCTGCTGTCCCTGGTGTACCTGCCCGGTGTGCTGGCAGCCGTCCTTCAGCTGAAGAGGGGGACCAAGTACCAGCGCTTCCCAGACTGGCTGGACCACTGGCTGCAGCATCGCAAGCAGATTGGGCTGCTCAGCTTCTTCTGCGCGATGCTGCACGCCCTCTACAGTGTGTGCCTACCGCTACGCCGCTCGCACCGCTACGACCTGGTCAACCTGGCTGTGAAGCAGGTACAGGCCATCATCTTCCTTGGGAGGTTGGTGGGGGCCGGCGTGGCTGTCCTTACTCATGCAGACCCAACCAAGGTAAGGCCAAGGGAGAGCAGAGTCTTAGAGGTTCTTGAGCACTGAGGAAAAGACGTAGCAGGGAGAGAGGTGGGCTAGTGTGTGTATGTGCATGGGGGTGTGACTGAACACAGGAGTGTGTGTGCACGTGTGTGCTGCTGTCTGTAAGTGTGGGCATGTATCTGTCAGAGAACACTTGTAGAGGTTAGAGCTGGTCCTTACCTTCTACCTTGTTTGAAATAGGGTCTATTGGATGCAGCTTGCCTCTGTGTGCCCTAGACTAGCTGTCCGTCAAGGTTGGGGACCGTTGCCTGTCCCTGCACCCTTCCTCTCTGCACGAGTGCTGGCACTGCAGGCCTGCACTGCATCGTCCAGCATTATGTGGGCTCTTGGGATTGAAGTCAGGTCTCTGGCTCGCACAAGAAGTGAGTTACCCACTGAGCCATCTCCCAACCACACCTTGTTTTACAAAACGGTGTCCTGGAACTCATCCACTAGGCTAGGCTGTCTAGACAGTGAGCCCCAGGTGTCCAGCTGTCTCACCTCCTGAGAACTGGGCTTACAGATACCATGCCACCATACCCGGCTTCTTAAACGTGGGTTTCAAGGGACTGAATCAGCTCCTCATGCTTGCATGTCAACCGCCTTACCAAGCTGTGGGTTCATTCTAAAGGTGACAAAGGAGGCTTTGCTGCTTGGGTGTCATGTGAACAGAGGTGAGCTAGACAGGTGTTAGGGGCCGAGGGCAGCAAGAGCAGCCCTTTTAGGGGCCAACTAGGAGGACAGGGAGTAGAGCCCAGTCAGACCTGGGGCCTGGCAGGCGGGAGGGATGGGGTAGAGAGGAAGCATAGGGTCCTGAGAGAAACTGAGCCAAGGAAAGGTTTTGATTTAAGGAGCAAGGATCTGTCTGATGCTTTGACCAGCCCACTGGCTGCTAAGTTCCAGATAGGCAAGAGGAGTCAGAGGCAGACACTGCAGACCCCAAAGGAGGTAAAGGTGATTCTTTTTTGTTGTTGTTGTTTTAATTATTTATTAATTACACTTTATTCACTTTGTATCCCCCTGTGGTTCCCTCCCTCCTCCCGTCCCAATCCCTCCCTTCCTCCACCCTCTGCATGCATGCCCCTCCCCAAGTCCACTGATAGGGGAGGTCTTCTTTTCCTTCCTTCTGATCCTAGTCAATTAGGTCTCACCAGGAGTGGCTGCATTGTCTTCTTCTGTGGCCTGGTAATGCTGCTTCCCCCTCAGGGGGAGGTAATTAGAGAGCAGGCCAAGGTGATTCTTGATCCTACCTACATGGTGGTAGTGGCATTGAGTGGGATGAGGGAGGCTATGGCAGGAATACAGAGGACATATTTTAGTAACAAGCACACAGAGTTGCTGAAGGAATGGATGGGGCATGTCTGGGCTTTGTTTCTGAGCCCCCAGAAGATGGAGTTGCCACCTGGGGACAAGGGAACGAGGTCAAGGATATGGTTTTGGTTTATGACGTTTTGTTGGCTTGCGTTTTTGTTCTCTGTGTGTGTGTAGGTCAGAGGACAACCTTAGGTGCCATATCTCAGGTATTTTCCACTTTTCCTTTGAGACAGTGTCTCTCATTGGCCTAGAATGTCACCATGCAGGGTAGGCTAGGTGGCCAGCAAACTCCAGGGGTCCACCTGTCTCCATCTCCCATCTTTGCATCACTGGGTTTAAAACTCTGTGTGCACGTGTATGTGTGTGTGCGTGCACATCTGTGTGTGAGTATGTGTGTGTGTGAGAGAGACCTCGAACTTCACCCACAGAACTATCTTTCCAACATGCCCTCAGCTTAGTCATAGATTCTGGGATTCAAGCTCAGATCATGACACTTGCACTTTGCCAACTGACAACTGACATACTACTCACCTCAGCTCTCATTTTTAACTGAGATATGTTTTTTGTTGTTTTTTTTTTTTTTTTGAGACAAGGTTTCTCTGTGTAGCTTTGGCTGTCCTGGAACTCGCTTTGTAGACCAGGCTGGCCTCAAACTCGGAGAGATCCACCTGCCTCAACCTCCCGAGTGCTGGGATTAAAGCCATTTGGGGGGCTGGAGGGGTGGCTCAGAGGTTGAGAGCACTGGCTGTTCTTCCATAGGTCCTGAGTTCAATTCCCAGCAACCACATGGTGGCTCACAACCATCTATAGTGAGATCTGATATGCAGGCAGAATGCTGTATAAATAACAAATAAATCTTAAGAAAAAAAAAAAAAGCCAGTTGCACTACTTTGCCCAGTGGGCTCCTGGACAGCAGAGCTCTCCGAGCCAGGGGGCAGGCAGCCACGCACACAGAAGCGGCCCCACATCTCACCTGGTTTCCAGCTCAGGTCTCTCAGCTCCAAGCTCAGGATTATACTGGTCTCTGGTTTTCTTTTTCTGCCGCAGCCTTGGCCCGGGGTTGGTGGCTGCCACCAGTCACCCGGAGGGTTCAGCCCAAGGCTCACAAAGTGCATCTCACTCATCCTCAGTACAGCTCCAGAGGCTGCTCAGGACCCCATGAGGCAGAGCTCCGCCCTGCTCACCAAGGGACACAGAGGACGTGGGAGTGAGCTCTGCTGTTGGACAGCAGGCCTCCACCTCTGCCCTGCCCACCTCAGGCTCCTTTTTCCCTGCCAATGGCTTCTTCCCAATCACAGGCACCAGGTAGAGAACCGAGGTCCTGGCTGGAACTGAGAAGGGAAAAGTAATAGCCAGTTCTTCCAGAGGAGCTCACTGTGTTCCAGGCATGCTGCAAGAGCTGCCCAAGCCCATAGTGAATCCCTCTGCCCCTCCCCAACTCATTCCTCAACACAAGTGCGGTACTATATTGACCTTTAAGAAACCAAGGCACTGAGAGGTTAAGTAATTAGACTGAATATACACAGCAGGGTTAGGATCCAGAGCCATGCTGGTTCCCATGTTACTTCCTACAGAAAAATTAACAGCTGAGTAGATGAGCTCAGAGTCTGAGTCATTCTTTCACTCATTCATTCACCAGGCTCTACAAGGCCCTATTGCCACAGAAATGAGTGAGAGAGGCACAGTCTTGTCCCTGGCCTCAGCCGGTATGTGATGGCAGCAGCCTGAAGGCCAGAGCCCCTCTCATCCTCCACCACTGATTAGAACCCAGACTGGGCTGACTCAGGCAGTAGAGCGCTTGGGCAGCATTCGTGAAGCTTTGGTTTGAGTCCCAGCACCACGTAAACAGGGGGGGGGGGGGGGGGGGGGGGGGGGGGAGAACAGCACTGGGGAGGTAGAGGGGGAAGATCAAGAGGGAGCTGTCTTGGTGTGGGAACTGTGAACTACTGAAGAGCCTTCAGACAGTGTGTCCTGCCCTGGACGGGTGGTGCAGGGGCTGGAGCCCTGGCTGTTCGCCCCTCTCTGCGGTGTTCTGGGTGTGCAGGGAGAGCTTTGGAAGGAGGGGCCCACCCACTCCCAGTGCGCAAGGGAAGCCGCTGCCCCCTCCCCAGCCCCAACTGTCTGATTCCCTTTCTCTGTGTGTATGCATATGCTCATCTGTGTGCAGATGCGCACACGTATGTGTGTGCGCCTGTTCGTGTGGAGATGAGGGACAATCGAGGCTGTCGATCCTTGGGCACTATCCACCTTGGTTTTCTTCTTATTGCTTTGGGGACTTTTGTTTGTTGTTTGTGTTTTGAGACTTGGTCTCTCTCGATTGCCTGGAACTTGCTAAGTAGGTCTGGCCAGGGAGCCTCAGGGATCCACTTGTCTCTGCTTTCCCAGTGCCGGGGTTACAAGCATGTGCCATCATGCCCAGCTTTTTTTAATGTAGGTTATAGCAAAACAACTCAGGTCCTTGTGCCACTGACCGAGTCATCCCCCCTCCCTCTTAATATATTCCATTTTCTAAATCCTCTGCCTGGCCCAGACCCTTCTTGACATTATTTTAACCCAGTGTGGACTTCACACCAGCTTCCTGGCCCAGGTGGCACTGGTTTCACCCCTGCAGGACATGGTCTGCCCCCTAGAGGGGCTTCACCTGTTCTGCCAGATTCTCAAGGGGAGAGCGAGGCTGATGGGGCATGTCTGAGGTGACACTCAGCAAGGCTGGGGTATAGCATACCAAAGAGTCAGCCTGGATGTGTTTAGGCATGTGGCCAGCGCACCTTTGGGTCCCGGGCCTGGACACTGTTGGGGAGTGTTTTATCCAGTGCCTAAAGCCTGACCTGCAGAACGCAGCCACGCTTGCCTGCTCTTGGCCACCTCAGACAGTGCCTCCCCGTGGCCACCGCTCACACTGCCTGCTGCAGGGCCTTGTGGGAACAGGGAGCACACTAACATTAACATGGGCACAGGGAACCCCTCCAAGATTTCCTTGAATCCCAAGACCATGCAGACTGGGAGGCCAAGGCCCTCAAGACCGTATTTGCCAGCAGCATCGTAACTATCTCTAATTGGCACTGGCATCACTTTCTGACTTGCCTGGGCTGTTCGGAGAGATGCATTTCCACGTTAGGCAGAAGTCAAGGTCAAAAGCAAAGTTTGACCCTCAGGCAGCTTTCCCTGTCCGCCTCACTCCAAAGCGAACCAGTGTGGGACCACGAGAGAAGAGGTAAAACTTAGCTGACAGTGGACAATCAACAAAAGACTTGCCTTGCAAGCAGGAGAACTGAGTTTGCTCACTCATGAGAAGCCATATGAAAAGGCTGGGAGTAGTGGATGGCACGTGCCTGCCCTCCCAGCCCTGGGGAGGCAGAGACAGGCAGATCCCTGGGGCTCTCTGGCCAGCAGCTCAGCCTCCTTGCCAAGTTCCACATTCAGTCACATTCCCCCCCTG
The DNA here is from genome assembly GCF_907164565.1 of Psammomys obesus. Classification (NCBI taxonomy): domain Eukaryota; kingdom Metazoa; phylum Chordata; class Mammalia; order Rodentia; family Muridae; genus Psammomys; species Psammomys obesus. The sequence continues at coordinate 59,444,012 of NW_026585504.1, read as the reverse complement.
AGGCACGTTCCTGCCTTTCCCTGCTCATCTCTGCGGGGTAGGGGTGGGGGGGGGGGGGACACCAGCTTCACAAGCCGCTGTTGACTACAGTGCAGTCATGCAGAGCCAGACTTGTGGTATTAACCACCTGAGCTCAGCAAGCCGATGAGCAATGCCTGAACAGCAGACCACGAGGAGATGACTTGCTTAGCTAACACCACCAGCCGTGAGTCAGTCCTGTCTGGGGGCTGCTACAGCAGGGTCCTGTGCCCTTTGCAAGGTCAGATAAGTCTCTCCCCACTAGCAAATGCTGTTCTAGCTGCCTTTACCATGTCGTGATTACCGGCTAAGCACCAGAGTGTTTGGATCTGCCAGGCAAAGAAACTGAGATCCAGAGATGTTATTTCAAAGTCCCACATGGCTAGTGGCCAGGAAAGAAGCAGGTCTCCCAACTCCTGGTCCTTTTGTGGCTTTCAGATACTAATATGAAGAAGGCTGCCCTAAAGTCATACAGAGTGGGAAACTGGGGGTGCGGCTCATTTGTTAGAGTGTTTGCTTGTCATGCACAAAGCCCTGGGCTCCATCTAGCACCACCTACAACCTGCAGTGTGATGCAAGCTTGAACTCATGAAGCCTATTTGGGAAGTGGAGGCAGGAGGATCAGAGTTCAAAGTCATCCTTGGCTACATTTTGAGTTGGACTTCAGCCTGGGCTACATGAGACCCGTCTCAGAAAAAAAAAAAAAAAAAAAGCAGGTCATCTTTTTCCACTCTGCAGGCAATGGCCATAGATGGCATTTTCTTGGTTTCTTTAGTTCCTTCTATAAGCTTTGCAGCCATTTTTGCTTAGCCCCTGGATATATTTTTAATATTTTATGCCAGTAACAGGCTTATACAAGTTTTTTTCCCCTTGCTGAAGTAGTTACACACACACACACACACACACACACACACACACACGTCTGAGTCACTCAGTTAGGAAAGGCAGAGAGCAGGCTGCTTAACCCTCTTTTCTCAGGGAGGCTTTGTTGCTTTTCTGGTGGCAGATTGGAGGACTGGCATTCAGGGTTGAGCAGGGAAATGACAGTCCTAATTGAAGGACCTTGATTCAGGTTTTTCGCCATGCAGGTGCTGGATCAGGGAGTGCCAGTGGGTGAGGAGGGGTGACGGGAAGGTTGGCAGAACATTCCCAATGTACCTGTGTGTCCCTGCAGCTCAGTGGGAGACACCAACTTCATGATGTCAGGTGTTCTCATTCTTTGCAGCTCAGGGCTCAGCACACAGTAGGTACTTCCTAAGTGCTTGCTGAACCAACTGGTGAAGGGATGTCAGCCTGGCAACAGTTGAGCAAGAGCTATGTGCCTCAGAGAAAAGGAGACATGGGAAGAAGGAGGTCTGGGGGTTTTGAGTTTGGAGATGGGGGGATGTCATTGAGTGTCATTATGTGTCTTGAGTGCCAGCCAGTAATGAAGCGGGTTGAAAAGGGTCCAGGGGAAACAGGCTTGGGGGAGCAGGAGGCAGCTGGCAAAGATGTGGGTCTGTAGACTGGGGGGTGGGGGGAGATGCAACCCTGAAACGGTACCTGTCCAGTGTCCTGCACTGTCAGGGGCTTGGAAACAATGTGGTACAGCCATGTTTAGGGAACATACACTTTTTTGATTGGTGTGGCGGGGGGTGAGATATGAGAGAGCCTCACTGTGTAGCCCAGGTTAGATTTGACCCAATGATCCTCCTGACTCAGCTTCCCAAGTGCTGGAATTACAGGCATGCACTGCCAGCCCGGCTGAAGCTCTGTATATCCTGGATCTCTCTGGTCTCTTACCCACTACCTTAGGAAGCACTCATGGCTGGCAGCATCCAAGAACGGAGCCATGAGTTGAGAAAGTACCTCCATCTTTGTCTCTTGTTTCCTTGATCCCTAAAATGTGTGTGTAGTGCTCTATCTTAAGGAGAATTCATGAGACTGATGAAGTTTTAAAGATTTATTTATTTATTTTTCAAGACAGGGTTTCTCTGTGTCCTAGCTGTCCTAAAATTATTTCTGTAGACCAGGCTGGCCTCCAGCTCACAGAGATCCATCCATCTGCCTCTGCCTCCCTAGTGCAGGCATTAAAGATTTAAGCCACCACTGGGCTTACAGATTTGTTTTTATTTTATTTTATTTTCATTTATCTTTATTTTTATACCATGCCATGTATGGGTCTGTGCACATGAGTGCAAGTGCTCTTGAAGGCCAGAGGGGGGGGGGTGTCAGGGCCCCAGGAGTGAGAGTTATAGGTGGCAGTGAACTGCCAGACATGGGTCCAAACTTGAGAACGAAACCTGGGTCCTCTGCAAGAGCAGCAAGTGCCTTTCACTGCTGGGCCATCTCTCCAGCCACAGTTAACGGCTTTCAGACACACGGGGAACGCTTAGAATGTGCCTGACCCATGTGAGCTGTCCAGCAGGGCATGAACAGAACTGTGGCTTTTCACTTTTGTGTTTTGCTGCTTATCCACACATGTTCGAGGGTGCCAGCCTTTGCCTCAGTGGTCATGGTTTTCCTTCTGTCAGGTCTTGGCCAACAAGAGCCGCCTCTGGGTTGAGGAAGAAGTTTGGCGAATGGAGATATACCTGTCCCTGGGTGTGCTGGCCTTGGGCATGCTGTCACTGCTGGCTGTTACCTCACTTCCATCCATAGCCAACACACTCAACTGGAGGGAATTCAGCTTCGTGCAGGTAAGGCAGATTACTGTTGAGAGCCAGCGGCAGCATGGCCCTGGTCCACCCTGGTTTTGTGCTTTATGCAATATTTCGGCTTGGATCCTGGGCACAGCAAGACCAGGGGTGAAGTGCTGAGGACTCCTCACCATGCGGTGTCTCCCAGCCTCCTGATCCTGCTTCAGCTTTCTCAGGACAAGCCAATCTTCCTGACCCTGGGAAGTCTATCATATAGAAGCTCTGACAAGAACAGAGGACAGAGTGGAGCCCCGGGCTGAACTTCCTCAGGGGACACAGGGCTTCCATACATAGTCATTGCTGCTTCCTGGTATCCATGGGAGTCAGTGAGCGGTGTCTGAGTTTAGCAAATCCACCAGCACACACCCTCAGCTCAACCTGTGCTTTGTACCCGTGTGGGGCAAGATGGGAGCTGAGCTTGAGGCTTGCTATGTGATGGGAAGAAGCAGTGTTTCCTAAATGGTGCTGTTTCTTGGACAAATCCAGAGGAAAAGGTATGAAGACTTGAGTGCCACTTACAGGTAGAATACTTGCTAAGCATGGGCAAGAACCTTGCTTCAGTCTCTGCAAGATAGAGGATACATAGATAGATAGATAGATAGATAGATAGATAGATAGATAGATAGATA
>NW_026585504.1:59428298-59440677 GCF_907164565.1 Psammomys obesus | reverse complement strand
ATAGATAGATAGATAGATAGATAGATAGATAGATAGATAGATAGATAGATAGATAGACAGACAGACAGACAATGGATGGATTCATGTTGGGATAGGTGAGTGGCTGGCTGGATAGACAGATAGATGAATGAATGCATGTTTGAACTGATGGTAGTCCTCCAATAGATTATGGGTTTACCTCCCCTAAGAGAGTCACAGTATACATTGGCACATCAGAGATCCCAGCGCACCTCATACACAAACTTCTGATAACCGTCTATCTGTGAACATTGCCAACTCGGTTTTGTTTCTCTACCAACAGCTGCCAACACTCAGGAAGGCAATTGTTGCAGAAAAGTAAATGCCTATAATTATTCCAGTGGTTATTATTAACCTGCTACCATACCAGTAGAAGACACAGACACCTGTTGTAGTTAAGCCTTGTTTCACCCGGGGCTGGACAGATATTACCCCCTAAGCCACCTTGTTACCTCTCAGCCCCACATCCCACGCTGTTTGCTTTAATCATTGCCATCTGGGCCGCTTCTCTCCATGCCGATCTTCAGAGGTTCCCTCCCGGCCCTCGCGGTTCTTTACCATGCCATGGTGATTCTGCAGCTCTCTTCCCAACCTGGCTCTCCATCTCTCCCGTGATCCCTTTCTCCTCCAAGCCTGTGAAACTTGGCCACACCTAAACCTCATTTCTGTCCTGCCCAGGTATGTAGGCATCTATTCTGCCAATCAGGGATAATTTGGAGGCAAGGATTACAAATGTCATTTTGGAGTACATGAGTGTCTGCTCTCGAAAGACAGCAAGCAGACCTCAGGGGCAAAATAATTAACAATCAAAAGCAGAGCACCAGACCATGCCCTTGCAGGCAACGCTGCTGGGAAAGGCTCTCCTTGCATTCTCCAAGGCCACACACAGCATATGCTGTATACCAAGCCTCGCTCGAGGCCCAGGATGCAATTGGGATCAAGGTGAGCAGAGTGTATAAGGGACACAGCCCACCCGGGGGACATGTCTCAAGTTCCCTGGGCACCTTGCACTGTTCTTCATAAAGCACAGGAGGGTCCGTGCCGGCAGACCAGTCATGGAGGCTGACTCATCTCGCCTCCTGCCAGTTGTATTGTATCAGGGCAGAGAACAGCCATCACATCCACCCCCATTGTCAACCAAAATCTGTCGTAGCTTCTCTGTTCAGAAAGGACTCGGAGGGAAGGTGACAGAATACTGCTCTTATGTAATCCAAATTCATTCTTTGTGACTGGGGACCCTTAGTGTACCTTCGAACCAAACAGTTGTGGTTGGTTTTTAATGCGTGGCTGTGGCTCTCAAGGGCTCTGCTTCTCCCAGAAGGCCCTTGGAGGAGGGCTCAGGACCGACACATGCTGGCCTAAGAGGGTGGGGAGAAAAGGAATTTTCGTGATCTGCCACTAATCCCTGTTTGTCTCTTACCCAAATCTCGGATTTTTCTCTTCCCGCCTCAGGTATCCTGGGTATGTGGTTTGGCCACAATTAAAACAGGCTGTGGGTTGCTTCCCTTTCCAGAAAGTTCTCCTCTTAAGCAGCTGCAGATTACATGCTCCGGCTCTGCCTGCTGGAGGAAGCCTATGGATTTGATTTTGTTAGCAAAAGCTGGCTGGGACTCCAGAAGCCATGCTTTGCTTTACATATTGAAGCCAGTAAAACGGCAGAGTTTCATTTGTGGGGGTCTGATGCCTGCCTGCACTCTAGCCTCAGAAACCCTATGCTCCCTCTTCCAAGAGCCTGAGTGTGGAGAAGGGTCTGCCAGGGTCCCCGAAGCCAGTTCCAGCACCACCTGCTCTGTGAGTGTGGGCTGACCATGTCCCTGCTCCCAAGCCTTAATTTACACTCTTGGGGGAAAAAAATGCCATAAGAGAAATTTTGTGAGACAGGTGAACAATAACGGGTGAAAAGAAAATAGAAACTGCATTGCTACTCTTCTTGGGGTGTCTGGCCACATCCCTGATATCTCTGAAAAGCACCAACCATCTATTTCTGTTGTGGTTTTTTGGGATGGGGGTCTCACTATGTTACACAGGCTGGCCTCAAACTCCTGGGCTCAAGAGAGCCTCCTAGCTGGGACTACAGGTGAAGGTCACACGCCTGACTCCCAACTGCTACCGCCTCTCTGTCTCTGTCTGGCTCCCTCTTGCATAATGCACTCCTTATTGTCAACCACCATCAAGAATGATAGAGTGGGGGTGGGGGAAGGTTCTAAAGCCACAAAGCATTTCCAGAGAGATGCAGACATCAGGCCTTCCTCTCAGATGCTCAGGGACAGCCAGGCAATCCAGGTGCCCCTTAAACATGCATGCTGCCCTCCAGTGGCAGGAACACAGGTTCAGTTCCAAGGCACCCAGCGGCCTCTCTGCACCACTAGACACTAGTGTTTTCACCAGCTGAACCTGTCCCCATCCAGGACCATCACAAAGATCTGAGTGGGATACCTGTAAAATGCAGGATTTCTGTGCCCACTAACAGCTGGGGGATTTTTGAGGGAAGGTCTGGCCTTCCTGACCCCTGCCAAGTTCATGGGCAGGGAGGAGCTATTGGATTTAGGAAACTATTGTGTTCCAAAGAGCCTGGTCCAACCACTGGGCCTGGAATGCTATTCCAATTGGAATAGTTCTCCCATTAAAAGGTCCCTTATGCCTGCATTTAACCTTTTGTTTCCGAGGTGACTGGAGTGTTGCTATTTTGTTACATTCAGTTTAGTTTGGTTTGGGGGATAGAGTCTCATTTAGTGCAGGCTGGCCTCACACTTGGGCTGTGTTCGACTGGCCACCTGATCCTTCAGCCTCAACCTCCCAAGTGCTGGGATCACAGGCATGGACCATCACACCCATATGTGGTACTGTGATGAAATCTGGGTCTTTGGGCATGCTAAGCAAGCATTCTACCAGCTGAGTTAGACCCTCGACTTTACTTTAGTTCCTATTCAGTTAAACTCTGAAACACTGAAAAGCATTCAAGAGGATATAATGCAATTTGTGCAGAAACTGGGATGCAGTCCTGAAAGCCCAAGTCCTGTCCCCGAGTGACAGGAGCTTCCTCTGACCTTGCTTGATGCAGCCACTGCCTGCAGTAATGACGAGGACCAGCCTGACCCACACTTGGTGAGCGATGATGGCCAAAGCCCTTCATGCTGTAGTAATTGAGTGCCAGCAGGAACCGCTCTAACAAGCCTCTGTGTAATAAAAATGGCCCCAGCTTGGTGTGTGTGTCTGGGGGTGGGGTTATTAATGGCTCCTTGACAACCCCTTTCCTTCTAATTTCCTTTGGTCATTGCAAGAATTTTCAGAATTGCTCCCAAGGACAGAAAGAACTTTAGGAAAAACAAATTCACTGAAAACACTTAAGCTTCCCAAGAAGATTGAAATATCTAAAGGCTTCCTGGCTGCCAGCCCTGGCTAGGAACTACTAGCCCAAAGTTAGGATTCCTACCACGTGCATCACAGAACCCAGAAAGCAAAGAGGGAATATGAGAGGTTGGCTGAGGCTGATGGACCTTGGGAAGGTCTCCTTGCTGTGCTGGCATGCTCATCCCTCAGGCTTCAGAGGTAGTGCTGAAGACAGTGACCCACATGGGTCACACACTGGCTGTGCAGAAGAGATACTGAGCCCCCCTTGAGGCCATGTCCTGGGCCAGAGTGGGTCCTCGATGCCTCAGCTTTCATCTGTGGCCCGCACGTGGCTGACGGTTGTTTATCTGAAGGAGAAATAGAGCTGGGCCCTCACCAATAAAACAGCCTGGGAACTGGGGCCCTGCGTGGGCTCTTCAACCTCCAGCTAGAAGGGTGTGGGTGAGAGGGTTTCCAAAATTAGTGGCTTAGTCCTGACACATTTGTATCATCTGCTGAACTCTGAAAAACAACAGATGATGGAGCTCCACCCTAAGCCAGTTGAATCTGAATTTCTGAGGGCTGATGTGCTATGTGTCCCCCAAGCTTCCAGGGTGACTTTATCCTGCAGCTCTGGTCTGAAATCAGAAGCCTCTGGTTGCCGCATCCTCAGAAATGAAATCAGATGGAGATGGAGAAAGACAGGGTTCTCATTGCATTTGGATTTTGTTTTTGTTTTTTTGAGGGGTGGCTTTTGGAGACATGGTTTCTCTGTGTAGCCCTGGCTGTCCTAGAACTTGCAATTTAGACCAGGCTGGCCTCAAACTCAGAGACCCACCTTTCTCTGCCAACCAAGTTCTGGGATTATAGCTGTGTGCCACCACTGCCTGGATGCATTTGGGCATTTTATTTGAACTTTTTTAAATGTAGTGGGAGCAGGGCCAGGGAGATGGATCTTGCTGGCTAAAATGCTTGCCACGTAACTAGAATTTTGGTTTCCAGAACCCACAAAGATTCTGAGTAGGCATGGCACTCTATCTGTAATTCCAGCCTCAAGGTGGAGATGGGAACCCTAAGCAAGCTAGCTAGTGAGACTAGGCTCATTAAGCAAGCTCTAGGTTTGATTGAGAGACCCTGCACCAGTCAATAAGGTGCGAGAGTGATCAAGGATGAGTCCTGACATCAACCACACACACACACACACACACACACACACACACACACACACACACACGCGTAGGCAGCTGCCCATGAATACACTATACAGTATGTAGCCTTTGGAAAATACTTGTTGTAATGTTTAGCTGGAATATCACAAGCGGTGCCTTCCTCCTCTGGGGCTCACCTTCCTGGTTTTATACCAGAGCAGATACATTGGCAAGAGGAAGGCTCAACGCATGACTAACCCCAGTCATTCAACTTTGTTCTGCTTTGTTCCGCTGTGCTGGGGATGGATATTTCACATGCTAGGCTAAGCTGAGGCACTACAATGGAGCCGGCCCCTAACCCCCAACCCCCAAACCCAGTCTCTTTTAGGATGTTGTTTGAGGTGAGCTCAAACAAGGCGCATTTCTCAGCCAGGGCCCTCGCTCTCTGCTGATAGTTAAGCCCGGCTAGGAAGGGATCTTGGAGGCCCAGCTGCAGCTTTTCCTAGAAAGCTCCAAATGAACATCTGTGGAGTGCCAGCCACGTGAGTGTGCAGCCACTTTAAGCTAAACCAGTGCAGAGGCTCCGTGGAGAAAAGCATTATCTGTGCTTTTTGTTCAGTGCTGACCATGCCTCTCTCCAGCCTAAATCCTCAGTGGCTCTTAGTGGTCACAACATTCATCCAGAACTGTCTAGACCCTTCCCTCTTGCTCCACTCATCCCACTCATGCCCTGCTTAGTCTTGCTGTTGCAATCCCCTGCTTCTCACTGAAGCTGATGACACACTGTGGTCAGGACCACTGGCAGTCAAGCCCAGCAGCCAGATCAGCACCTCCATGAGAACACAACCTGCACGAGGCACCCAGAGAAATGAATCAGCTGTCTTCATGTCCTGCCTCTTATAGAAGAGGCACATTTAGGGGATGTGGAGATGGCTTAGCTTATGGAATGCTTGTCAAGCAAGCATGAGGAGCCGAGTTCAATCCCCAGAACCCACATTTAATAAGAAACCTTGGATACAGTTGGGGTGTATTTATGATCCCAATACTGGAGACAGATAGATCCCTGGAGCTTATTGGCCATCAAGTTGACAATCTCCAGGCCAGTTAGAGAGCCTGTCTCAAAAATCAAGTGGGTGGCATCTTTCAAAAATGAGATTTGAGGTGGAACACTGGTCTCAATGTGCTCATGAACATGACACAAGGTATGTATAGCCACGTGTACATATAAATACATAATCACAAAAAAAGGAAAGAAAAAGCAAGGGCCTAGTGTTCACAGGCTGCTCTTGCCTGGAAATGGCTTACAAAAGCCACCTGTGGCTGCAAGGACGGAAGCCTGCTCTAAGAATGCTCAGACCATTCCCATAGGGGACTGTGATGGTCGAAAGACCATAATAGCATTCGCTTCTTCCAAGTGGGAGGGATGCTTGCCCAGGTTCTCGGTTAGTGTGGGGCAGATGAAGCCAGCCAACACGGAGCCTTTGGTGGTCATGCGAGGCTTTGATGCTGTGCCAGGCCACCAGGGCCCAGGCCCGGAGCCACCTTCACTGCTGGTGCTGAGTCCTGAATACAGATTATTTACCTTGTGTCTCCCTCTGTCCCTCTCTCCCTCCTTCCATCCCTCCCTGCCCCTCTCTTCCTCTTCCTGAGGCAGGTTCTCACTACATAGCTATACAGCTAAGGCTGTCCTAGAACTTACTGTGTTTTCCAGGCTGGCCTTGTTCACAGAGATCTGCCTACCTCTGCCTCTCAAGAGCTGGGATTAAAGTCGTGTGCCACCATACCTACCTACCTTGTGTTTCTCCTTTAGACAGTTTATAATGAATCCCTTTTCTCTCCAGCTATACCTCAGATAGCTATTCTCTGTAAAATTCTGGCTTGAATATGCCAGCAGACCTTTGTTTCTATTCTAAGATACATGAAAATATACCTAAAACTACACATTAAAAGAAAGGGCTTTTCTTTAGCCCCCTTCAGGGTAATTCCATCTTAAAGTTTCCTAGTTGCCATCAGAAGTCCAAACAACATAGCTGGAAGAAAGGGAGCAGAAGAAAAGACAAGCATGTTCATCTGTCAAATCTGTCAGGGTCAGTCCTTATATACCTTCAGCCCAGAAGTGTGGCTCCTGTTTTCAGCCAGGAGCAAAGGCCCAGAGAGTTTAGGAAGTAATCATGCATAGGATGAGCAGAGAGCTCTGGGTTGTGGCACAGAGGAAGAAGGTTTGCCTTGGTGCATGAAGCCCTGGATTCTCTCTCCTACAGAGCACTTATAGTGTAGAGGTGGGAAGATCAGGAGGTCAAGGTCATGAGATTGAGGCTGGACAGGGAGAGAAGACCTGTCAAGAAGAGGAGGCAGAGCAGGTGGCCAGGGCCAACAAGATGGCTTAGTGGTAAAGGCAGTTGCTGACAAGCCTGACAAGCTAAGGTTCATCCCTGGTGCTTATATGGGGGAAGGAAAAAGCCAAATCTCCCAAATAAAATGTAAAAAAAAAAAAAAAAAAAAAAAAAAAAAAAGTTTAAAAGAGAAAGTGGAGCTGGGATTCGAACACAGCAGCAGCTTGCCGTTCATGACCCTTCTCTCTCACCCCTGCCTTTTCTCCCCACAGTCTACGCTGGGCTTCGTTGCCCTGATGCTGAGCACGATGCACACGCTCACCTACGGCTGGACTCGGGCCTTGGAGGAAAGCCACTACAAGTTCTACCTGCCGCCCACATTCACGCTCACCCTGTTCCTGCCCTGTGTGATCATCCTGGCCAAGGGCCTCTTCCTCCTGCCCTGCCTCAGCCGCAGACTCGCCAGGATCCGCAGGGGCTGGGAGAGAGACACTGCTGTCAAGTTCACCCTGCCCTCCGACCACTCACAGGCAGAGAAGACGAGCCACGTGTGAGGCCCTGGAAATGGAAACAGGCATAGCTTGTGGGGCCCTGAGCTGGGTTCAGGTCTCTTTTCTGGACTCTGCACAATGGCGTGATGATATATGCATGGGTGGTTGAGATCCGAATATGCCGTGATATTCAGAATGACACACCACACGTGTGATATGTATTCACATATATTTCATATATAATAGGATTTGCTGTTATTCTTACCTAGCTAAGAAGGTGGGTCCCTCTATTTCAACGCAGGCATTTCAAAGGAACTGCCACACACGAAACAGCAGACCCCAGCCTTGTGACATTTGCAGAGGCAGACAGTCTCAGTATAGGAGAGACTATATTTTGTTGGGTTCTACCCTTTAATCCCCATTCTCTATGCTGGAGTTGGTGCAGAGCTGGGCCAAGTGCAGGCCAGGTGCAGCCTACCCCCATCCCAGGGCTGAGAAGGGGCCCCGAGTAAACAGTGGGGCCAGGTCTGGACCCCGCTGCTGCTTCCCTGGGCATGTACAGGGAGCCTTAGCAGGATGTCCTGGGATCTGCAGGAGCTTTTGCAGTCTATCCTTTCCCTGGGGAAGGGTTTGAAGCCCCATTCCATCCTAGCTGAGCTGAGGAGATTGTCCCTCCTTTAGAATTCCTGCTAGAGTCACCAAGGAGCCTGCAAATTGATCCTTCTGCGAAGGTGTGAAGTCACCTCCTCCCCAGAGCCATTAATGAACCTGATCTTCAGAAAGAGTGTAATTGTTTTCCCTCCATTAGGTTGATGGTGACCCTCCTTTAAACCACTGTGCCTTCTCGCCTTTCCCACCATTAACATGGGCATCTCCCTGGAAGGCTTGTCAGAGCAGCTCAAGGGGGAGGGACGCATCAGAGCTTGCAGAGAATGAACAGCAAGCCCTCCCCTTGGGTGTGGCCCAAGCCTGGGGGACTTGCCTTTGCTAAACTGGCCCCCTTTGGATTTACCCTGTTGCCTGTGTGCAGAGAGCCTACCTTCTGGGCACCCAGAAACCATCTTTGCCTCATGCTCATCCTCAGGGGGTCCACAGCCTCCCACCCATGCTTTTTCCTCCCTCCCTCCCTAGCAGTTACAATCAACCGCAGAAGTCTGCAAATATTGTTATCTTTTTTAATTCTTAAAGAGACCACAACCTTGTTTTATTACAATACTTATATTGTCCTTTGTTGTTATTATTCTTATTAGTCTTCCTGTGCCTGGTTTATTAATTAGACCTAATTATGGTTGTGTATAGGGCAAATATAGCATGAGTGTGTGTGTGTGTGTGTGTGTGTGTGTGTGTGTGTGTGTGCATGAGTTCATATGTGGGGGGTATACACACATGTATTTCAATCACCTGCAGTTTCAGGAGTCCTAAATAGATGTCTGTATTCTAATTCAGAACAAATGGGAAGGGCTTTTCTGCCAAAGCTACAAGTGTCAAACTTTATTGCTCCAAAGCACAGGCCAGACCATAGCCAGGGCATAGGTCATCTATCTTCCCAATGCTGTGACATCCATCTGTGAGGAAATAGCTACCCATCCAGTCCCCCAAGTTCTGCACAGCTTGACTGATCTACTGCCATTACATAACAGAGGTTCTATTGGCTCCCCTGGGCTAGGAAGCATCTTTTGATGCAGGAAAGGATGAAGGCCCAGCCAATATACACAAGAAGAGATGTCCCTCTTCCCACCAGAGTCCTTAAGTGAAAAGAGGACAGCCCAGCACAAGAACCTCTCAATAGGCCTGTGATGGGCGGAGACCTACTGCCTTCTCCATCTCTCTCTAGAGGGGGGTGGTTCTTGGTAGCAGAGTTACCCACAGGGGAAACAGTGCATTCTTCTTCCTTTGCTTGCCCTATTTCTGCCACAGCTGCTTACCAGATGGGCAGTGAGTATGTGTCAGTCAGCACACGGCAGCAGGTTGCATCTGTCCCTGCCGCTGCCCATGTCCCCAGGCAGTCAGCAGCGTCCAGGAGGCCAGTCACTCCCTGGTGAGCCTTTGTGCATTGGGTCCCAGAGTACCCCAGGCCAGTGCTCTAGCCTGGGGTGGACGTGCAAAGTCTATGGTGGACACAGTCTCCCTATCTCATCTTACGGAGCTCTCCCAGAAGCCGGGACGGTACACAGGCACTGTGTGAACTCCCGGCTTTCCTTCCTGGAAATAGGATCACATGGGCATCGGTGCCATATGTTAGATGGAGAGGTTGCCCAGGTGAACATTAATCTACCAGAGGTGGCCACTGAGGAATGGCAGGTGCGCAGAGGAGTGATAGGCCAGTGATGGAGCAGGCAAGGTCCTGACGACCGACCAGTCTGGGCTGTGAAAAGACAGCACCTGAGGAATGACAGTCAAGGTTGTCCTCTAGCGTGTACACACATACGAAGTGTAAAAGGCGTGTTTCTTTTCCTCACAGATTTCGATAATTTCAGATAGTTTCTCTCAGCTGAGTTAGCTCTCTTTAGTTGCTCAGAAATGCTTCTGCTTCACAGTCAAGTGGAAACTTAGATGCGCTGGGTACTCCAGCCTCCCATGGGATGCCCCGGACATCCCCACTCTCCACTCGGTCACGCTGGCCATGTGAACCCTCCCTCCCCTCCATGAGGTGAATCATGAGACCGTGTTTTCCAAGTGCTGGTTCGTTTATTGGATTAGAAACCTGACTTGTTTATGTAAGTTTCCGTTGTAGGCCAAGCCTGGTTTTCAAAACACTAAGTCAATTATGAAAAATTTCCACACCCATCAGGCTTCTGCTTCCAGAGGATCTATCCTGCTACATCAGTCTCTAGACTAAAAATATACTTTCTTCAGTCGTTTTTCATACTTGTTTAATTTTTTATTACATTATATGTGTGTATTGTGGTGTGGTGTGTGTGCAACTCAGGAGGACAATTTGAAAGAGGCAGTTTTCTGCCTTCCATGAAGGCTCTAGGCATAGAACTCAGGTCTGAGAAGCAAGCACCTTTACTCACTGAGCCATCTCGCTGGCCTTGTAAACATTCTTTTTAAGGCTCCTGGCTCAGGAAGCCAGGCAATTTGTGAGGCTGAAAATAAATGGGACATACACACGAGCAAAGGGCTGCCCGGCTACTAGCTGCTTCCTGGTGAAAAACAGCTTTGTTCTCACCAGCTCAGCAGGAGCTCAGCAACTACCATCAACAAACACAGGTGAGACAGCACAGGAGCCCCCCCCCCCCCCCAACACACACACCAAGGACTTCAAAGAGCAGAGCTGGTGTCTTCTGAACATGACAGAACCATCGCACTCCTGAAACTACAGCAGCTATGGCTGCCTGAACGAGATGGAGCCTCCCAATCTGCCAGCAGAGTGTACCTCACTTCCAGCTGATGGCTTCTGGAGTAGGGTGAGTCCGTTTTCTGTAAGGGTATCTTACCCCTGATAAGCTGATCATGTTCCCGTGGCTGGCCCAGACCCATGAATATACGGGCTGCACAAAGTGAACTCAGTGGGTTATTAAAAAACAATCTACCAAACAAATCATGAAGTTGGTAGGAAGTAGGAGATGATCAGGAGACATTGGGGGAACCATTGGAGGTAAATATTATCAAAATTCACTGTGCGCACATATGAAATTCTCAAGATATTGATTAAAATATTGTTTTTTAAGAGATGCTAGAGAGATGACTTTTCAGTTAAAAGCACTTGATGCTCTTTCTGAAGACTGGGACTCAGTTTCCAGCATCTATAGGATGGCTCACAACCCTCTGTAATTCCAGTCCCAGGGGCTTTAGCACCTGCTTCTGGCCTCTGCATGTACCAGGTATGCATGTGGCACACAAACATACACACAGGTGGAACACCCATACACATAAAATTAAATGGTAATAACTTATTTCAAAAGAAAAAGCAATTAAAACTGAAGAGACCAATGGCCCCGGGGCAGGAGAGATGGCTCAGGTGAAGAGCACTTGCTTCTCTTGCAGAGGACAGGATTTCAGTTCCCGGTATCCACATCAGGGGGTTTGCAAGCGCCTGTAATTCCAGCTCCCAGCAATCCTATAGGTAGCCTCAGCAGGCACCCACACACGCGTGGTATACACACAGCCTTACACAGACGGACAGACAGACTTTACAAACAGAAGTCTATGAAGGGGGGAGAGGGACCGCGGTTAATAGCACTCGTTGCTATAGGCCCCAGTTTGATTCCCAGTAGCCACATGATGGCTTACAAACCTCTGTAACCCTCATTCTACGAGATCCAACAGGTATGCGTGACATGCACATACATGCACACAGGCAAATATTCATACACCTAAAGTAAATTTTAATCCTAAGAAAGAAAAGGGGACTCACATACCACCAATTACTGGAGTTGCACAAGGAAAGAATTGTGGAAAGACAGATTGTGGAGAGGTGAAAACCAAGATTTTTCTAAAGCCAGTAAGAGTGGGGTCTAACTGAAGAAGAAAGTACAGTGTTCACAACTTAAAAGTGAGCCACGTTCAGACCCAGCAAGCAGCTCTGAAAAGCAGCCAGGAAAGATCACCTACAGTTGAGGGATGATAAGAGATTTCTTAGCATGTCAGTAGGAATCAGAATAGTGCTACATCTCCTAAAAGACAGAGAAGACATGATTATCTTTATTTTATTTATTTACTTGTGTACTTATTGACTATGTTTTGAGACAGGATTTTATTATGTAGTCTTGGCCAGCCTGTAACTATGTAGACCAGGCTGGCCTTGAACTAACAGCAACAAACCTGCCTCTGCCTCACAACGGTTGGGTTTAAAAGTGCACTCACCACAGCTGGCTCATTAGGGCTTTGAGGCCTTGGGTTTGGTCCCCAGAACCACATAAAGCAGACATGGCAGTGAAAACCTTCAGTCCATGGGAAGAGAATTAGAGGTTCCAATCATTGTTGGCTATACAGCAAGTCCGAGACCAACCTGGGATGCCTGCAATCTTGTCAAAAGGAAATGGGGTTTGGGAGGAACGACAAAAAGAAAGAAGAAGAAGAAGAAGAAGAAGAAGAAGAAGAAGAAGAAGAAGAA
>NW_026585504.1:59372465-59428288 GCF_907164565.1 Psammomys obesus | reverse complement strand
AAGAAGAAGAAGAAGAAGAAGAAGAAGAAGAAGAAGAAGAAGAAGAAGAAGAAGAAGAAGAAGAAGAAGAAGAAGAAGAAGAAGAAGAAAGAAAGAAAGAAAGAAAGAAAGAAATTAGGGTAAAATGACTATATTTCCAGGAAACAAAAATTTAAGAGGTTCCCAACAGTCTTCCCTAACGATAAGAAGGGAAAGGATCCCAGATGGGAGGCTGAAAAGGAAGGAATAGGAAGCAAAGAAACCCCAAGAAATGAGATGGCTCCAGGGGACAAGGGCCTTGCCACCAAGTCTGAAGACCCAAGTTTGATCCCTAGGACCCAATGGTAGAGGGGACCAAGTCCTACAATTACGTTCTCTCCCTCCTTTCTCTGTCACACACACACACACACACACACACACACACACACACACACACACACCCCACACACACACACTAAATATAAGACATACAAAACACATGAAAAATAAAAGGTAGATTTTAGAAATAAGGTCTATGAGGAAACCACTGTGCCCTGAGGCAAACTCACCAGTGTCTGCTAAGATCTCTAACTCCCCTGAGGCAGCAAATCTGACAGGGTCTTCCTAACACAAACCCACTGACATGAGCCTTTGCACAACCCTAGAACTAGCGTCTACTGAGGCAGCACAGAGGAGCACAGCTTTTCCGCTCACAGCTTGAACAGGAGCCCGGGCCCCTGTGACAGCCTGTCCTCCAGCACAGAATTGCTGGCAGGACACTGAGCCTGCTGCCCTGGGTCTACTTCCCGACACAGCTGGGGAGCTGAGGAGGCTGTCCACCCCAGGTCTTCTATCTAAGGGTTGCTGAAATCACAGGGGTGTGGCACTGCAGGCCACCCTGTTCAGGGAGGGGTGAGGACAAAGCTCAACTGTTCTGATCACTCTTCCCATGTCAGGGTGCTGCATACTCAGTACATAGACAACTCTTCCCATGTCAGAGTGCTGCACGCTCAGTACAATTTTTTCAACACCTTTTTAGAAAAAACAAAGGGTGTGTGTGTGTGTGTGTGTGTGTGTGTATCTGGATCAGTGGATGAAAGCTGTACAAGTGGAAAGACCAGGGTTTGAATCCCCAGGATCTGCAGTGTCTGTATTCCTGAGGCTGCTAACAGGAGATGGGAGGCAAAACCAAAAGACTCCCCAGAAGTCCAAGGGCCAGTTAACCTGGGCTGGAGAGCAATGAACAAAAGACCATCTCAAAACAAGGAGGAAAATAAGGACTGACACCTGAGGTTGACTTCTGACCTCCAACCTTCACCTCACACACACAAATGTGCACAAAATCTCTTACACAAAGAGACAAAAGAAAGACAGGGAGGGGGCTGTGTTAGCCAAGGCCGTATGGGCGACCACCACAATGAGCCCAAACAGATTGCACTCCTCAACCAAAAGATGGATGGTGAGGAGTGCCTGAACTCCTAGCTAAGGAGCTCCCTGAAGGCAGTGGCTGGTGCCTGAGGGAGAGTCAGCTTTCTCAAGGTATTGGCTCCTACTCCAGCGGATGGCCCTGGACCCAGGCACAGACTGGCAGCACTAATCAGATTCAGTGGGTTAGCCAAAAGACATCATGGAGCCGTGAGGAGGTCGTCACAGGGCAGGGCTGTCTGGCAGCCGTTAAAGGGGAAGTGATGGGAGGTGGATTTAATCAAAACACATTGTATGCATGCATGAAATAAATAAAGCAGTTATTCTGAAAGAATAAAAAAGATATTTTAAAAGATGGAGACTAATTGGTTTAGTCAATACAGTTATGTATATAATTAATTATGCATACAGTTGCATATCTAAAAACTGAAGGCAATGGTGGGGGAAAATGTGTTAGAAAGAAAGAAACATTAAGATGGGGGTGGCTATATTTACCATATACAGTATGCTTTTTGACAAAAAGGGAATATTTGGGGTAGAGAGGGTCATTATATAGTGCTAAAATATTTAAATATTTACAGTTGAATGCATTAAATAATGTCACCTCAAAAGACATAAAGAGGATCTGGAAAGATGGTTCAGTGGTTGGGGACACTTGCTGATCTTCCAGAGGACCCAGAGTGGTCAGCTCACAACCGCTGTAACTCCAGCTCCGGAGGTTTCCGGCAACCCCTCCTGGCCTCTCCAGACACCTGCACACCCACATCCACATCCACACATAGACACACTTGCATACATATAATTAAAAATGTAAATAAATAAATATTTTTTAAAAACTTAAGGAAGAGACCATCCTGGCTTGCTTTCTATTGATGTGATAAACACCAAGAACAAAAGCAACTTGAGTAGGACAGGGCTTACTTCCTCTTACACCTCACCCTGTGACAGGAGTTGGGACAGGAGCTCACAGCAGGAACCTGGAGGCAGGAACTGGAGCCAAAGCCATGGATGAGTGCTGCTTACTGCCTTGTACCCATGGCTTGCTCAGCCTGTTTTTTTATACAGCCAGGGCTGGCACTGCCCACAGCAGGCACACGGTTGCACGCAGATTGTGCAATCCCTCAATGAAGATTCCCTCTTCCAAGATGAGTCTATCTTGTGTCAAGGTGATGACAACAACTAGCCATCACAGGAGGGAATGAGGCAGGAAGGAGGGAGAGGCCACGACCACACTAAATCCCAAAAAATAAAAATTGCACATGTATTTAACTAGACGTCACAATTCTACTCTCAAGAAAACATATTAGGCTATAAGGCAAATTTTAACAAATATAAAAAAATTAAGTATCTAGAACACATTCTCTAAATTCAATGAGAAAACATTAGAATTCAAGAACAATGTGCTGTTTTACATGTCCAAACATTTGAAATTTAAAATACTCATTTCTAATTAGGTCATTTATCAGAGAGAAAACTGTAATAGAAACTGTTCAAAAAATTTTAATTGGTTTATTATTAAATACCTCTACCATAGTGTTCAGGATGCAACAAAAATACTAATTAGAAAGAAACCAATAGCCTTGACAGGAATCACATACAAAATAAATACATGAAAATAAAAAAAATTAAAAACTTAAAATCCAAAGTACACAGAAGAATAAACAAAACATAAGTGCAGAAATTCGTGACGCTGGAAACAAAGACACAGTAGAAAACAGCACACCTGGAAATTACTTTTTCCATTAAACTAATCAAATAAATGAATCTTTGATAAAGTTGATTGTGACTAGAAAGACAAAGACTCAAACAAACCATTGAAAACTTAAGAGGAGACAATAGTACAGATGAAACAGCATTTAAAAAGGCCAAAAGCAATTACACGTGCGGTCTGGAGAGGTGGCTCAGTGGTTAAGAGTGCCTTCGGTTCCTTCAGCTGACCTGAGGTCAGTTCCTGGTCTCCATGTCAAGCGGCGCACGACCTCCTGCAGCTCCAGTGCCTTCAGTTCCTTCAGCTGACCTGAGGTCAGTTCCCGGTCTCCATGTCAAGTGGCGCATGACCTCCTGCAGCTCCAGCTCCAGGGGGCTGATGCCACTGGCCTCTGGGCACACTTGCACTCACGTGCACATACTTACACAAGACACAGAATTTAAAATAATAAAAGTAAGCTTCAATAAGAGTGTACGTGTGAGATGGTGCCAATGAGTTTGGAAGCTTGGACAGAATGAACACGGCTGTAGTGATGTCAGGGAAGCCGGAGGACAGTGGATCCACTGGAGTCACGGACGGCTCTGAGCTGCCATGTGGCTGCTGGGACCTGAACCTAGGTCTTCTGCAAGAGCAGCAGTGCTTGTAGCCACAGAGCCGTCTCTCCAGACTCCTAAAAAGATTTTTAAAACAAACTGTCCTCCAACTCATGCTATGAGACGATGAGGGATAGTAAAAGAAATATACGATAAAAGAAAAATGCAGTCTTACTCCTAACATAAAGGAGGAAGTTGCAAGCAAAGCAGGATCAATCTTGCGATGGGACCAAGACCACACATGTGACTGAGTTCGGCTTATTCTAGGAACACAAGTGCATCTTAACGTAGATTCTATAGATACCACTAACCACGTCACCACCTTCTTCATCTCAACACAAAGAAAAAAAGGAAAATGAGAAAAGTGTATCCTCTATTTGCTATTGTTTGGATATAGAGTAAATATGTTCCCCAAAGGTTTATGCACTGGAAATCTGTCTGCTACGTGGCATTATTAGAAAGTGATGGGACCCTTTAGGAGTGACACATGTTGGGGAAGGTGACTAGGTCATCACTGAGCATAGTCCTTGGCGGGGTGGAGGATTAACACAGGTCGTAAGTAGCCTGTGAGAGTTGGTTGATAGAAAAAAAAAAATTGTAACAGAAAAGAAAAACAAACAAACAAAAACTCAGCAGGGCCAGGGAGGCAGTACAGTTGTCTTAGTTAGAGTGACTATCACTGCGATGAAACATCATGACAAGAGCAGCTTGAGGAGGAAAGGCTTTATTTGGCCTACATATCCTGAATCTCGGTCCACTGAGGGATGTCAGAGCAGGAACTCAAACCAGGCAGGAACTGTGTAGAGGCCGTGGAGGGGTGCTGCTTCCTGGCTTGCTCCCCATGGCTTTCTCAGCCTGCTTTCTCATAGAACCCAGGACCACCAGCCTAAGGTGGCCCCATCCATAACGAGTTTGACCCTCCCCATCAATCACTAATTACAAAAATTCCTGATCTTCTGGAGGCAATATCTCCGTTGAGATTCGTTCTCTCAGATGACTCTAGCTTATGTCAAGCTGACACAAAACTATCCAGCTCACTGCCTGAGCAGCCTGACCTACTTAGCAAGTTCCAGGTCAGTAAGAGGCCTTGTCTTTAAAAACAGGGTGAATGTTACCTGAGGCATCCTCTGGCCTCCATGTACGCATGTGTTCTCAAGCCAGACATACACATGGATCTGCACTACACACACACACACACACACACACACACACACACACACACACGCACATGAAAGAACAGTTTCTTCCTTCTTGGTGTCCACTTTTCTCTCATAAATGAGATCTCTTCCTCCTCTGCACATGTCCTAACATTCATGATGCCATCTACCAAAAAGCTATCAAAACTCAAATCCATAAAACTGTCCAGTTGCGGACCTTCTGCCTCCAAAACTCAACAAAACCTGTTTTCTTTACAAATTACTGAACTTCAGGTATTTTGTTACAGCAGAAAAAAACAGACTATACGTGTGTCTATATATACATATATATCACTCATGATGTGTGTGTAGGAGAGAGAGAACTTTCTTAGAAATGAGAAACCCAAGGATTTTTATCTTAACCCAATGCACACCATTTATTATCGCTGTAGCACATTTCAAAATCAAGGACAAAGGCAGGAGTGCAGCTCAGTGGCACAGCTTTGGCCAAGCGTGGCTCAAAGCTCTGGATTCCATCCCTGCTGTTGCCAAGATTAATTTAAAAACAGGACACGGGTGCTCACCATCACCATTTCTATTTAAGACCTACCACAGAGATCTTAGCCAAGGCATAAGGACTAAATGGTTAGAGAGGCAAAGCTACAAAGCAACATGAAACATGCACCTCTCTGTACTTTCAAACGACACAGTCACATGTACTAGGAAATCACAAGAATGTAAACATTCTCATGGCCACTGCAAGGTTTGAGCCAGATTGCTTTTCATGGGCGTAAAGATCTGCAGAAGCTGGAACTCAACGAGGTAAAAATCCAATCTTTCTTAAAGGAAATTGTCCAGTTATTTTTTTGTTTTGTTTTTGTTTTTCGAGACAGGGTTTCTCTGTGTAGCCTTGGCCTCCTGGACTTGCTTTGTAGACCTCGAACTCACAGAGATCCGCCTGACTCTTCAGGTGTGCGCCACTATGCCCAGCAAGCTATTTTAATAGGTTTTACTCACAGATCTGGTGATAGAGATTCATCACACTACAGCTGTCCACAGGAGGGAGCACTGGAGTCGGTTGGGAGGCAGGGGTGGGGGGATGGGCAATTGCCTTCATCCACCAGAGGGAACTGGCATAGTAGAGCAAGCAGGTTTAGACTATCAGAAGGCCCTGGGAAGACGGGCTGTCTCTGATTGTTGAGTAATCTGGCTGTGAGACGATTATGTGGGTGCAGAGAGACCCAAAGTGTGAAACCCCCATACAGAAGTGGCACACGCTGAGGATTTATTCAAAAGTGTGGCCTGGAGAGATGAGTTGGTGAGTAAGAGTGCTTGCTATGCAAGCATGAGGACCGGAGTTCAGATCCCAGAACCCACACACAGAGCCAGGAGTCGGGGCTGGAGAGATGGCTCAGCAGTTAAGAGCATCGGCTGCTCCTTCAGAGGATCCAGGCTCGATTTCCAGGACCCAACATGGTGGTTCACAACTGTCTGTAACTCAGGGGATCTAACACCATATCCTGGCCTTGTTGTGCAACAGGCACCCACGTGGTGTATGACATACAGGGGAAATTACGCATAAAACAAAAATAAGTAAATTTTAAAAGTAAAAAATAAAAATAAAAAGCCAGACTTGTCTAGGTGCTTTTGTAACCCCAGTCCCACAGGGAGTGGGGAAGAGAAGCACTGGGGCCGCGGCAGCGACTCACCATGTGCAGTGCAGGATAGAATGGAACGAGAAACACTGTCTCTGCGTGTGCATACGCACACGCGAGCACACACACACACACACACACACACACACACACACACACAATGTGCCCCCTAAAAGGAGGTGGGTGATAGAGAGGCAAGAAGCCGAGGCAAGATGGCTTGATCATCTTACCAGCTTGTGGAGAATAAGGTGCGCCTGGCAAACACAGGTAGGGTGGGTGTGAAAGCACAGGCTCTCCAGAAGCCGGAGCCACAGGCGCGGCGGCCAGTGCCAACATCTCCACAGAGAAACCGAAAGCCCAAGTCAGGTTAAGGTACTCGTGACGAATCAGATGTGGAAACGCACCCTACCAAATATCAAGATGTATTTTAAAGTTCTCCTAATTAACACAATGTGGTGGAGGCCCAGGAAAAGATAGCACAGAAAACCTAAAACAGACCCACGCAGAGGCGGAAACCTGATACACCACGTGTTATTGATTCAGAGATATGCATTTTGCATAGTTTAATTTCTCTGAAATTAGAACACTTTTTGCTAGCCTCTACAGCACCACTGGGTAGCAGTTACCCAACTGTTGCCCCCCGCCAGCACATTAGGGTTGTTTTTTTTTTTTTTTTAATTATGCAATTATTTATTTATTTATTTATTTATTTATTTATTTATTTATTTGTGTGTGTGTGTGTGTGCATGGGTGGACATGTGCTGTGCCGTGCATGCATGGAGGTCAGAGGGAGTCTTGTAGAGGCTGGTTCTCTCCCTTTACCTTGTGGGGCCCAGGCATCAAACTCAGGTCATCGGGCTTGGCAGCAAGTTTCTCCAACTGCTAAGCCATCGTGCCAGCCTTGCACAGGTGTTTGACTTACCCTCTTACCCTTGATCTTTCAGGCAGGAAGTGACTTAAGGAGTAGAATAAAAAGAAGCTAGATAGTGGTTCTCACATATTCTACCTGCTGGAAGAATCAGGGGAGCTATGTTGGAGGGTATGGTGGTACAAGGCTTAACCCCAGCACTTGGAAGGTCAAGGCAGAAAGATCAGGAGCTCAACGTTATCCTCTGCTACACAGCAAGTTTGGGGCCAGCCTGGAGCACAGAAGACCCTAAAAAATGAAAGAGATAGAAAGGAAGAAAGGAAGGGAGGGAGGAAGGAAGGAAGGGAAGAAAGTGCTTTTACTACAACCTTTGGAATAGTTATCAGTAATATGGAAGAAAATTCCAGAAAGCACAATAAGACAAAACCCAACTAGTTCATCAAACTGGTCCACCACCTTCTGAAAGCCCTGCACAGTAATAAGAACAGGGCTACCAATATATACAACCTTTGGTTGTATGTACAGCAAAGGCTTGATGCTGAGCCAGAGCTCAGCAGCTCGCTAAGCTGGCTGGCCAGCGAGCCCAGGGATTCTCCCAGGCACTGAGATTACAACTGTATGCCACCAGGTCCCACTTTTAAAATATTTTTCAAGTGTATGTGTGATTTTTTTCCATGCATGCCTATGTGACATTTATGTGCAGTGCCCTAGGTCAGAAAAGGGCATCAGCTATCTCCAAGAACTGGATTCTACTAATAGCTGTAAGTCACCAGGTAGGTGCTGGGAATCAAACCCAGGTCCTCTGGAAGAGCAGCCAGTGCTCTCAACTGCTGATCCTTCTCTTCAGCCCGTGTCCAGCCTTTTTACTGGGCTCTGGAGGTCAAACTCAAGGCCTCATACTTGCAAGCAAACAAACAACGGAGACTTTCTTTTTAAGAGTTTTATGCTGTAGTCCAGGCTAGCCTCGAATGCACCCCAACCTTCCTGCTTCTCACATGCTGGGATTACAGGTGTAAGTACCCTGCCTTTGCAGTTTTTGATCTTAAAGTCTTACGAAGTTGCTCAGATCTATCTTGAATTCAATTCTCCCAGATCACTTTCCTGAGTCACTGCGATTATGGGATTACAGGTACACACCACGGTGCTCAACCACATACATTCGTGAAAGACAACCTCAGACATTGGATCACTGTGCAGCTGCCTCAGGCATTAGATAAGAGTCAGGCACTGAGCTACAGAGAAAGATCTTAAAAAAAAAGAAAGAAAGAAAAAGAGAGAGAGAAAGAAAGAAAGAAATAAAAAGAGAGAGAGAGAAAGAAAGAAAGAGAGAGAGAGAAAGAAAGAAATAAAGAGAGAGAGAGAGAAAGAAAGAAATAAAGAGAGAGAGAGAGAAAGAAAGAAAGAAAGAAAGAAAGAAAGAAAGAAAGAAAGAAAGAAAGAAAGAAAGAAAACTGTTAGGAGTGTCTGACAAGGCTTGGAGTAAGTATGATCAAAATGCATTGATGTATTAGAGGGATCTCCAGAAATTAATTCTAAAAACATTATATTTAAAATCAAAGTGTATCCTCCTTTCCCTACCCTCCAAGAAGGACTTGGGGCGTGCTTTTTATTGTTGTTTTGGGATTCGCATGTGTTCTACATGAAGAATATAGTGTCTGCACAGGGAGAGTAAGAATGCACTCTCACCCTTCAGCAGCCAGCAGTTCAGTTAGTCGCTTGGAGACACCTGCCATGCACCTGTGTGTGTAGGCACATGTGTTCCAGGACACAGCAGCGGGTGTTCCTGCCTCACCCTTAACCACGCTGTCACAGGGTAGTTTGGAAAAAGCCTCAGAAAGCAAGAGCCAGACCAATCCAGAATCAGTCATCAGTCTCAGAATAATCCAGAGATACTCTCTTGGTATCGTTTGAAGGAGGTAATTAGTGAAAAAAATAAAAAATAAAAAGCCAGTGAGATGGCTCAGCAGGTAAAGGTTGGGACCCACATTGTAGAAAGGGGAGAAATAACTCCCACGTTGTCCTCTGAGCTCCGTGTGCATACACATACATACACAGTATATAAAACAGTTTTAATTCTACTCATCTAGAAAACTTTTCGGAGAACACGTTTTCTGTTTTATAAAATAAAATAAAATCTAGATGGAGGCTGAGGAGGTCCTGAGGAAAGATGATGCAAGCTGAGATGGCCTCCTCCCTCAGTCAGGAGACCCAAGAGGGAACTCAGGGCAACTCCCTCCTTGTTCTGTCCCCCAGGATCATGCTCCACTCCACCAGCATTACTGGAGCAGTTAGGGTCAGAGCATGGCTCTCTGCAGAGAGGTTCAGCTTGAGAACAATATCTCTTTAGAATATCTTCATGCTTTCCAGGATGGTTACACATGGCTGTCTATGTCCTGGAACATTCTGCAAAGGCCATTAAGCTATAAAAAGTAGAGGAAGTCGGATGTACTCACAACAACCATCCTTGAGCAGAGAGAAGGCTCTCTCAGCCTGCCTTGCTCTGATGCAGAAATCTGTTTTCACTTTGTTTTGAGGCTTTGTTGTCCAAGGCACAGCCAGGACAGGACTGTCACTCACCAGGCCTCCTTGCTGTCCTTGATCTGGGGTGATTCAGCACTTCCCTGGAGGTGATTCCAGGTGACATTTGCATAGCCAACTTGCCTTCTGTCCTCTTTAGCAGACGGGCTCGTTCTTGATTCCCAAGCTTTTATTTCTTCACATGAGACAGAGACTAGAGGGTATTAATAGATTTGGGATCTGGGTGCCTCTGGGCCTGCTGCCTGGGGTGGTCATGTGACAGGCCCATGTAAAGGGTCAGTCTCTCTAGGGTCTTGGTGGACAGGGTGAGCCCCTGTGTGTCGCACTGGGAGAGGATCAAGGGGCTGGCTTGAAAGCAGAGCTGTGTCCCGGGAGAACAGGTGCCACACAGTCAACAACACGCCACGGCTCTGCATAATCAGTGCAACAGCAGAATAACAAAAATAGGAAAGAGGATTAAAAAGTAATCCAGGTTTGCAGTGCTGAGGGCTGTGATGGAGTAAGACTCAGGTGAGCGGTCACCACCTGGCCTGCCGGTGTGTGCAGGAAAACATGTACATGTGTATGTGTGGGGGCGGACTCAGGTGTCCTGCCACAGACACTGCCTAATTTAGTTTTTAATGTGCTTGTTTTGAGACAGCAACTGGTCTGCAACTGACCAACTTGTTTAGGCTTTCTGGCCTGCAAGCCCCAGGCCTTCTCTTGTCCCTGCCTCTTTAGTGCTGGGACTGCAAGCCTGTGCCACTGCACTTGGCTTATACGCATATATGTAAATGTACATATACATACATATATGTAGACATATGTATATATACACACACACATATGGGTTTGTAGGATGAACTCAGGTCCTCATGCTTGCAAGGAAAGCATTCTACCAACTGACCCATCTCCCCAGACACTTTCACCCTTCATACTTCAAGAATTAGGTAGCCAGCAATCTACCTGTCCTGGGGGGAATTCTCCTAAGTCCCTCTTGAAGAAAGAATTTCATGGCTGACACTCTTTCTCTCAGGATGTACACAGAAGAACTTGTGAAAATCCAACTGCCTTGGTCTCACAACTTCTTAGCATCTCCCTGCACAGGCAAGGTGCCTGCAATAATTAATACTGATCATCAACTTGACGGGGGCTAGAGTAACCTAGGGGACGAACCTCTGACACGTCTGTGAGGGAGTTTCTAGACTGGGTTAACTGAGGTGGGAGACCCACCCTAATTGTGGGTGTCACCATATCATGGACTGGGGACACCATTGAGCCCCTGTATTAGCTATCTCTCTTCTTGCCGTGACAAAGCACCTAACTGTGGTGGTCTGAACAAGAATGGCCCTCATACATGTGTATGATTGAATGCTTGGTCCCCAGCTGGTGGAACTGTTTGGGAAGGATTAGGAGGTGTGGAGTCACTGGAGGAGGTGTGTCACAAGGGGAGGGCTCTGAGATTTCAGGAAGTCTATGCCATACCTAGTTGGCTCTTTCACCCTCATGCTTGTGGATGAAGATGTGAGCTCACAGTTACTGCTCCAGCACCACACCTGCCTGCCTGCTGCCATGCTCCCCACCATAAGAGTCATGGACTCTAATGCTCTGGAGCCACGATCCCCAAATTAAATGCTTTCCTTCATAAGTTGTCTTGGCCATTATGTTTTAGCACAGCAACAGAAGAGTAACCACGACACTAACCAAGGTTACTTAAGGATGGAAGAGTTTACTCTGGCTCACCGTTTGAGGGTACCATCCAACAGTGATAGAAAAGCCATGGCAACAGGAGTGCAAGGCGTCCGCTCACATTGCATTCCGGGAGGAAGCGGAGGGAGAAGAATGCTGGTGCTTGCTCACTCTCATGTTTCAATCAGTCTGGAACACCGGCCAGACTGATTATGGAGTGATGACTCCCATATTTAGGGTGGATAGTTGCACCTCAGCTAACACAGTCTAGAAACTCCCTCACAGATGTGTCCAGAGGTTTGTCCCCTAGGTAACTCTAGCTCCCATCAAGTGGATGATCAGTTTTAATCATCACAGACCCCTTGCCTGTGCAAGAAGTCTGCACAGAGCTCTTTCTGGATCCCAGATCCTGAGAGAGGCTGAGAGCATCTCTTTTGAGGCTTTGGCTGGAGGCCTATGGTGGCCTTGGTGACCTGTAGTCAGGGAAACTCAGGAGCTAAGCCAGCGGCCTGGGTAGCCACCTTTGCCCTCCTATTTTGTGGATTATGCAATATGCTGGCAGGAGACGCCCCCTACTGCCCTCCCTTGCTACAACCTTCTCTCCCTGCACTCCTGGGAGCCCAGCCCAGCCTCTGACTGGATCCAAAGTTCTCCTCCCTCCGTCATCCTTCTTGCATTCTGTTTTCCTGTCTCTCCCCTCCTTCCTTTCTTGTATCCACCTCAATTTTGCAACATTTAAGAATTCAGACTTGAGGATCGTCCTATTGTTATATACCATTCCAAAATTAAAACTGGTACTTTGACAAATGGGACTAAAATTTGACAATGGAGCTTTCCAAAATGTTCAGCCTCAGGAGACCACAGGTTGAAATGTCCTGTGCTTTCATGAGTATGGTGGAGGTGGTTTCTTAGATGCTTTGCTATTCCAAGAGAAGGAAGCAAGTTTGACGCACCAAACTTGGGGTAGGCGAGATGGCTCAGTGGCTAAAGGCACCTGCTGCCAAACCTGATGACATGAGTTCAATCTCAGGGACCCACATGGTCCAATTCCCCAAAGCTGTCCTCTGACACATACACACACACACACACACACACACCTGGATGGTCTTCGGTCTTTAGCTATCATCTCCCCCTGTGGTCAGTACAGCTTGAGTGTGTAGCTCAGTGGTTAGGCTTTTATTAATACGTGTTCACATATATGAATAGCTCCATTGAGAGCAGGTGGTAGAGCTGTCAAGGAATCTTCATTCACCTGAAGTTAATTTCTTGTTAAGTTGGATTCAGGTGTCCTGCCATCACAATGTTTATATGAAAACACAAGGAACCTTCACTTTTGCTACCTTGTTATATCACTAAATTCTTATGTGTCAGCATTGAACTACATTGGTTTATTTTAAAAACACTTTCATAAGAAAAAAGCTGAAATACACATGCATGGATCAATATGGCCTTAAAAAAAATACACCATAGGTATTTACTTACAGACTCTCTCAGGTGTCAATTTTCTAAAATATTTCACTCACAATTTCACATGGGTGAATTTAACATAGGAACTCTTAGTCTCTGGTGTGGGCACTAAGAGACTTCAGACAGCTTCGCCTGAGCTGTGGTGTTCTTCCGTGGAAGGGTGTGGTATCTATGCTCCATGGAGAAGATCTTGTGGAGATGGAGACAAGAGACCTACTCCAGTGCCTATTGGATGCCACTTGCTCTCATTTTCTGCAGTCTGGGCAGATGGCTAAGTCAGGAATGTGCTGGTCATGCAAGCCTGAGGACCTGAGCCCTATCACAGGAACCCAAGACATGGCTCAGCAGGTAAGAGCATTGGTTGCTTTCCTAGAAGCCCTGAGTTTGGTTCTCAGCACCCTCGTGGAGGGTCACAACCACAGGTAATTCTGGTCCAAGCACACCCAACGGCCTTCTTCTGGCCTCTGAAGGCATGAGGCATGCAAGTGTGCACAGTCATACAAGCAAGGAAAACACCCATAAACATGAGAAAGCTCCCTGGGGCTGCTGGCTAGCCAGCCTAGCATAATGTGTGAGTCCCAGGTGAATGAGAGATTCTGTCTCCAAAACCAGGAGGATAGTTCCTAAGGAACGACACTCATGGTGAACCGCTGGCCTCTACATGCACATACATATGCATGCACCGACGTGAACTCACACACACACACACACACACACACACACACACACACACACACACCAATGAATCAATCAATAGAAAATGTGCATCTATTTACACGTTCTCTTTAAGTTGTGTGTGTGTGTGTGTGTGTGTGTGTGTGTACTGATATTCTTGTGAGCGCAGGTACCCGAGGCCAAAGGCATTAGAACTCTCTGGGAATGTGGTTACAGTTGTTCGTAAGCCACTGGACTTGGTGCTTAGAACTGGACTCAGGTCTTCTGCAAGAGCAGCACTCTCCACTCAACCCCTGGGTCATCTCTCCAGCCCATCTTTACATGTTCTTACCAAATTCTTTAAAAGCTGAGAGTGGAGTCAAATCCAAGCCATACATACACATTTTCTAGAATCATCTCTGGTGCACTCTGAAGAGAATGACATGATAACGATCGAGTGACATTTCGTCTAGGATGATGTAGTGCCGTGGTCTCCGCACAAAGTGACCTGAACTGCTTCCAGACTCCTTCCTTATTTTTACTGCGACAAATCACAGCGGTGAAATAAGACCTTGATGGAGTCACGCGGCTCAGGAGGGTTACCTGTAGGTGAGTGCAGCATCTCTGGGGACAGGGAAGGAGGGAGGCCTCATTATTTAACGTCGATGGCTGCTGTGCACCAAAGGCTCTATTCTACCTCCTTTTTCCATGTTGGGGCTTCAGCAGCTGGGACATGGCCTGTCCCTTGTATCGCATCCCAGACTCCTGCCAGCCTCAGTCTGTAAATCAGTTACAACAAGGTACACATCCCAAAGTGTAGCAGGGACTGTGCATGTAGAGACTGGCGTGAGGCACAGGTAATCTTGCTGAGCAATTTGTGCAGTGGCTGATGATTCTGCAGATTATTGCTGGTATCCGAACCTCCTAACGTAAGTTCTGGAAAGCCCAGTAAATTCAAGAAGGATGCATGGTGTGAGATGGAGAGCTGATGACTCATCCATACACAGATAAACATATCCATACTTTTGTTAATTCCCAGTGTGTGCCAGGTTATGGAGACGTAGAAAATGCATAGCCCAGTAGCAGAGGCTTGACCACCATGTGTTAGGTCCCATGTCCCATCCTCACCATGCAATACAAAGCAAGTCCCAGCATACTACCAGTGTCCTGGTAAACTGGTGAGGTCAAGGTTTTATGAGACAATTCCTAGACACAAGCTGTGTCTTTGCAGACTAACTGGAGCTTCGGTGATGGGGAGGGCTTGGAAAGTTTCAGATCCAGAATCTAATTACAACTATCTTTAGCCCTCTAAATATGTGCTCCTTGCCCACTTCTGTCAGACCTAACATCCCATGACTAATGGGTTAAAACCTTCTGGGTTGTATTAACAAAAGCCTTTTCTCCAACAATCAAAGGGCTAAGAACCCTGGGGCCTACAGCTAAGGTTTCTCTGCTTGGCTTTAACCATCTCTGACATGTTCCATGCATGTGTGTGAAAAACTAACTTGGTTCATTACTGTTCAGTTACATAAAAACGTCATGAAATGACATCTACATTGGAAGGCAGAGTCTAGAGTGACTTAAATCTGTGCTCTTGAGCCACAGTTCACTCATATTTGGTTCCAGAAGAATCTATTTCTTACGCCTGTTCAGGTGAGAGCTGTTTTGTGTTCACAGTTGTTAGGGTCAGAGCCTGGCAGCACTGACAAGCTAGGATGAGCCACCATTCTCAAAAGGCCAACTGAGGAGACAAGTGTTAGTGAAAAGGAGAGAAAGGAGGTTTAGTCCCCGTAGCCACAAGGGGAAGGGAAACAGCGTACCCCTTGCCCCCAAGTCCATCTTTGGGGTACTGTCACGAGGTTTAGATCTAAACATCACGCAAGATCTCTTCCTAGCTAGGCAGCCCTGGCCAAGGTGTGGTCCTGCCCATCACTGGCCCACTATTGTCGGGGATCCAGCCTGGCTTCGAGAGTTTGCCCCCACTGTGTGAAATCTCTCCCTGCGAGACAAGTGCGCCTATTGCTGGGCACTGTGCCCAGCAAGGGATTCCTGGGGAGATTCGAATTCCTTAGCGTTTACTGTTTTGCCATCTGAGGGCAGAAGAAAGGGGCACAGAGCCTCTTTAGAAAATCTTTGCTTCTGCCAGGATGGTTACACTGAGAAGCCAAAGGAGAACAGAGTTTGGCCTACTGACCGGAGATGCTAAGGGTGGGGTGGGGTGGGAGGGCTGGGGACAGGCCATCTTAGGGATGTGGCCCCAGGTGGCAACTCAGAAGGTGGAAAGGAGTCTGGAGCATGGCTGGGGAGCAGGGCATTCTGAGAGAGCGCAGAGAGGATTCTGAGTGATGAGGTGACATGGTGTGCCCAGGGAAAGTGGCGGAGGGGTGGAGGGCTGTGTTAGACGAGGTGGTTCGAAGCTGATAGCGAGAGAAGAGGTGGGAGATGCAACTAGAGGCTGCATGGGTTCCCACCCCCTTACCAGAAAGTGCTTTTCATCAGGACCCGTCACAAGGCTGTACACTAGGAGGCACAGAGTAACCCAGGCCTGGGTTTTGAAAAGATCCCTTTCCAAGCTAGGGAAATGGCTCCGTCATTTCCCAACAAGCATATGCCGAACAAGCATAAGAATCTACCTGAGTCTGGTCCCAGAAGCCATGTTTTTGGTTTTGTTTTTGGTGGTTTTGTTTTAAAGCAGTATATGGTGACATTCCTTTGTGATCTCAGCTCTGGAGAGGTGGAGACATGCAGAGCTCTGGAGCCTGCTGGCCAGTCAGCCTGGCCTATTTGGTCATCTGAGGAATGACACCAGAGGTTGTCTTCTGGCATGCATACACACATGCACCTGAACAGACATGAACATGCAAACACACACATATACACACAAAAATTAAAATATATTTATAAGGATATATGCAAAGGCAAGTCTTCCACCATTTTGTAGTGGGCATCCTCAGACCTGGCAGCCACAGGTCCCGGACACAGTCCTCCACGGTATAGTGAACAGCTCTACATGCAAGTGCTCTACCACGGCCTGGCAGAGTAAGGGCTCTGCGTATACTGCCCCTTCATCTCCTGAGAGCTTGCTGATACTCGTTGCTGGGCAAATCAACACTGTGAAACATGGCTTTTGCTACTCATGGAAAATCACTGCACTCCATTCAGGAGCCAGGCATGGCATCCTGCAGTCCACACCATGACTCAACATGGGAACTTGCTCACATTTGCTCACTGTTAGGTGTTGGGTGCTGGGAGCCAGCACGCTTGAACTCAGTGTTCAAGAGGACCATGGAATGGATTATTGGGGACTAGGAATTTACTAGAAGAGTTATTAACACCTTGGACAGATGACAGGCAGAGGGACCGCAGCATGTCAGGGGCTCCAAGGAGAGCTCATCACCAGCACCCGAGACAAACAGCATAGTGTGGTCTCCAACGAAAGAGATAGCCCACGTGGCAGAAATGGGTCTGCTCTTCCATCTTCTGAGAGTGGGGGTGGGGAGGCTCACAGCCCAGCTTTCTGACTCCCAGGCAGAAGGCAGGGAAGGGAGTGGAAAGCAGGAGGGGGCCATCAACATCTACTTGGCCATCAATATCCTTCAGGGTGAGCTACAGGGCGGTGAATCCTGTCAACAGCACGGAGGGTGGGGTGCCTGTCAGTGTCTGTGACAGGGGGACAGCTGCAAAGCAGAGGCTGGGGACTGCCCTTAGTTTTTAAGATTATGTTTGTTTGGTGGGGGAGAAGGAACGTGTGTGCATTCTTGTAAAAGTCAGTTCTCTCTTTCCACCATGTGGGTCCCAGGGATCTAATTGAGGTGGTCAGGCTTGGTGGCAAGTGTCTTTACCCAATGAGCCATCTCACTGGCCCTCTTCCCAATAAGTTTTAAAGTGACATAAGGTCCTGTTGGCTATGAAGGAAACTGATTTTCTCAAAAGACTTTCTAGAAAACAGAAAACCTTCTCATCTCAGCCATGAAGGAGATACATAATAGACTGTTGTTTTTTGTGTATGTATGTGTGTGCTTGTTTATATACATATGTACAGATGTACATGTATGTGTGTTCACACATATGGGGGTCCAAGGACAGCTCTTAAGCCATCCTGAGAAATGCTGCCCAGTTCCTTTGAGACAGGGTCTCTCACTGGCTCAGTTAATGCTGCTGGGCAGTGAGTAAAGGGGGAAGCTGGGGTGCAGATAATCACGATACATTATTTACTTATGTAAAATTGTCAAAAGGTATAAATAAAATACCCTATAAATAAAAAGAGGTCCAAAGAAAAAGCAACATTGCTTGCCTGCCTTTGCTTCTTGCTGGTGAGCGCATCTACGCTGCTGTTGCTGCTGCTGCCACTCCCTCCTACACTAACATAGGAACCCAGCTTCTTCAGCCTTGCAATGTGGAGGAAGACCAGCACCTCTCCAGGGATCATCTGGTCCCTCAGCTCCAGATGAGGCACCCACCTGCTCCAGAATGTAGGCAGCCATTGCTGGACTACCCAACCTATCATGTAAATCAATTTAGTGAATCCCTTCAATAATATGTATTCATTCTTGTTCTCAGTTCTAATTCACTACCTAAGTATGAAATTCCTTTATTTTCAAAGTCATTGAGAGACAAGCATGGGGTCTTATACAAGATATGAGTCAGATGCAAGGCCTAGTCTTACATGAAAACATTCAGTCTTCAGCACAAAAAGAGAGGATGTTCCCATATTCCTGCCCAGGTGTCCCTGTGCCTCCAAAGCTTTGGTTGTGCCAAGCTGCAAGAGGGCTGCTCCCAGATCCCCTGCTGAGCAAAGTTAGCCCTGCCACTGGTTAGGGAAGCAGTTTATCTTGGTTCCTCACAGGACCAAACAACGGAGGCTGCATGGCTACAGTGGACCAGGAGGCATCGCGCTGAGGAACTTTCGATTTAAAAAATAATCCTCATCAGGGGATATAATCCTCAATATAATCAGGGGCATTCTGTGAATGTTACATATCCTTGACATCCCAGAAATCAGCAAGATGGAGGCTGGTGAGATGGTTCAGTGTGCAAGTACTTGCTGTTCTCCTATGAGGACCCAAGTTTGATCCCCAGCTCCTGTGTAAAGTCAGGTGTAATGCTGTACACCTGTAACCCCGGGACAGGAAGCGAGGTGGAGTCAGGCAGATAACAGAACTTCCTGCTCAGTGAGTGTAGCCAATCAGTGAACACCAGGTTCAGAGAGAGACTATGTCCCAAAAAAAAAGGGAAGGTGTCTGATGTCAACTTGTCAACTTCTGTCCTCTACACATGCTCTCTCTCTCTCTCTCTCTCTCTCTCTCATACACACACACACACACCTCTGCATGCACACACATACACTCAGAAGCACACACACTAACACACACACACACACACACACACACACCAGCAGTAACAAAGGCACAACATGGAAGTTGTGCTGTGCCTTTAGAATAATTAGCTTTAAAATTAGATCAAATGTTAGACACTAGCCATCCCACGTGACTTCTGAGCACTGGCAAGTGCCACACCAGTCACAAGGTGAAGGATTTGACTTTGAGCTAAAGACCTCCAAGGCCAGCCGCCCACTGAAGGTGATGAGTCACAGACTCACGGACTCGGCCCCCAGCTTCCGGTCCTTGGCAGCCTCTGCTGCCACCTGGTGGCCTGGACTCTGTAGGAAACGCAGGCTTCAAGCACAGGAAGGCATCTCACCGAGGACGCAGTCTCTACCATCAGTCTCGGTCATCGGCTGCTACTGAGAAAACCTGAGCTGCACAAACTGACCTTGTGAGACCATTCTACCCAGAAACCATGCTTGCCCTCTTTCTGTATCCCTACGTTCTATTCCTGAACTTGGAGCAACTTATGCCCAAAGGTGGAAATGGTTTCACCTTTCCTAACTGGAAAACAAAGCAAGCAGAAAAAGAGGATGTGTGAAAGCCGGGAACCATATGCTCTGGGTTGCCCCATCCAGGCGTAGGGCATCTGGAAAGGAGATGGGAAGGCAAGGGGTTCTTGGAAAGACAGTCCTTCCTGGGCCATGGCAGAGCTGAGGGTTTGACAGGCAGGCACTGGCAAGCAGGGTAGATGCGCCCGCCTCATGGGGAGACCTGGCACCATTGCTTACCTGATGTGGGTTACATGTTGTTCAGCACCTACAGTCTCTTTTATGGGTGTGTGTGTGTGTGTGTGTTCTATGTGCACAGTGTTCACATGTGTGCATGAGAGTGCAGAGTCACGTTGCACGTCCATGCACAGGACAGAGGTCAAGGTCAAGCATCTTTCTCAATCACTCTCTACCTGACTCTCTTTGTTTTTGAGAGATTTAATTTTTGTAGTTGTTTAGGTATGTGAACATGAGTGTAGGTGTAGGGCCAGAAGAGGGTCTCGAATCCCCTGGAACTAGAGTCATAGGCATTTGTGAGCCGCCTGCCACAGGGGATGGGAACTGGACCAGGTCGTCTGTGAGAGCAGCGCACGCTCTTCCAGGACAGCCATCTCTCCAGACCTCCCATCACACTCTGTGAACAGGCGTCTTCCTTTCACTGGCCCATAGTTCCCCTCGTTGACCAGACTGGCTGCCCCGTGAGCTGCAGGGACCTCTGTGTCTCTGCCTCCCCAGGGCTGGAATTATGGGCACACGCCCAGCTTTTTTATGTGGGTCCTAGGGATGAGAGCTCAGGGCTTCATGCTGGAGTGATGAGCCCCTGACAACTGGACCACGTCCCCAGCCCCAGGGCGTACACGTTGGTGCAATGGGATGAATGTTGTTAGTGCAGCATGGGTGTGCTAGAATAACACAAGTGTGCTACACACCTTGCTAGGTCATTCTCCTGAAGCCCAAGGGCAATCCTGGGGTCAGCACACACATACCCATTTAATGGAGCAGAAGACTGAGGTCCTGCTCCACCAAGGTCAGACCTCTAGGTTAGTGGTGGTGGGGGCCGGCTCTTCGTGCTGCTGCAGCCTGACCGCAAAGCGGATGCTCCTTCATTCTCCTCACGCTTGCCGAAAGCAAACACAGCAAGACAAATAACTCAACCCAGGCAAAAGTGCACCATTTGCCTTTTGTAATTTGTATGATTTTAAATGTCACCACAAGTTCACTTCTAGGTCACTTCTAAACAAGGAACTTTGCTCTAAGGCAAGCGAGGGAAGCTGCGGTAAGTGTGCAGTTCTGGAGCCACTGCTGAGCCCTCTGCTCAGCTTTCCAGGGACAGTTCAAAGGGGAACAGATGACAGTCTAGGGCACCTACCTTTTCTGTGGTAGATAATCAGAATAGTGCTTTGTTTTCTGGATGACCAAAAAAAAAAAAAAAAAAAAAAAAAAAGTCCTCACAAGACACAGAATTGCCTCTGGCATGCAGGGAACTTCCAGGCAGAGAAATCACCCGAAGAGGCAGATACAGCCCTTTGGGAGGGAGACAGATACTCACTGTGTCTCTCTGTCTCTGCGTGTCTCTGTGTCTCTCTCTTGTAGATGTCTCATGTAGCCCAGGCTGACCCTGCAATATAAAGGGTGACTCTGGACTTCCTGTCCTCCTGCCTCCATCTCCCAAGTACTGGGATTATAGGCATGCACCACCATGCACATTTGGTGCTGGGAATCTGACCCCTGGCTCTGTGCACACACAGCCAGCAACCTAGCAACTCAGGCACACCCCCAGCCCCTCTAGCACAATTTCTAATCATATTTTCTCAAGTCCTTTTGAAATACATAAGCACTCAGGAACGCCGAGCATTTTTTCCAGAGCCCAGTTTATACGAGTTTATGAAGCTGATTAAATAATCGTATTCCTTATACACAGATCCACTGAATTTATTTTGCTATAAAATGATTGTCAGAGACCTGCCATGCTTTGTTTTAAAATCCAAACACACTCTCCAAGTCATTCACTCATGCAAGGAAGAGTTGAAGTCAGGGAGCTGGTAGCAGAGAGGTGGCAGGGGCTTACCTAAGACCTGTAAGCCTCCTCAGCTTTGGCTGAGTGTGCAGTGAGTGTGTGTAAGTGTGTGTGTGTGTGTGTCTGTCTGTCTGCCACAGCATGTTTGTGAAGGTCAGAGGGCAACCTGTAGAAATCAGTTCTCTCTTGGTACCATGTAGGTCCTGGTGATCAACCTCAGGTCCTCACACACACCTTTTTCCACTGAGCCATCTCACCGGCCCACCTGTTTTTTTCTTAAAATAAATATTTATTTTATGTATATGTACCCGTGTGTGCCTAAGTGTACAGATGTGCACCATGTGCATACAGGAGCCCACAGAGGTCA
Source organism: Psammomys obesus (assembly GCF_907164565.1). Classification (NCBI taxonomy): domain Eukaryota; kingdom Metazoa; phylum Chordata; class Mammalia; order Rodentia; family Muridae; genus Psammomys; species Psammomys obesus. Next base: position 59,406,359 of record NW_026585504.1, on the reverse strand, counting down.
GAAGAGGGTGTTAAATCGGCTGGAGCTGGACTTGTGGACAGTGGTGAGCCACCGGGTGGGTGCTGGGAACTGAACCCAGGTCCTCTGGAAAAGCAGCCAGTGCTCTTAACCACTGAGCCACCTCTCCAGCTCATCATCTGTTTTTCTTAAGTGAGTTCTGGGAATCTTAACTCAGGTCCTCACGCTTCTGTTTCTGGTACATTACCCACTGAATCCCACTCTGCCTTTGCTTATTTCAAAAGAGTCATACAGCATTATCCTGGACCCAGAGTGGATTTTCTCCGTCTTCAGTCTGGCTGCCCACAAATGTCCTCATTGTCTGAGTTCTCACTCAGCAGTGGAGGAGAGATCAGGCACTCCACGAAACACAATGCGAGCACTGTGACACGCGTCCCGGATGCCTCTCTTACACCATTATACACTGTATGATCGCTCACTGACTAACGACCAAGAAAAGAGAGAGATGAGTCTCCAAAGGCCATTATCTAAACTCTTATGTGCATGTTCTCACCCAAAATGCACGTTTGGGAACAGGAGGCTCATCTCAGGTCTGATTCATTGGATAAATGTTTCAGATGAAAGAAATGACAAGTCACTCCATCTCCTTCATACCTGCACTTCCCAGAGATGCTGGAAGCAAAGAGGGAAGGGAAGAGGAAGGCCAGGGTTTCATACTGTGGGGTCAGGGAGATACGGGGATGCTGAAGCCTCCAGAGCCCCAAGACGCTTGTCCTGGTGATACAGTTCAAGTCACTGCTTAATCAACTAAGAGAACATTTTCCTATTGAGTTAATTTTCCTAATTAGATTCATCAGGAGTTTATGAGTATAGCATGAGGCAAACCAGTCAGTAAACTGTAGTCATGAGCTGAGCTTGTCACCCAAAAAAGTACACACAATGAGAAGAGTGTTTACAACAGAAGTACAGTACCTGGCGTCGGGGAGATGGTTCATACCATACCCCAGAACCTATGTAAAGCCAATGGCAGTACAGCTTGTCTACAATCCCAGCAATCACACAGTGACACAAAATACAAAGACAGGAGCATTTCCCAGAAGCTTGCAGGGCAGCCAGCTTAGCATCAAAAGTAGCAAACAACAGAGACCCTCTCAAAATAAGGTGGATGGTGAGGACTGACACCTGAGCTTTTCCTCTGACCTCCACAGGTGCACGCACATTCACATACATACAGTCATACCTAAAAAGAAATAATAACTAAAATTAATTTTTTTAAAGCACAAGGTACCTTGAGTTCAAAGCACAGAATCTACATAAAAAGAGCCTCTAGGGAAGAGGAGACAGGGGATTCTCTAGGGCTTCAAGGCCAGTCAGCCTAGCCAATTTGGCTAACTCCAGCCCAGTCTGGGACCTATTAGTTGTTCGATAGCATCCACATGCATATGACGTGATAGCATCCACATGCACACACGCCCTTATATGGACATGCAAACACACACACACACACACACACACACACACACACACTTGCTCAGACACAGCTGTGCTTGGACTGCTCTGTCCACTAGGAAAGCAATCCAGCAATCTCAGAGTCTGCCACCAATGACCAAAAGTGGCGATGCTCTGCCCTGCCCTCCTGTCCTCCACAGAACCCCAGGCTGGGCCACCTCCTTGGGTGTCCACATGGACAGAATACCTGTCACTGTGCCTATCTGGGAAGGCATTGAAATAAACACGTTTGCTGTGGCAAAAAGGTCCCCTGGGCTGCACAACCTACATGGCCAGCAGGCCTGTGCCCTGCACAGAGGAGTCAACAGGTTCTTCCCACCAAGGAAGGCGGTGGCAAGCATTCAGTCCTGTGGGTCAGCGTGGCTGGGAACTGCCATTCTGTCATGTTCCCCTCGAGTGTCCGGTGCTGCTATTTTCAAAGCATCTCAGAAAGTGAGGCTTGAAGTCAGAGCCAATGTGCGTATTTGTATATGTGTGATGCTGGCACCAAAGCTTTGAATGTAGGAGCTGGTTTTCTCCTTCCACCATGCAGGTCCCGGGGATCAAACTCGAAAAAGCAAGCCTGGCAGCTGCTTACACCTGCTGAGCTATCTCGCTGGCCAAATGTGCAAAGCCTATCGACCCCAGACAACTCAGTTCTTGCAATGCCAACAAAACTCTCTCATCAGAATTATGCCCTGGAAAGTGGCTCAGCATCTAGGAGGGTCAGAGTTCTTTGTTCCAAATTTAAGTCGTGGTATCTGAGATGGTTCACAGCAAGAACCATAACACACGCAATGAGAACTTACTTTGTGTCGGACCCTGGCTATTAAGGGACCTCGGGACAGTGTCTCAGTTGACACCAACTTGTGCGCACGGATATTGTAAGTTGTATGCCTTGTTGCTGTGACAACTCTGCTACGTGCTTTTCCCCACGGGGAAGCACATTTCAGAATGGGGGCTTGTCACAGCCCTGCTGTGGGGCTGAATGACTGTCTGGGGTCTGACTGCAGTGACTGGAAGAAAATGACGCCTCTCAGCCTTTACTAACGATTACAATCCTTGGCTGCCGAGAGGGCTCGACGGGTGCTCGCTGCCAAGCACGAGGGCCTGAGTTGGATCCATTAGTCTCACATGGTAAAAGAAGAGAACTCCCAAATGTTGCCCTCTGATTTGCACACAGGTACCACCACACACACACACATTCACACACACACACACACACACACACACAAACAAAAGTATAATCCTTTAAAATGTATATAAGTACAAAATGACAAAATGCATGTGTGCTTCTACCAGCTTAGCCTTCTAAGTACTTGGGACGATAGACATATGCTGGTATACTTAAATTATATGTTCAGAAAATGTCCTAAAACATGTACACAAAAGTGAGCAAAGAACTGGCCTTAGAATTAGGGAATTTAGGAGTCAGGGATATGGATCAGCTGCTAGAGCGTTTGCCTAGCACCCATGAGGCCTTCTGTTCAGTCCCCCTGCACCAGGATTAAACCGGGTATGGCTTTACATGCCTGAATCCCAGCACTCGGGAGGTAAGGGCAGGAAGATCAGGAGTTCAAGGTCATCCTTGGCTATAAAACAAGTTTAAGGATAGCTTAGGCTACAGTATATATATCATATATATCTATAATATTATAAATGTTATTATACATAAAATTATATATATTACCTCAAGATGTTTTCTAAAAGTAAATATAAAATTTTAAACACATAAAATAAGATAAACAGTAAAATATCAACACAGGAAAAAACAACTCAGAGGGAAATATATACCAAAATGTTCTTATGTTCATGGTGCATACTTGATGGGCTCCTTCCTTCCTTTCCTTCTCTTCCTTTCTTTCTTTTCTTTCTCTTTCTCTCTCTTCTTTTTTCTTTCTTGCTGTTTTTCAAATTTGCTGTATATGTATTAGACTTGTTTTTAGTGATCTTGACTGCGGATATAGTCTGGTAAAGTTAAGCCTTAAAGATAAGACCTTTGGGGGGCTTGAGAAATGGCTCAGAGATTAAAAGCACTGGCTGCTCTTCCAGAGGTCCTGAGTTCAATTCCCAACACCTACATGATGACTCAAAACCATCTACACTGAGGTCTGGCGCCCTCTTCTGGCCTGCGGGTGTGCATGCAGGCAAAACACTGTACATGTAATAAACAAATCTTTTAAAAAATATGTAGAAAAATATTTTTTAAAAAGGCCTTTTGTCCCAATCCCAGCTTCCACCTGTGTGTCCTTTTGTGCACATGTATGTTGTATATATGTTTTGTTGCTGTGACTAAATTCCCAACAGAAGCAACTTAAGGGAGGAAGGGTTTTGGGGGTCACACTTCCAAAGGTACAGTCCATCTTGCTGGGGAAGTCAGGGAGCATGAGGCAGCTGGTCACGTGGCATCCACAATCAGGAGCAGAGAGGGTGCTGTGCCCGGCTCACCTTGTCCTTTCACTCAGCCCAGGACTCAGCCCATGGGATGGGGCTGCCTGCAGCTAGTGGGCACCTTCTCATCATAATTAACCAAACCTAGAGACTCAGACATGCCCAGAGGTGTGTCTCCTAGGTGACTCTAGATCCAACTATGAACCATCACAGAAATCACTGTGTGTATGTGCCTCCAACTTGTGGGACTTGGTCCTCCGCCTCCACCCTGTGGTCCCTGGGACAGGTCAGCAGGCCTGGCAGGAAGCGCCGGTACCCATCAAACCTCATCTCACTGGCGCAATGTGCTTTTTCAAACTTGTGCCCGTTCGTCTGAGACCCTCCATAATCCCATTCATCATGACGTCTCAGACTCCATGTCACTAAAAGACACGATGTCCTCACTGTTTAACTAGGACTCTAGAGCTGGAGACACGAAGGCCACAGGGCCTTTTTATTATCATTTAGGCTGGTTACAGCTTCCAATTTTAACACCACAGTGAATTCCTTTCTTAGCGATTTCTTGGGAAAAGACGCTAAGAATTGGGACTTCTGGGTCCCTACAATCTGCAGCTATTTTTGCAGACACTCCTCCAAATTGCTCATTTAATGACTGTGCAAGATTTACACTCCCATCAGTCGCACAGACACACATCAGTGTCGGTGTGCTGCCAAACCCTTTCTTTTGTTGTCAGTCTGTTAACGGAAAGCAGAATGCTGTTATTTTAACTGAAATTTCCATGAAAAACAGGATGTTTTTCATATCTTCCTATTTGTCATACATACCTGTTTCTTTTATTCTGTGTGTGTGTGTGTGTGTGTGTGTGTGTGTGTGTGTGCGTGTGAAGACCACTAGCAGCAGTCAGTTCTCTTCTTCCACCTTGTTGGTCCTGTGGATCAAACTCCGGTCCTCAGGCTCAGCAGCCAGTCCTTTGATGCCGAGCATCCTGTCTGCCCCTGCAGTCCTTTTATACAGATCTTTGTAAACTTTCATTGTATGGTTGTCTTTCTACTCATTTGTAAGAGTCCTTTAAATATTCTAGAACTAATCCTTCGTTTTGTATGTGCAAGTAGACTCTTCCAGTCCTTGTGTTTTGACCTTCATGTGATTTTCTTTTAAAGATTCATTTTTTAATTATATGTGTGTGGGTTTGTGCACACGTGTAGCGCTCACACAGGCTAGATGAGGGTGTGAGGTCCCCTGGAGCTGGGGTTACACGTGGTTGTGAACCCCTAGAGGTGGGTGCTGAAACTGAACTCAGGTCTTCTGTAAGATCAGTGTGCACTCTTAGCTGCTGAGCCATCTCTCCAGCCACTGTGTTTTGTTTTTAAACCTAGTTTTCCATATTTGTGTGTCAGGTTTGATGACTGTCAGAAGCCACATTTTAAGGTCTTCTCTGTCCCAGGGTCATGAATATTATCCAGACTTCCTTCTAAAAAGCTCATTATGTTCCATGTTTATGTCACTCTCTGAAATCACAGTCCCTGTCCTCTGCCTCTGGAACCTGCATTTTCTACTAAAGCCCAAGCTTTCCGTGTTACTTTGCATACAGGCTTGCTAGTGCCTCTCGAAAACAAACAAAACCCACAAAACAACCAAACAACAACAACGAAGACAAGACACTTTCAGTGAATAAAGTTCTTGCTGTCCAAACCTCAGGATCTGAGTTCAGCCCTTGAACTCTCGTGAAACAAGGGGGAACTGACAGCTGACTGCACAAAGCTGTCTGCTGACCTCATTATACACACTGTGGCACCACAGGCCCAGCAGCAGGAACAATAACTCATTCCCCTGGCGAAAAAGCCTCTTTGGTTCTTGAAGGCATAGCTCAACCAGGACTTAGAAAAATAAAAACAAAAATCACACATCGCAGAACTGACCGCTCTCTTGTCCACGTCCTGTAGCCGTTTGTCCTGGCATTCTAGAAACAGCTCGTCTATCTTTCCCACTTACTGAGGCAAAAGCTGTCCGAGGCCATCTGTGTACTCAGCATTTCGTTTAATGAACGAATGAATAAAACAAACAATCTCTGTTTTAAAAAAGGACTCTATTAAACCTTTCAACAAAGCAGAGTGCTTCTGACCATGCTAATCAGACTCTTCCAGCTGATTCTCTTAAAGAGAAAAACACTGGGCTATCTCACGACTTCATGGCCACAATGAAACCAGTTTGCCCTGTTGGCAAAGTAAGAGGCCAGCGGTAGAAGGCCAGAGCCAGCTAGCCGTTCTAGATAGACACATGCCAGCTGAGCAAGCTTGACCCCTTCAAACAGCTGGTGCTCAGACACCCCCAGGTACACTGCCTTGGAAGAATGTGTCTCCTAAGACAGAGGCCGCATCTCCGCAACTGTCTCCTGGAAGCACATATGCCCTGCTACTTCTTCTTTCTCCTAACAAATGAACTTGGTTCTATCACACTTTGCTATGAAAAAAGTCAGGAGATGGTCCAGCAAAAAAAAAAAAAAAAAAAAAAAAAAGCTAGCATCATTGTTTGTGTGGTCTGGCGCTAAAAAGGAAGCAAAGCAACCGTCTTGTAGCAGCTCTCCTTAAAATAAGCACTAGCCAATGCCTTGGGGAGGCACATCTCACACCGGGAATGGGGTGGCCTGGACTGCCCCTAAGAGCCTCATGCAATCTCTGGCAGTCAACGACAGTAGCACTTTCTCTGAAGAGCATCTAAACAAACATAAATGAAATTCAACGAAAGTGTGATCTCGGCTGCATCTTTTTAAAAATTACTTTTTATTTTCAGTTTTAATTTGTGTGTGTGTTAAATGTGCGACGGGGCAGGGGGATGCACCCCCAGCATGTGTGTAAGTCAGAAGAGAATGCTGGGTATCCTGCTCTCACTCTCTGCGTCAGGCCTTGGAGAAGGGTCTCTTCTGACCCTGGAGCGAGGTTGGCAGCCAGCTTGTCACAGTGACATTCTCATCTCTGCCCTCTATGCCTTTGAGGTCACAGGAGCATATCTGTCTATGTCCTGCTTTTCAACAGGTGGTAGGGATTTGAACTTAGTTCCTCATGCTGGTGCAGCAACTGTTCTTAACAATCTCCCCAGCTCTGCTTGTATCTTTATAAAGAACCCAACACATTAACCCACCAAACAGTCCGTAATTTTAGAAAACAAGTGGTATTTATTTATTTTTGAGACAGGGTCTCATGAAGCCAAGGCTGGTCCTGAATGTCCTATACAGGCAAGGATGACCTTGAACTCCTGTTTCTTCTGCTTTTACTTCTAAAGTGCTGAGGTTACAGGCATGTGCTAGCACACAGGGTTCACTCACTGCTGGAGAGGGAACTCAGGGCGTCATGTGTGCTAAGCAAAAAGGCACTCTACCCACTGAGCTATGCTCCCTAATCCTAAGAAGTAATGCTTTCTAAACTAATGCTTACTTTTTTAAATCAAATATTTTGCTCACTTTATAACAAGAAAGAAAAGAAGGAAGCAAGGGAGGGAGAAAAAGGAAGGTCTGGGAGAAAAGGAGGAAGGAAGAAAAAGAAGGAAAAGAGAATGGCAGAGAGAGAGAGAGAGAGAGAGAGAGAGAGAGAGTCCTCTATAGAGAGGAATCAAGCCAAGGATTTTTTAAAAAAGATTTATTTGACAATTTAAAAAAAGTTACTTGTGTGATAAAGGTATGCAAAGGTACGCCGGACACTTTCACCAGGATGAGATGGGATTAGCTTTGTATCTCTTATAATCTTCTTCACAGAAGAATGCAATTTCAGTTTCACTGGCTGAAAATAAGGAAAACAGAAAAGGAGAGAAAAAAGATTTTAATGTGAAACTAGATTTTAAGCAAATATGGAAATCCGTATTACATTGTTTTGTTATCATAGGCACTTAAAATGAAAAGACAAATTGTTGTTGGATTGCATAATAACTTTTTGCCAAACCAACCAGAAGTTTCAGTGTTGTTATGGGAGATTAAAACTCAAATAATTTAAAAATAAAAGAAAGAATAACTCAGCTTGGTGAGATGGTAAAGGAGCTTGCAGCCAAGCCTGACAGCCTGAGTTCAATCCCAGAGCTGTCTGCCTGCCTGTCTGTCTGTCTCTCTGTGTGTGTATGTCTGTCTGTCTCTCCTTTTCTCTCTCTCTCTCTCACACACACATGCACACAAACAAATGTAATTTAAACATTTAAAAACAATAACTCCTAAAATCAAAATCAAGAGTTAACACAAGAGTGAAGATTTTTCAAGAAATACTAACATTGCTCATTTATATCACTGGAAAATTAAAACAAAACAAAACAAAACAAAAAAACCTCTTGATCTCTTTCAAGTAGGCTAGTCAGTTCCAGATAGGAAGGGACTTCCTCCGCCTCTCGAAATTAGCCTGTAGGTATAATAATTTAATACTTAGAGGATCAGTAGAATATTTTACAGATCACTTTACATTCTCCCTCATGACCCATCAAAATATGTGTCTGAAGAAGTTAATTTTTGGCCCTGCTTATGATTAATTCATGAGGCTTCAGCAATATGCAAAGTGAAAGACACAAATTGGCTTCTATGCAATACCTTCAAATGCCTCTAATTATTCACAGGGGAAATGGCTCAGCTAAAGGACCCACAGAGGTTCAGGGCGGCCACGATGCTTTCAACCTAGTGGGTCAAGGACTCCGTCTTCTAAAACAATAAGTCAGCAGCATTATTAATTCAGATCTGATGGCGAGCCTTCCCATTATTAAACATGCAGTTCTTCAAGGCGTTGGCGCCCACAAGTTCCACACTGGGTTTTTTTTTTTTTCCAAATTAAACCAGGAGTTAATACAGTCTGCTCAGCTTTCACAGAAGGCAAAAGGGCCCTTCCAAAGCTCAACAAGAAAACAGACATGATTATTCGTAATGAATACTGAGTACTCAATTAACATAGGCGCTCCAAAGAGACAAGTAAAACTCTTCAACCCAAATAAATAGGATGAGGAGTGCAGAGGATTACCACTGGTCTGTGGCGGACAGCTCTAATCTCATCATTAGATTCTATCACAAAAGAATGAAATTCAAGAGATTAGCATGACATTTCATTAAGAATATTTTCGTTGTTTGCAAGAATATCATATGTTGTATCTCTCTCTACCATAAGTTATCCTGTGCCCTAGAGAAAACAAATACTGAGAGAAGAAAAACAATATGGCCATACCCACAGATCCTTGGCTGGGACGTACTATGGCCTCTGGATTAAATTTAATCCAGGTGGTTGTTGATGTGATTGGGAGCTCTGATCACATTGAGCTGGGTGGGGGATAACGCAGGGAGAAACTGAGACTCCCTAGGCAAACAGTGAGTCAGTGGGTAGTTCAGCAGCTTGGCAAGTTCACATTTTAAAGAATGGCCAAGAGGCTCTACACAGACTATCGTCTACTTCGAAAAGGGGGCCTATAGGGAATGTGGAGATGGCTCAGTGAGTAAGAACACTTGTTCTGCAAGCGTGAGGACCTGAGTTTGAATCCCTAGTACCCATGTAAGAGCTGAGCATGGCTGTGTGAGACTGGTACCCATCACTGGGGGGGGGGGGGGGGCGTGGAGACAGGAGGATCCTGAGAGCAAACTGACCAGGCAGCCTAGCTGAAACAGTTAACACTGAAGCATTGAGCTCTGGTTTTTAAAAAATCTATTGGAAACATTTGAGAGAATGAGTTTATGTAAATTATTTAACACTTTGAACAAATCACAAATGATTTTCTTTTACAGACAAAGTTCCCTGTAGTCCAAGTTTTTCCTATGTAGCTAAGGATGTCTCTAAACTTATCTTGCCAAATGCTGGGTGCTAGGTGTGCACCCCCCCTTTGCCTGCTCTATGCAGTGCCCAGGGTAAAGCCAAAGGCTCCATGGTGATCAGCAAGCACTCTACCAAGGGAGCATGCCCACAGATGATTTTTATGACTACTGTATCATCACTCTCTCCACCATTATCCTTTCAACTCTTATTCCCCAAATTCTGTTTACAATAGTTCTGTAAGCACAGCAGAGAACAGCCCATAGGGAGAGGGGACCTGGCTTTAAAGTAAATGTGCTTTGAGCACATTATGGTCAGGCACAGAGGTCTCGAGGTGGGAATATGAAGATTGTGAGATCCAAAACCAGCGTCTTCATGTCATTATCAAATGAAACATAGGAGAGCCCCTCAAATACACTGTGGAGCCTCTTATTACTGGCATGTCAGTGTAACATGAGCCAGGACACCCAGACTTAGCATATAAAATTAAGAATTTTGTAACACTTCTAAACAGATATTTCTCTCTCTCTCTCTCTCTCTCTCTCTCTCTCTCTCTCTCTCTCACACACACACACACACACACACACACACGTATGCATGTGCATTCACAAGCCTCTATAATGGGAGATTGATGATTACTTGAACTAAGAGAAACCAGAATAATCTATTCTAACTCTGAGATCTCAAGACAATTTAAGTACAACTTAATTAATCCTCTGACCCACCGAAACCAACTTACCAGCTATCCACAGACACACTATAGACTCTCTAACTCTATTCTTGACCTTAGGCTGTGGCTTACATAGCCTGAGAACAACTGGCATGCGTGTACTGGCTTTGTGGAGCAATCAGGATAACTTGTCAAGTAATGATAACAGCTATTAAAAAAAAAAAAAAAAAAAAAAGCAGTTCTCAGAGCAAACTGAGGCCCAAAGACAAAGTTTCACCTTCTCTTAACTCCAGGAAAGCATCCCATCCGTCCCTTTGCATGTATGTGAAGGTAAGTGTAGGTACATGTATGTGTGTATGCACGTATAGAGGCCAGAAGTCAACCGTCTGCTTCATTTCTCAGACACCATACATGTGGTTTTGCTTTTGATATTTATTTCTTTTTTATTTTATGCGGATGGGCTTTTGCCTACACACACACCTGTGCATCACATGCATACAGTGCCTGCGTAGGCCATAAGAGGGTGTCAGATCCCTTGAAACAGTCAGAGACAGTTGTGAGCCACCCTGTGAGTGTTGGGGATTGAACCTGGGGCCTCTGGCAGAGTAGTGTTCTTAATTGTTGAGCCATCTCTACAGTTCCCACTTGGTTGTTTTTGAGGCAGGGTCTCTCATTGGTGTACAACTCACCAAGTAGGCCAGGCTGGCTAGCCAGCAAGCCCTAGGGACCTGCCTATCTCTTCCTTCCCTGCCTATCTCTTCCTTCCCAGTGCTGGGATTGTAAGTGTCCATCATCACCACTAGCTCTTTTACAAAGATTGGGGGGGGGGGGAATCAAACTTAGATCTATAAACCCAGCAGAGTAGAACTTACAGGTTCTAAATATGTATCACTTCTAAATATTTATCAATGAAGGCTGAACTGCAGCAAAGAGGTCTAGACTTCAGGGCTCTCCCTGTCACACTTGCTTTGAATGTCTGTATTGGGCTGATTAAATAAATCAGCCAACAGAGAAGTTTTCAAATAACACATAGAAGATAGTACATAATGAAACATCTGGGCTTTCACACATCAGGCACATGTCTGCATGGGATTGGAAAGGTAAAATCATCTATGCAGTGAGTGGAATGAAACCCAGGCATGAAAAGAATGGAATCCTAGCATATGTAGCAATATGCATGGAACTGGACTGCATAAACACATACATAAATATAAGTACCTGTGCTGTTCAGTCCTATGTGAAAGCTAACCCGTATTTTGGGGGATCAAGGGATAGCTCAGTGGGTAAAGTGCTTGATGCAGTGTGTTGGATCTCTAGTACCCATGTAAAAAGCCAAGAATGTCTGCAACCCCAATACTGGGGGCCAGGAGGCAAAGACAGGAGGGCCTCTGGAGCTCATGGGCCTAGTTGAGTTCCAAGGCGAGTGAGACCATGTCTCTAAAAACAAGGTGGGGGAATAACCGAGGACGATACTCAGTGCTGATCTCTGGCCTTCACATGAACATGCACACATGTGAACTTATACCCCCCTGTGGTGGTTTGAATGAAACTGGCCCCCAGAGGCTCACAGGGAGTGGCACTACTAGAAATTGTGGCTGTGCTGGAGTAGGTGTGGTTTTGATGGAGGAAGTATGTCACAAGGGGTGGGCTTTGAGGTTTCAGAACTCCAAGCCAGACCCAGAGGTTCACGCTCTCTTCCTGCTGTCTGCAGATCTGGATGTAGAGCTCTCAGATACCTCTCCAGCACCATGTCTGCCTGCATGCCGCCATGCATGACAATGGACTCACCTTCTGAACTGTAAGCCAGCCCCAGTTAAATACTTTTCTTTGTAAGAGTTGCCGTGGTCATGGTATCTCTTCACAGAAATAGAAATCTTAACTAAGACATCCATGCACACAAACACACATCTATTCTACACACATTTTTTAAAAGTTGTTTTCATAGTTAGAAGGCTTGAGGAAGTCAGGCGTGTTGTAATTTGAAATGGCTAGATGGAAGGCTTTGGCATGTGCCCAACATAAACAAGTGATAAATGTCTGAAGTGACAGTCTTGATTATTATATATGCATATATGTATTATTTATGTGTATACATACATATGTGTGTTTGTATACAGTATCATATCAAAATATGATACTGTACTCCACAGAGTACACAAATATCTTCACTTATAAATACATAAAACCATCATGTGTCAGAAAGTGACACTTTAACATAACAACAACAAAATGGCAGGGGTAGAGCTCGGCAGTACAATGCCTGCCCGTGTGTGCAAGACCCTGAATTTAAGTCCTCGAACTGCTAGACAGAAAAGAAAACATAAACAAAACCTTACAAGACAAACACTGACACTAATAAAAGACGGGCTGAGGAGACAGCTCAGTTGGTACAGTGATGGCTTTACTTTACCACCTATGTGTAAACAAAGCTTGAGGATCTGCTTTTTTTTTTTTTTACCCCATTCCAGAGATCACAGAAAAGGAGCCAGGCCTGGTGGTGAGTGCTTGTAGTCCCAGTGCAGTGGAGGCAGGGACCAGTGCTTCCTGGGACGCACTGGCCCACCAACCTAGTCTACTCACCTGCACACACACACAGGTCTGTAGGGGCACTGTGAATCTGTTTTGGGATTCCAGCTAGCACTGCTGAGTTGCCTGTCACTGTTACAAGGTTAATGTGAAGCCATCCTGACACTGTCAGGAAAGAAAATATGTCTGTCCCAAGATATTACTCCCCAAGAAAAGGAAGAGGAAAGGGCCTCAAACCTTGAGGAACTGCAAATCCCACACTGTGAAGCGGTGGGAGCCAGAGACTCCCATAGCAGTTCTGTATGTAGGACGTGATGGAGAGGTTCGGGGTGGAGGCAGAGGGCAGGAAGCTGATGGCAGAAGTGACACATAAAATGAAAACCAACCCCAGGGGAGTTGTGGGATTATTACAGAACCAAGGTTGGCAAGGGCCCTTCCCTCAGAGAAGCAGCGCTGACGTGGTCCACGGTCACCGGCTTCAGCGTTTTTACATAGCCTGCTCGATGAGAGTCACTAGCCACAAGCTCCTTCTCAAAGCAGAAAAGATTTGAAAGGGAACAGGGTCAATAGTAGCAAAATGAAATAGATAAAATATCACTGCAAAAACTTAAGTGTACTTTTCTTTGTATGGTGAATTAGTCAGTGAAACTTTAATTATCAAGAACAACTGTCAAGTCATAAAAGTTAAATATCTTGGTAAAACTCCCTCTTCCTTCCTGGAAGTAAATGGTGTATTTCTTTGTGCTGTGTGCTGTGTAAGTGTATGTGATATTTGCGTACATGTGCACACAGAGACCTGAGGAGGGTGTCTGCATCCTATTCCATCATTCTGCATCTTATTTCCTTGGGAGGGCCACTCACTTAACCTGGAGCCAGGCTGGCAGCCGGCAAGCCCCAGCGATCTCCTGTCTTTGCCCCTCACAGCTCTGGGTGAATGTGGACGGCCAGACCCAACTTTTTACACAGCTGCTGGGAACCAAACTCAGTTCCTCTAACCTATACAACAAATGCTCTCACCCACTTAGTCAATTCCCAGCCCCAAAGCAAAGCACTTTATCTACACAAGTCCACAAACAAAAATGGGTGCCACTGTCAGGTGTGGAATATGCCACGGGGTCCCAGGAAGAGGAAGGGCTGCAGAGGAACCTAGTCTTGCTCTCTTCTCCCAGTTCCCCTCCCAGCCTTTCTTTTCCAATTCCTGCAGAAAGTCAGAATGACACATTTATCACACTGGCATTATTCCCATGGCAACTGGCTGTGATAGCAGACTGACAGCTCTTCAGCGAGATCAAGGAGTGAAAAGGGAATGAGCGCTGACTTTGAGTTTGTCTCTTAAACCTCTCCGAAGCCTAGCCAGACGCAGGCGGGAAGGAAAATTCTCTAGAAAAATCATACTTGACAACTCCACTCTGCCTGTAATTTCCTGTTGCTCCCGGGGGACCGTACGTCCTCCCCCAGCTATAACCAAGGCTCGCTCCCCAGAGGGGACAGAACACGGCTCTAGGAAGCAGAGGAAATTGTTTCTAGGAGGGACCCGAGCTACCTTGCCAGGTCCAGAGGGCATTTTGGGGATCCCTGGATCACTCCAGAGGTAAATCCATTTGAATCAAAGGCTTAAAACAAGAATGGGGAAATCGCTCATTCTGTAAGCATCAGGCCCTGAGTCCCAGCCTCCAAATCCACGTTTTAAAAAGGTCAGATGTAGTGGCACACTCTTGTAACCCCAGCACCGGGAGAGCGAATACAGGCAGGACTCGCTGGCTGGCCAGCCTAGACCACTCAGCGAGCTCTAGGTTCAATGGGAGACTCAGTCTCAAAAATAAGACGGCGGTTACATGAGGAAGACACCTGACATCAACACCTGGCCTCCCACAACCCACACAACTCATACACAAGCACCCACATAGAGCATGCACTCAGGGCTTGCACACATACACACAAATACACAAACACGCAAAGTTTTCAAAAGTTGGTCTTAATTACAGGGAAGGATTTTTTTTTTTTCAGGGAAGGACTTAAATCACAAGAATAATCAGAGAACACAAAGAAGGAAAGAAAAATCAGTCACCCAGGACAGCATCTCTGTAACTCAGGCGTGTGACCCTTCCTCCATGCATACCTACAAACATGGACTGTGTGTATTTGTTATTTTAATTATTTAAATATTGTTATGTGTGTGAGAGTAGGCCTGCACAGGTGGGGGAGGGGCAGTACAAGCAGTGGCCAGAAAGAGGGTATTCAACTCCCTGGAGGGAGTTCCAGGCACCTGAGTGCGGGCCACCCAGCTGGTGTGGGGACGAAGACCATAGACTTTTGGAAAAGCATCCGGTGCATACAACTGTGGAGCCATCTTTGCAGCCCCAGGTGCATGTTTTAAAAGAAGATGATGCTGTCTCACAATTTATTCTTCATCCCTGAGGCAAATATGCACATCAGTGATTCAGACAGGAAACAAGAGAGGGAGCCCCACTGCCCTTCAGAAGGGGGACCTGAGGAGGCGGGTTTCTCTTGACTTAGGAAAAGATACAACAGGAAGTAGTCCTGACTGCAGAACGTGAGAGGAAGTGCATGCGCTCAGCAGATGTGCAGGAGAGAATTCTTTCCCATGCTATGACCTCCCTGGGGCTCACCAATTTTATGCATGGCTGCCAATCTTATAACAGCTGCTGGTTGTCTGAGGTCACCCAGATGGACGTAAGGGACAGAAACAAGTTGACCTGAGGCCTTGGAGGCGAGGGTGCAATTCAGTTTCTTGGCTCTGCTATACAGACAACATCATTTCAACCTGCAGCTGCCACCCTACCGAGAGCTCGGAAGGATTTCTGACATGCCAACCGCTTCTTCAACCTGTATACTTTTTCATGTACGCTTTCTACACTAACTACCTGTAGTCATCTGTAGTCATCTGCATGTGTGTCTGTGTGTATTTGCACATGTGTGCAGGTGCATGGGTCTGCATGCCTGTGGAGGCCTGATAACAGGCATCTTTCTCAGTCATTTTCTACCTTATTTTTTAATGTTTTTAATTGTGTGTGTGTGCGTGTGTGTGTGTGTGTGTGTGTGTGTGTGTGTGTGCTGTAAGCTGCCCAGCATGTGTGCCAGGAAGTGAACTTGGGTTCTCTGCAATGTGTACTCTTAGCCTCTGAGCCATCTCTCCAGTGCCTCCACATTATTTGTTTGAGATGGGATCTCACTGATCCTGGAGCACAGGAACGAAGTACCCTGGTTGGCGGGTGAGCTGGGGATCCTCCTGTGTGCACCTCCCCAGCACTGAGGTAACAGAAGTGGAGCCATCACACCTGGCTGGTTTTATTTGCCTCCCTCCCTCCCTCCCTTCCTCCCTCCCTTCTATTTTAATGCAGGTGCTAGAGATTGAAATTGGGTTTTTGGCCCAGTGGGTGCTAGAGATTGAAATTGGGTTTTTACCCAGTAAACACTTTACCAGCATCTCTCCAAGTCCTGCAGAGTTTGTTACCTTTCCTTTAGGTTTGTGTCTTATTTAGGTCTTCACTGCCATGATAAAGACCATGAACACAAGCAAACTGGGGAGGAGAGGGATTATTTCAGCTTACAGTTTCATGTCATAGTCCATCAATGAGGGAAGTCCTGGCAGGAACTTGAGGCAGGAGCTGATGCAAGGGCCAAGGAATGCTACTTAACTGGCTCACTCTTCATGGCTTGCTCAGGACCACCAGCCCAGGAGTGATGCCATCCACAGTGAGCTGGTCCTCCCACATTAATCATCAGTCAAGACACTGTACCACAAGCTTGACCACAGGCCAGCCTAGTGGGGGCATTTTCTCACTTGAGGCTCCTGCTTCCCAAATCCCTCTAGCTTATGTCAAAGCTAGCCAACACAGCTGGTTACCACTGTCAGGGTCACATTTACCACCTTTGCCCCTCTAAGGCATCTCCTTTGAGGTCACGAGCTCCTGTCTTTATGAGATGCTAAGATGGCTCACTGGTAAAGGCATCTGCTGCCTTAAGTCCTAGGTTCCACTTCCTGGGATGCGCAGAGTAGGAGGAGAGAACCAACTTCCACAGGCTGTCCTCTGATCCCCACATGCCAACCATGGTGCATACCTTTCACACACACACACACACACACACATACATACATACATGCATGCATACAAAAACATGCATAATTTTTTTTCTTTTTCAAGAGAAGGTCTCACTCTGTAGTTCTGGCTGTCCATGAACTCACTATGTAGACCAGCTGGTCTTGAACTCACAGAGATCCACCTGCCTCTGCCTCCCAAGTGTTGGGATTAAAAGCATGTGCCACTACACCTAGCAAGTAAAAATATTTTAAAATTATTTTTACACTGTAACATTAAACATTGTAACATTAAATCTAAATTTCTTTTTAAATAAAGACTGAGTTGAAGATTTGAGATTTATTTCCTAGAAACACGTAGTTTTTGGCCAATTCATTTCTTCCCTATTTACTTGAGAGATGTCAACTTTATTAATTTTCCAGTTTGCATTGGAGTTTTACATTGCTTTTCACCAAGCTACTTGTCCATTCCCACATCAATATCAGTCTATAACACTCCTTTCGGCTTAGGCTTTTAAAGCAAGCCAGGCTTCCTCCAGGCTCTAGAAGTCTCAATTAAAGAAGAGCCACCTGCTATAAAAGCAGCATTTGAAACACCAAGTGTCAAGTTACATTATTTCTCACCAACACAAAATGAACATTCAATACCTATCTGATACATGACTTTTTCCAAGTAGAGAAACATTTCATTTGTTTATTTGTTTATCTGTTTATTTAGTTATAGAGAGGCTCTCAGCAGGTAGTCTATCTTGGTCTTGTAGTTGTAATGCAACCCAGGCTGGCCTGAACCTCGTGTCCTCGAGCCTCTGTCTCCCCTAGGCCAGGATAAAGGCATGCGCCACCATGCCCAGAAGGGAGTCATTATAAATAGTCACAAATCTGATTTTACTTCCAGGGAACTTGATCCTGGATGAAGTTACAGAAAATAATGTATGCACCAGAGACTACAAGTCCTGTGCACAATTCATGGAGACAGAAAAATGATTTCTTAATTTCAAATAACAAAAATCTACTGTATTCACAATATGAGCAGGCACTAATTGTTGCAAATTTATAGACTTAACACAGAGATGTCATTTATGATTTTATAACCTGACCTTTATTTATCAGAAGGAGAGCAAGAGCCTGTGTGTGAAGAAGCCAGAGAGGACATCAGTTGTCCTGCTCACCATCTACTTCCCTGGAGACAGGGTCTCTCACTGAACCTGCAGCTAGGCTGGCAGCCCGCAAGCCCTAGAGACCCCTCTCTCCACCGCCCACACTGCTGTGCTCACAGGTGCATACACGGCCACACCCAGGGTTGCTGGGGATCAAATCCAGGTCCTCACGCTTGCACAGCACGCTCAGCTGCCCACCGAGCGAGCCATCTCCCCAGCCCCTTAGCCTATTATTTTAAATCCTATCCCAATGGAACGATGTGAATTCCTGACGTCGGTGAGTGAAAGTCACTCACGGACCCATATGGCTTTGCAGTGTAGACATCACTGTCTGTGCCTCTCACCTCCTGTACATGGGGACCTACAGAGGAACTGTGCACTGTGACACTCTCGTGCTCCCTAACCTCAGAGGTGCGTCACAGGCGGCATGAGCCTTCTGCTCAGACCTCCTAATATTCACACCTCACCGTATTTAGTGAAGGCAGAAGTAGAATAACAGTGACATCTAATGGCCACAAAGCATTTCTTTCGCGTAGAACTGAACATACACTGGGTTGAAAGGCTAACTCGGGTAATTTCCCACCGCACACACCAGGCTTATAGTTTAAATTTCACAGCGTGGCTGGCCCTGCGAGTCTTGAGTGACTATCAGAAGTTACGTTGCGTGTTGTACAAACATCTCATTTCGTTATTCTACATTAGTTTCACTAGGTCCATTTCTCTCCAATAGCGCCGATAACAGTCGGCAGTTATTGTGCTAATAGCCTGTCAATCATTTAAAATGACCCTCACCAGAGTTCTGAGCAAACTGGAAACGAATTATTTGTATTCTGCACATATGCAGTTCCCTTGGTCAAACGACAAGAACACACAGAATTCTCAGCACAGGGGCAATTACTTTGCTGAGAATTTTCTAGATACGATCAGCCAGGAGCCCTGGCACACAGGCCAGAAAGCCCAGTGGCCCCCACCCACCAGTGTCCCTGCTCACCTATTCCTGAGTCCTTGAGGGTTCTGTCTTCCTTTAGCAGGAGTGTGTCATCGTCCTCCAAACCCAACACAAGCTCATTTGTCTAAGAAGAAAGAGTATCGGATGTGAGGGCGATCTGGCTGCGACATCTGTCACCCCATTGATCGCCAGGGTTGATTCGGCTGATCTGGCTGGCTAGGCGGGTGTCCCCTTCCTCCCTCACCACTCCATGTGCGTCCCTCCCGAAGCTGCGCGCTCAGTCGAAGAGGACGGTCAAAGAGGACAACCTTCCCCGAATAGAGGAGGACCGGTCTTCGGTCAAGGGTATACGAGTAGCTGCGCTCCCCTGCTAGAACCTCCAAACAAGCTCAAGAAAGAGTATCACTTGATAAGAACACATGGTCGTGACATCCCGCAGACCTGAGAGCGTTACGAGGAGGGGCTAGGGAAACAGTCAAACCAGGGTTACAACTCAGGCTCCCTCAGTGCCCAGCTCTGTGTGCCCAACGCCAAAAACTTCTCCAAGCTTTAGGCACCTTGCACCTAGAGAAAGGGAGAGAAGTGCAGGAGGATGTGCGGGGATCTAGCGCGACCCTCAGTGCTGTCTGCTGTGACCAGGCTGCATCCCCACCACAAGAATTTGGGAGGAACTGCAGAGGTGCAGGCCCAGGGCACAAGGCTCACCAGAGGTGGAACTAAAGACTCACCCCTGACAATGTGACTTCTGAGAGAAGCAACTTGGCCTTAAGTGGCCCCAAGGACACATAGTTAGAAGTGTCCAAGCTGACAAAGATTTCAGCCTATGTCTTATTAACTGTCACATTTCTGTGTGATTTGGAATGGCAGCGGTGGTTGTTCTCCAGTGATATTTACAATTCTAGTTGGGCACCAGGGGAGACAATTTGGAGTTGTTGTCTTCCCCTGAACAGCACCTGGAAGTGACTGAATTGGCCTCACAGTGTCACCTGCCAATCAGAATTCAGCTGTTTAGTAGTACATTCTAGTTCCATGGGGTGGGGAGGGGTGAATGAAGGCTGGAGAAGGGGTGCATGTGGAATGGAGGCCAGAAATCAGTGTTATGTGTCTTCCTCAATCCCCACTCCACCTTATTTGTTTCGACAAGGTCTTTTGAAGAACCCGGAAGTCACTGATTAGCTGGACTAGCTGGCCATGAGCCCTGTGCAAATTATAGTGCTTGCTAACACACCTGGCCTTTCATGTAAGTTTTAGGGATCTGAACTCTGGCCCTCATGCTTGCAAGGCAAACGCTTCACTGATTAAACCATTCCCGAAGCCCAGTTTACCCTATTTCTACAATGTGTTTGAGACAGACTCAACAGAAAGGTCTCTCTACTGCCTAAACAGAAGCCCCACAAGCCAGAGGCTGTGTTCCATGGTTTGTGAACTTGACTTGCTACAGAGGGCCTTGAACCCCAGAGCACTCCCACTGAAAAATAAATTCATGCTTTATTAAGAGACCTTTTAGAACACAAGAGTCTAAATTCTCCAAGCACATGAACAGCAAATACTGGAAATCCTCCTCTCCCCTATGGCCAGCTGTGGAGCTCTTCTCTGCAGAGCCTGTGCCTGCCCATGTATGCTTCCTGACACCACACATGCGTGGGTGTGCCTGTAAGCTCCGCTGTGCAAACAGAAATGTACCATGTGCTGTATTCTAAAGTCTTACTTTTTTCTCTCTTAAAAAAAAATATGGCTGTAGGGTTGGAGAGATGATTCACTGTGTAAGAATGTTTTCTGTGCAAGCATGAGGACTTGAGTTCAAATCCCCAGTCCCCTCAAAAAACCGAAGGTCTCTGTGACTACAGTGCCTAAACAGGAGTTGTTTGGGTTTACTGCCTTCAAGCCTGATTCTGGACCCAGCAAGAGATCCTGTCTCACGGGAGCATGGTACAAGGGGTTAAGAGTAGGGAGGCAACACCCTCCTCTGGCTACTGCACATCCACACACGGGGGAGGGAGGTGCCGATCCTAGCATTCACCGCTCTGCTTCATGATCGTAAAGCCTTGCCTTCCCCTCCAGGACGCACTGTACCCCACACTGTGTTTCAGGTCTATAAATGTTCCAGAAAAGTCTCTCTCTCAAGGTGCTCTGTCAGGTATGCTGTCATACAGCATACCTGACAGAGCATACAGCTGGGAGGAGAGTAACTAATAAAATGCAAAACAAAGCCAAACCTTGCCTTCCCTACTGTTTAGAAACCGGAACAAAACTGCTCCTCAGATGCAGCCTGTGGGCAGACTGGCAGAACATTCCGGTACCCATAAAAGGAGCAGATGCCACACTGCAGCCTCAGACAGGCGTGAACCCAGCGTTCTGAGACACCGTCAAGTTTTCATATGCAATAAATGCCGCCATCCCTAACCTGAAACAAGCTGACACTCTCGGCCACTTGCTCTCGTCATCTGACACACATCTATCTTGAAAGCTTGAGTTTACAACTGGACCAATGGCTTGAAATAAGAATGAAATGAAATTAATTCATGAATAAATACTTCACCCAAAACTTAGGGAGGGTCAGTGAGATGGCTCAGAGGGCAAAGGCGCCTGGAACCAAGCCCGAGGAGCTGAGTTTGATCTGTGGAACCCCGCTAGTGGAAGGGGAGAAGAGAATCCTGAAAGCTGACCTCTGAGCTCCACAGATGCACCATGGCACGCACATATGAATAAATATATGCAAATGAAATAAAGGTTTAAAAAGCTATAAAATTCTATGACCCGGGCATCACACATTAGGTTCTAGAGGCGTAAAGAGGTATGAATGAGATATTCAGGGCTGGGACGTAGTCCAGCCGGTGAGCTGTTTGCCACACAAGTGTGAGGCTCTGAGTTCAAAAGCTGGGCATAGTAGTGCATGTCTACCCCAGTGCTGGCAACGTGGGGAAAGGATGAGCCTGGAGATAAGCCAGCCAGGTAGCTAATCACGAGCCCCAGGGCCAGTAGGAGATCCTGCCTCGGAGATAAGGTGGAAGCTCTACTTGGTAGCAAACCCCTTTAGCCCTCTCGAGACAGAGACAGACAGATCTCTGTAAGTTTGAGGGCAGCCTGGTCTACAGAGTGAGTTCCAGGCCAGCCAGACCTCCACAGTGAGACCCTGCCTCAAAAAATACAACAACACATGTACATGCATGCACACGCCTGTCTTGTACACACAGACACACACACAAAGGTGTGTCCCCCGTCCCTGAGCAGTTCGTATAAGAGTGAGCTGACAGTTTCAATGAAGAGTCTGAACAAGGCCACTGAGGCTCAAGAGAGAAGAGGTCCCCCTCCCATCTGGGAAGCCACCTGTGGTGGCAGCTTCATCAAAACCTTACACGAATACCTCAAGAACATACAAATGAAAGCACAGAGCACATACGCACACACCTCTCTTCAGGTAAGAGACACTTTGGAAGGGTGGCCTGTGCCTCTGTGGCCAGCACCACACACCTCCAAAAACATCATTTCCAGAATAGGAGAGATTTTACACACATATCCATGTGCTTACTACCAATTCTAGCAGCTGGTGGTGTAACAGAAACCCCACCTCCAGGATCCCCACCCACCTACCCACCAGGTACCCCCCCATCAGATACTCCCATACACATACCTTTGCTTTGTGAGCTTGATGAAGAATCTTTAGTGTATCTGAAAGAGAAAGAAAATAAGTTCTTTCTTCACACAGATGTACCTAAAACCTCTGTTGTAATTACTAGATGAAGTAACTGGAATAGCCGAAACCTTCCTCTATGAACATACCTATCTAAAATCTGTTCTACTGTAAAAGGTAATGCATTTCAGCAAGTCATACACATTATAGGAGACCACAGGTAGAGTTCAATGGTGGAGTGTTGCCTGGCATATGAAGGTCCTGGGAGGAGAAGGGAAGGATGGCTGGGAGGAAGGAAAGAGGAAGGAAAGGAAGAGAGAAGAACAAGAGGGAGAAAAAAAGAAAGAGGGAGGGAGAGAGATACACAAAGATATTTTAAATTGTTACGTGTCCAACCTTTTCACATTGAGAGAGATGAAATTGTTATCTACAAAGCTCACAATTGAGAACCATCCAATTACAAAAAAGAAGAAAAAAAGGCCTGTGGGTCAGAGCCCTATGTGGGCTCCAAGTTTACTCTTTTGATATGCAGCACTGCAACACTGTAGTCTGAGGACTCTCAAGGACCACTAAAAGCTGAGTGAACAATTAAAAATCCATGTATTAATCGTAAGTTAAGACAAATGACCAGCCAGGTTCATGTATGTGTGGTAGCACACATCTTTAATCTCTGTATTCAGGAGACAGAGGCAGGCAGATCTCTAAGTTCCAGGCCAGTTCCAGGGCAAGTTCTGGCCAGGGCTGCATGGTAAGACCCTGTCGTTAAAATTTAAAACAAACAAACAAAAACCCACGTAAGTGAAAAAAAAAAAAAAAAACACTTAGTGGTTTCATAAAAACCACTAAGCCCTTAGGGTAGTTATAAGGCCTCCAGGTCAGATGATCAGGCTGAAAATGTGCCGTTACCTTCAGAATTCAAACATTAGGAGTCATGAGAGAACACCAGTGCCCCAAAGACGCCAACATCTGTTATTTCTTTTCGTGTGTATATGTGTGGACACATGTGTACAGATGCGTGTGTGTGTGTGCCTGCACATGCATGTATGCATACACGTCTGCATGCATATATACATGCACATGTGTGTACGAGTACATGTTTGTGTATGTGCACACACATGGAGGCCGGAGGCTAGCGTCAGGTGACTTCTATTGCTCTCCACAGTGTTTACAGACAGTCTTTCACTGAACCTGGAATTTGCACACTCTGCTTTACTGGCTTGCCTGTGAGTCCCATGGAGCTCCCTGTCTCTGCTCTGGCAGAGCTGGCATTTTGGGTATGAGCCACCACGCCAGCATATTATGTGAGTACTGGGGGGTCAAACTCAGATTGCTGCGCTTAAGAGACAAGCTTTTTACCCTCTGAGCCTGCTCCATTTGAACCTAACTCACTCTAAGTCCTGTGCTGAAAGCAGCTCACTGTATTTTCACCACAGGCTATTTCTCTCCACTTGGGTGAAACTCAGGCCCTGGATTCCCTGCTGTCTGCCTGTGGTTGAAGATGTGATCTGAGCTTCCTGATCAGATGCCCATGGCCATGCTGCCCCACTGTTATGGACTCTCCGTCTGGAACCACAACCCAGTATAAACTCCTGCATTTAAAAACATTTTACAAAGCCCTCCAACTCTAAGGTAATCGGCCCCTCGTTACCTAGCAGACACAGGCATTCTGCATACTTGAATTATAAAAGTTTCTGGTTCTCCACTTCATTTTTTAAACCATTTAATTACAGTATCATGACTGCGATGTATGCTTCTATCTAAATAAGCCCCCAACAGTTCACTAAACTTCATTCTACTGGTCACAATGTAATGAAGACTCTGTATGAAGGCAGGGTGTGCTACGCTCATCTCAGCACAGTGTAAGGGGACTCGTGGCTCCTCCATCCTCCTTTGGCATTGGACTTGAACATGTGCTCATCTACACTGCGGGCAAGCACTCGCGCACTGTGAATTACTCATTATTTTCAACAGACTGGCTGGGGAGACGGATCAGCCAGTAAAGAGCTTGTGGTCCAAGCAGGAGGCCCTGAGGCCCCTCCCCAGAACCCATGTGAAAACGCTGGGTTTCTTGGCACTGGGGAGGAGGTGACCAGAACCCTGGAGCTCCCTGGCTGGCCTAGTCCAGCCAGGTTCAGGGAGAGACCCTGACTCAAAGTAAATAAATAAGGTGGAGAGTGCTACAGGAGAGTACCAGATGTCAGCCGTTGACCTGCACACACCTGCATACGTGTGCACCTCCCGCACACATATGTACACATACCAATACATCCATACATAAATACGGAGAGAAAGGCATCAACTGTCATCTATTACAATATTTTTTATTACTGTAATTTTAACACTAGCTCGACACCCTGGGACCACAACTACAGACTCTTTAACAAACCTATTTATCTAGTTTCTTAGGTAACTAGTTTGTGTTGGGATGCATTCATGCCAAGGCATGAGTGTGGGTCTCGCAGCCAGTTCTCTCCTCCCACATGAGTCCTGGTGATCAAACGAGGTGATCAAGCTTGGGGTTTAGTGTCTTTCTTTACTTGCTGAGCCATCTGGCCAATAACTCTTGTTTTTTTTTTTTTTTTTTTTTTTTTTTTGAGACAGGGTCTCACTGTGTAGCTCTGGTTATCTCAGAATTCACCATGGAGACCAGGCTGGCCCCCAACTCAGAGATCTGCCTCCTGAGTGCTGGGATTAAAGGTTGGCTTAACCCTAGACTCTGAAGAAATAAAAACCAATACAACCTAAGCAAAATATGATTGTCAGGAATATAAATATACCCCAAATACGGAAGTAAGTTTACATTGGACCCAGAAAAAAAAGCAAGCATGACTTTTAGATTATCTACAATTCTGAGTTTCCTACTGTATTCTTTTTGTCACTAAAAGTCTGTGTTGAGACAAGGGAGAGGCCAGCAGAAATTTATTTTAACTAAAAGAAGCTTAAGGTGTGTAGATTCCACCTGCAAACTGTAATCTGACCTTAGGAGCATTAAGCGCATTCTACAGGTTTTGTTACTGAGCTTTTTAAAAGTTGTGTCTGGTAAGTGTGTGTGTGTTTGCACATGCAGAGGCCAGCACTGAAAGTTGGGTTTTGTTCTCCAGGTCCCATCCACCCTGACTTAAAAAAAAAAAGATGTGTGTGTGTGTGTGTGTGTGTGTGTGTGTGTGTGTGTGTGTGTTGGGGGGGGTGCCCACAAAGGCCAGAAGAGGATACTGATCTGCTGGAACTGGAGTTACAGGTGATTGCGAAACATTAGAACTGGATGCTTGGAACTGAACTCAGATCCTTTTGTTGTTATTATTGTTGTTTTTAATTTTTTTTCTTCACAGTTTATTCATTATATATCCGGATTAAAGCCCCTTCCCTCAACTCCCCGAGTCCCATCCTCCCTCCCTTTTTCCCCTATCGACTTCCCCTAGTCCACTGAAAGAGGGAGTTCTCCACTATTGCCATCTACCCAGAGCTTCTTAAGTCTCATCAGGACTGCCTGGATCCTCTTCCTCTAGGGCCTGGCAAGGCTGCATCATCAGGGGCGAGTGATTAAAGAGCAGTCAACTGAGTTCATGATAGAAGCAGCCCCTGATTACCTCACTCAAAGATCCACATGGAGACTGAGCTACCAATCAGCCACATCTGAGCAGGGGATCTAGGCCCTGTCCATGCATGGTCCTCCGTTGGTGCATCAGTCTCTGCAGGACCCCCTGGGTTTACAAGGTTGGTCTCCTTGTGGGGCTCCTGTCCCCTCCATGTCCCTCTAATTCCATCCCTCTCTTTCTCCATAAGACTTTCTGTGCTCTGCCCAAAGTTTGGCCCTGAGTCTCTTGTAGCCTTCACAGGAATACACACATACAGCACCCCCACACAGACACATATGCAAATAAAAATAAGATCTTTTAAAAATATAAAACAGGGGCTATAAAGGTGGCTCAGCAGTTAGGAGCACTTGCTTCTCTTACAGAGAGTCCGAGTTTGCTGCTAGTTCCCAGTACACACATGCTGGCTCCCCACTGTCCATACCTCCAGTTATAGGGAGTCTGACACACTCTCCTGGCCTCTGTAGGTACAATATGTACATGGCACATTTATATACATACAGGCAAATACACACATCACAACAACAGAGAAAATGGGGTTCTGGGTGTTTAAAATAAATAGCATGTGTATTGTAGAGTATATAATATACCAGCCCATGCACTGTTCGATTTCATACCGCCTTAAAAACACACAACGCTAGCCAGGCATAGTGGCACACACCTTTAATTCCAGCACTCAAGAGGCAGAAACTCTCTGGGAGTTTGAAGCCAGTCTGGTCACGTGGATCTCTGTGAGTTCCAGGGCAGCCGGGGTTTCATAGAGAGACTCAGTTTCAAAAAACATTCAGTCAATCAATCAATCAATCAATCAATCAATCGATAGATCGTATTTAAAATCCTGTACACAAAGCAGAGCATCTGCAGAGACTCATGAAGTCAGGATTATCGTGTCCAAACGCACAGTGGCTGCGCCCATGGGATGAACAGCTGCATCATCAGACGGAGACACTACTTAAATGGGAGCAAGGTCTCAGAAAGCACTAACACTGGTGGCTGTCAGAGCCCTTCACCCCTCAGCACAGGACCAACCAGCAGAACTGCTCAGTACACTGCCCTGTTCCCACAGGCCGGACCAGGTGAGCACGGCAGATGAAAAGCCGGCACCAAACCTTTCCTAAGGGAGACAAAGCTACTGACCGTTACACATCCAGACCCAGCCAAAGAGCCTCTCCCTCAGGACCTACTGGCTCCTGCAATCCCTTCTCATCTTTCTGCCGGTTCACCTAAATATGCAGAAATGCTATGACACAGTGGGGTTAATGAGACAGATACTTTCTACCCCAACGAGTCTCTGATGGTTACGCTACCTTATACTATGTTTATATTGTTGGGTCTACGTATGGGCACACAAGTGTGTCTGTATGAGTGTGGAAACCAGAAGACAGCATTGACTCTCCTTCCCTACAAGCCATCCACCCTGTCACGCATTCATTCATTTATTCATTTTTGAGACAGACTTCCTCACTGGCCTTGGGCTCCCTGATTACATTAGGCTGGTCTGGCCAGCAAGCCCCAAAATACAGGTGTCTCTGCCTCCGAAGCCCTGAGATTATAAATGTGCCATTGTGCCCAGCATGTTTTATATGAGTTTGGAGGACTGAACTCAGATCCTCACAGTTGTTCAACAAGCACTTTACCAAATGAGCCATCACCATCTTCCCTGCTTTCTTTTTTTAAAATTTATTTATTTTTATTGTATGTGCATGGTGTTTAGCCTGCATGTACATCTGTGTGAGGGTGTCAGCTCTTAGAGTTACAGAAAGTTGTGAGCTGCCATCTGGGTCCTGGGAATTGAACCAGGGTCCTCTGGAAAAGAAGTGAGTGCTCTTAACCGCTGAGCCATCTCTCCAGGCCCCTCTCTGCTTTCATTATTCTAAAATTTATCTTTTTGAAGGAGCTGAGACGGCACACATTTGCCTATACACACACACACACACTACAATATGCAAAAAAGGGAAATCATATGTAATTTGCAGGTGGATTCACATTTACGATTTTGAGATTCTATTCAAGGCATTCTCCTTCAAAAGCTGTGAAGGCCACAATTGAGAAACTTCATATTTACCTCAGTCTGCTTTTTATTCCTTTCTCTGCTTCAATACTGAGTATGTAAATGCTTTAGGTCTCATAAATCGAAATACTTCCCACTCGGTGCCTCTGCCTCCTGCCTGGCTGTCTCTGTGACCTCACAATTAGACTATGGGTATTAAAATGCAGGCGCACGGAGATTGTGATTTTGAAAGGCTGTAGGTCATCGGTTGACCTATCAGATGGAAACGGAATGAAAAGCCGCTCTGGAAAATGACTTAGGGTTATAAAAAATTTACACTTTCAAATGTCTGCACTAATTAGCGGGAATATTTATTGGATATGCTGCAACTTTCAAGCACTGTCTCAAATCAAGTTTGCTGAGTGCCACTCTACTGAGCGAGAGGACCTAGATGGTTTTATAACAAATAATGACACAGAGCCTGTGGCTTTAGTGCTGCAGTTTTACTTTGTATTGCATTTCATTTCTTTTGCATCTATGTATGTGCACGCATTTATGCCAAGCATGCTATTCCCCACAAGCATGCCACTTCCTATACATTACAACTGAGGTTCCCAGCATGCTGCAACTACTCCTACACTCCTTTAACAACCGTATCACACACAAACACTTATGTAATATAGATATTCAAGCTGGAGCCTTGCCCATACTAAGCATGTGTTGCTCCCTAAGCTGTGGCCCCTGCTCCTCCATACTGACTTTAATTTAGAGTAAATTAATATTTGAACATCACATTTGAATTCATGTAAACAACAATAATGCAAAATTATATATTTTTTAAATAATAAAAGAATTGGTTACCATATTTGTAATTTCTGAGTGGTGGTGGCAAGCCGGTCCTCAAAGGGACATCTGCAAAACAAAGTAATTTTTCATTATATTGAAATAGGATGTAGTATCTGCTCTCCAAGACCCAAACGGGGTCTCATGTAGCCCAGGCAGTCCATGAACTCCATGTGTAGTCAATAAAACCTTGAACTTCTGACCCTCCAGCCTTCGCCTCTCAACTGCTGGGATAACAGGTGTGTTGCCATGCCTGGTTTACATGGTGCTAGGGTGGAACTCAGGCACCCCCAACTGAACTACATCTCCAACTACAGACTAAACTAATTTGAAAAATTGGACAAAATGAAGCTAAAGCAGCATCAAATCCAGGGGTCATTTACTATAACAAACCCATCCCTGTGCTGCGGAGCTGGCAGCCACTGACCTGAGAAGTCAGTGAAACTATTGAAAGAACGATTCCTGCGGTAGGGAGAGGCTCAGTGAGAAAAGTACCTACTGCGTAAGTATGGGGATCCACATTTGGATCCCCAGACCCACAGAGAATGCCAGGAATAGTGGTAGATTTCTGAGCTCCCAGAAGGGGAGGGACAGATCCAGGAGGACCCCTGGAGGCAGGCAGCCAGCTGAGCCCGATAAAGGAGGTTCAGATTCAGTGAGAGGCCTTTCTCAAAACACCGAAGGTGGAGAAAGATAGGAAAGATGTTGGACACTGACCTCAGACCTTCGCACAAATGTGTGCTCAACTGAATGTATATCTGAGCACACATGTGCGGACACCCATGCCAACAAGTGTAGTGAGGATTCTGGTTCCTTTAAAAACCTAGTTATATTGGAAATATGTTTTCGTTTCAATCACAGGTGTGGGGTATGGGGCTGCTTCAGACTGACCGCAGCAGCTGGCTATGATGTGTCTCGTGCTCCAGCAGAGATGTGATTTTTCCAGCTGATGATAGTTTACATTTTGAATTCTGGGGACTCTTCAGAGGGTATAAATGTGAGAGCCCCAGAGGAGCTCTGGCAGCTGCTGTCCCTGCTGAGCCTTTTGTTGTTTGCTGGGTGCTGGTTGGAGAGATCATTACAATGAAGGCTGGACTGGCCCCAAGGAACTCGATGCCCCGAATCAGCAGCAAATAGTCTAAAAAGAGCTATACCTTCTTCCTCTCTTTCCCTCTTTCTCTCCTACCTAGTGTTGGGGGGTTGGATGGGATTGGGGTAGAGAAGGGTGGTAGGTAAAAGAACCCAATAAAGTAACGAAAAAGTATGGTTACAAACAAGTAACCACATTACACATAAAACACAGTCAACACCACACACAGAAGAACTACTACTTTATTAAATACAAGGTTCTCTACGAACACTCAAAACATGGACTATCATGCATGTACGAGCTATTATTATTATTTTCATATCATTGATGTCTGCTTAGCACATAAATCAGAGATGCTTTTGAGGGTCTTTGGCAACTACTGGAAACCAGTGACCCAGAACACTATTACTCCAATACCATATAAAATAAATATTCTAACTCAGCAGAGGATATGCAACAATACAGAGTAAACATTCTTTTAAAATCTATCCCAAATCCCAATATCAGTTTTAACTATTAACAGCTGATGATACAACACCTACAAAAGACAAGTTTTGGCAAATACCAAAACATGTAAGACTAGAGAGAGGGCCCAGTGGGTCAAAGTGCAAGCCTGATGATCCCCAGAACCCACAGTGAAACGAGAAAACTGACTTCTGAAAGCTGTCCTCTGGCCTCCAAATACTGTGGCACACGTACATGTACACTCACACACACACATCACACACACATAAACACACTTGTATGAGTCTGCACATACACATGTGTGAGAAATGACATACAAAGGCACCAGGTGAAGCAATGTTCACAGTGGCAACCATCTGGGAAAATCCAAATGACCTTTGGTAAGTACTTGTTAAATACAGTGTAATCTGCACAATGAAACATTTCTCCACTGTAAAAGAAAATGAAGAAGCATTCTGCCAAGGTAAGATTTTCAAAATATATATGTCAAGGGCAAAGAGACATAAGGGGAATATGTAGGCACCACGGAAGCAATAGAGGGTAAAACGGTAGTATTTATTTTGGGGCCAACAAGCAATAAGATGGCTCAGTGAATAAAGGTGCTTGCTGCACAAATCGGGTGACTCCACAAAGTTGTCCTCAGATCTCCACATGCACATCAGGAATGTGCACTCTCACACACACAAGATAACAAGTTAATAAGAAGAAGGACACGGGTTGGTATTTTCTTGTCCTGGCATGGGTGGTGCTCTGCTCAGACGGACAAGAGAGGAGAATTTTCATTGTATTCCAATATGGTGAACACATTAGGTACAACAGAAAACTGAAGAGAACAGAGATGTGGCTCAATGGTAGAGTCCCGTCTGACATATACAAGGCCTAGGTTCGATATCCACTCTGGGAAGACAAAAACAAAAGAAAGCCAGACAAAGAAGCAAACAGAACTCACCCATCTGAATAAGAAATGTGTTCAAAGGGCATTTGCCTTTTGGAGGGCCAATAACACACAAAGTAAATGTATCCGTTTATCGTGCCTACACCAGCTATCCCCAGGGGGACAGCAAGCAGTCACCAAGCCCCCACTAAGGCAGGCAGCCAGGTCCTGCTGTGCTCTTCAGAGCTGCTCGCCCCGCCTGCTGCACATGAGACTCACAAGCCCAGCACAGATGGGCCAGGCTCACAGCAGACCGGTGAATGTGTACACTGTGTGTGAGAGAGACAGTGAGAGCGACAGACAGAGAGAGACATGACAGACAGAGAGAGACATGTGGACACACGTGCAGCCCATGCATGTACATGTCGCTGTGTATATAGGCGTGCAAGGCGCATGTGCACGCATGTGTGTAAGGGGCAGAAGTTGATGTCGAGCACCTTCCTCAACAACCACCATATTTTTTGAGACAGGGTCTCTCACTGATCACGGAGCATGCTGAGCCAGCCAGCCTGGCTGCCCGGTGAGCCCCAGGATTCGCCCTCTGGCTTCCCTGTGCTGGCATGTGCCACCATGCCCAGCTGTTATAGGCACTGGGATACACATTCAGGTCCTCACACTTGTAGGGCAAGCACTCTACAGACTGGGCCACCTTTCTCATGCTCCCACAATTTTTACACACAGACAGTGCAGTCCTTACCCAGATCCCAACAAAACGCTTCACAGAAATAGAACCAAGACCTGCATTCCTGTGGAGCCGCAAAAGCCCCCCAGTAGCCAAAGCTTTGTTGAGCGAAAAAAAACCCACCAGAGGCATCATACTGCCTGTGTTCAAAGCATACTAAAAGCTAAAGAAACACAGACAAGAGACTGGGGTGGAACTCAGTGGAAGGCTTGCCTAGCATGCATGAGGCCCTAGGCTTCCATCTCAGCACAGGATAAACTGGGCATGATGACACATGGCTATAATCTGAGTACTTGGGAAGTTGAGGCAGGGGAATTAGAAGTTGGAGGTCATCTTTGACTACACAGAAGAGCTTGAGTCTGACCTGGGCTACATGAGCTCCTATCTCATAAATATAAATGAATTTTATTTTTTCCAGATTTATTTTTACTGTTGTTAATTGTGTGTATGTGGGAGGGCATACACACATGGCTCGGGTCCCCTGGAGCTGTAGATAAGGCAGTTGAGAGCTGCCCAACACGGGTGCTGGGAGCCAAATTTGTCTCCTCCGTAAGAACAAGAAGAGCTCTTAACCTGTGAGCCATTTTTCCAGCCAAACAACATACTTCCATAAAACAAACAGTATGCAGGCTGGGAGGGAGGGAGAGAGGGGAGGGAAGAGGGGGAGAGGAAGGGAGGGAGGGAGAGAGGGAGGGAGAGGGAGAGGAAGAGAGGGAGGAAGGCTGGTGGGAAGGGGGAGGGGTGAGAAGGAAAGTAAAGGAGAACCCATGTATTTAATGTTTTGCTCTGAGCCAGAAATGGACTCCCTGAAAGCGTTCCAGTGAAGAAGGTCTGGAGCTACTGCCTTGTCGTAGAGATGCGGAGAGAGGGGCCAGGAGCAATACACCTTTCTTTACATCTCAAGTCCACTGTTCTGTCCACCAACAGTCCCGTGGGCACCGGCTCCTTGGATGTTGCTACAGCCATGCTGGTTTACCTAAAACGTCTCTATTCTCCACTAATTCAAAAGTCCCTGGAGATTAAGACACCATGGGCTGTCTTCTCAGACTGTTGGGCAGCGCTCAGCACAGAAGGTAGGGCAGAGGCCACAGCCTGCTCGCCTCACTGTGTGGTAACTACCTAAAATTCGCCCCTGGTATGTGGCAGGCACTCGTGAACCCCAAAAAGGAAGAAACACTGTCAAATTCCATCACCTGGCAGTTTTGAGCACCAAGGCTCCAAGAAGGTAACTAATGAAGCCCTGGTGGCTGAGGCTGGGACGGGCCTGGAACGTGCGTGTGTGTGCACATATGAAACAAAAGTTAATGTTAATACAAACATAAACTCATCCATGCAGAAGAATTCAGTACAAATGATACAGAAACCCCACCCTCAGGAATCAAGGACTAACTCCTTGCTCTTCGACTGCAGACTGTGCACACAAATAACTTCCAAACCGTGGACGCTGGGCCTGGGCATGGGCGCAGTCGGTAGAGTGTTTCCTAATATGACTGACACTCTCGAGTTGATGTCCAGCACTGCAAACTGAGACATGGTCTATGCCTCTACCTCAAAGACCTGGTAGGGAGAGGCAGGAGGAATAGATGCTCAAGGTCATTCTCAGTTCTGTAGCCAATTTGAGAACATACTGGGATAAGTGAGACCCTATTTCAGAAAGAGAGAAGGAAGGAAGGAAGGAAGGAAGGAAGGAAGGAAGGAAGGAAGGAA
>NW_026585504.1:59363365-59372455 GCF_907164565.1 Psammomys obesus | reverse complement strand
GAAGGAAGGAAGGAAGGAAGGAAGGAAGGAAGGAAGGAAGGAAGGAAGGAAGGAAGGAAGGAAGGAAGGAAGGAAGGAAGGAAGGGAAACCAAAAGTCCGGCTGAAAAGCAACAGAAAAGCACAGTTTTATGATGACAGCCCTGCTTCAGGGTCCACACTGACCAGCACAGAGCATGTGCAAGGCAGCTGCCCTCCACGTGAAGTGAGATCTCTGCCATCTTCATCTTCCTCCCAAGAAACTGTAACTGCACAGCCATGCGGTTCTCAACCTTCCTGATACTGTGACCTGTTAGGACAGTTCCACATGCTGTGGTGACCCACCAACCATACCATTATTTTCATTGCTACTTCATAACTTACGTTTGGTACTGTTATGGATCAGAATGTAAATCTCTGATATGCAGGATAGCTAAGGTGCGACTCCAAAGAGGTCATGACCCACAGGTTGAGAACAGCTGCTCTACTTAAAGGGACTCCTCCCATAAACCAACCAGTTCCCAGAACTGCCAAAAGCATGCAGAATCTAAGCAACCGTCTCGGTCAAGAAGAGCCCAAGGACACCACACAACTAAGAAACAAACACAATTTTATAAAAATAACTTTAACAACTTGGTCCCCAGATGGTGGTGCTGTTTGGAGAGGTGGAGCCTTGCTAGAGGAAGTGTGTACCCGGGAGTGGTCCTGACAGCAAGCACCAACCTGCTGAGCCACCTCACCAGCCTAACCCTGTTTCCTAAATCATATTCCTCATTAGTCTGGAAGCCATTAAGTAAGCTGGCTGCCTAGTGAGGCTAGGAATCCTCCTCTGTCTGCCTCCCCAACACTGGGATAACAAATGTGCACAGCTTGTTTTTACCTAAGTGCTGGAAATTGAACTCAGACCCTCATGCTTACACAGCAAGCTCCTCAGCAACTGAACCACCGTTACTCCTTAATTTCTTTGCTCCCATACTTAGCTTCAGCCCCATACTTCTTAATTTCTTTGTTATTCCTTTCTTCACCCTAAAAATGGGGATACTACCAATTCCTGCTCTAAAGGGAGGCTAAAAGGAAGAAATGAGACAAGCTGGCCAAGATTCTTGACCCAGCCCCTAATCTGCAAGTAAGACTAGCCCACATTATTATATTTAAA
Organism: Psammomys obesus; assembly: GCF_907164565.1. NCBI lineage: Eukaryota > Metazoa > Chordata > Mammalia > Rodentia > Muridae > Psammomys > Psammomys obesus. Next base: position 59,371,322 of record NW_026585504.1, on the reverse strand, counting down.
ATTCTTCTGTATCAAACTATACAACCTTTACTATGTATGCAAAATGCAAATACGTGGCCCCACCAGAGTTATCTGAACTAGATAACAGACTTGAACACAGAGCTCACAACTCAGAGTCCACACCAAGTCTCTTGTGACACAAGCCTGCCTCAAACACCCGAAGTAGCTGAGGATGACCTTGAACTTATGATGCTCCTGCCTCCACCTCCAATCCATGCAGTGTTTAAGATGGAACCCGGGAACTTGAGCATGCCAAGCCAGCACGCCACCAGCTAAAAAACATTCCGATACCCCCAAAGTGTACTTTCCTAGCTACACTACCCCACATGCTCAACAGAAACAGGCAGCAGTCGTGTCGTTACCATGGCAGGTGAAAGGTCAAGCAGGCAGGCCTGAGCATCTAGCTGCAACAGGCACCGCCGTTCTGTTCCGACAGTGGTTACTGTGACTGAATCGTTCTGTGGTGCCTGGGAAGCAAAGAACACAGTGACCCAGGGAAACCACAGCTTCCTGTGCCACCACAGCAGCTTGAAAATCACATCTTATTCCTAAGGACTTTCAGAGGGGCCTACTCTGCCGATACCAAGAACATCGTGTCTCTTGCTGCACTGACACCAAGAAACGACAGGACGCTCCACACAAGTGAAGGCGTGGAAATATGGGTTGGTGAGATGGCTCAGCAGCAGGTCAAAGCGCCTGCCACCGAGCTTGACACCTGTGTTTAATCCGGCCACCAACTTACTCCTCCACACACAAACACATACACACACGCACACACGCACTCACTGTGGTACACACAGTGCACATGCAAGCACAATGAGCTTGGCACAAACGTGAGCACATACACACAGAGAGAAAAATAAATAAAACATTAAAATAATTAGAAATGTCCGTAGCTCAAAATCTGAATATGCTGAGGAATGACTTCTGAAAAGCAGGCCACTCTGTAACTGGCACCAGCGGTGGGTGACCAGAACATACCTACCTAGCGCAAAGATTGCTTGCAGCTAACAGATGATGCCTAGTGCTCTGGGTCCTCCCTGTTTGTCCAAGACAAAGCCTATACCCTATCCCCTAGAGCACAGAGCAACCATAAAAGCCTGCTGTGCCCCCATCAGCCTGCAGGGGGCAGCAGAGTGCGCCTCACTGCAAAGCTTCAGCTACCAGGCCTTCTGTGCTCCCCTTTGCCCACAAGCACTTCTCTGACAAGTTTTCGCTCCCTTGGCAGCCCACATATATGGCGGGCACTTAACAGTCAGCTACTCCTGGCTTTCCTCTTGTTCACCTGTCCTTTCTACTGAGAACTCACCAGGCTGGGGTTGGGGGAGGACTCCGTCGGTACGGCACTTGCTTGCTCTTGCCCTGCAAGTGTGAAGACTCAAGTGAATCCCCAGAGCCCACATAAAGCCTGGCACAGTAGTGCACGTCTGTAACCCCAGGGCTACAAGCAGAGGCAGAAAAATCACACTCATACACATAAAGTAAAGCAAATAAATATTCTAAAAATAGTTACCCCAAATGCCTATAAAACCAGAAAGACAGCGGGCCAATGCCTTGAAAAAAAAAAAAAAAAAAAAAACAACACATTAATTTTTTTAAATTAATTTCATTATTTATTTATTTATTTATTTATTTATTTATTTATTATTTATTTATTGTGTATCAGTGTTGACATATGTGCCAGTTCCCTCCCTCCAGCATCTGGATCCTCAGATCAAACTGGGTCACCAGGCTTGCTGTCAAGTACTTTATTGGCTAAGCTGTCCCACTGGCCTGAAAAAACCCACCTTAACTCAGTGTGAGTGAGGCAAGGAGAAAGAAGGGCTTAGGCAGGGAAAGAATGGGTGGCCGGACACACCTATGCTGCTTTCCTATGGAATAAAATGGTCCCAGGTTGTGAAATCAGTGGTCAGCACACATGTAAACACGACATCATGGTGCTCACTGCAACACGATGTCATATGCAACAGACATATACGTGTGTGTGTGTGTGCAACAGACATATATATGATATATATAGATACATTATCTATAAGGTTCATGCTCAAGAATAGTCTAATCAAGTTGAAAAAATAGTGGACCAAACTATCACAATAGTTAAGTTTTTAAAATTATTTGTGTTTGTGTGTGTGTGTGTGTGTGTGTGTGCATGTGTGTGTACCTTGTCTGTGTATGTACCACACGCACACAGTGCTCACAGAGGCCACAAGAGCCTCAGATCTGAAACAGTAGTGATAAGAACCAAACCCAGGTCCTCTTCAAGAGCAGCAAGCACTCTTAGCCACTTCACCTTACGTAACTTAATGATTTTATGTTGGGTTCCTTTTCCACCAGCCTGGGACACGCTTGGCCCTCAGATCACAGGTCAGGCACACAGGCCTGAAACCTGGAAGATACCTTAGCCACTCCTTTCTTGACATCTTCTGACTTAGAAGAGAGAAGAAATATTGGGTGAGTCTGGTGCAAGCCGTTATTTACCACGTGCCCAGTACACGGAAGTGATGACACGTCTACACAGTCAGACCCAAAGTTAGCGTGGCAGAGGGACAGACACATGAGGGCAGAAATGCTCAGCTTCGTCGCTTTGTTTTAGTCACCCAACAGACACCTACACAGACCCAAGAGAAAAGGAAGGCTTTAAACAAAAGCAGCTTTCGCATCCCTGAGAAGCAACCTGAGCATTCTTCACAATGACTCACACACTGCCACAAGCGTCCGCCATGCACATACACACACCAGACACATCCACACAATCCACGAAAGACGTAAAGGATGTCATCACCTCTGTACCACAGTGATGACTGCTCTCCTGATCTCCTCAGCTCCCTGCTGCCACAGCCACACTCCCCAGCAAGACGCCTGCGGGCTGGGGAGACGACAGTGTCGGCTATACTTTGCTCCCTTGCCATTCAGTCTCCAAAGATATAAGCTCACTACAGGTAAACTTGACTTGCTTTGTGCGCGTGTACACGGTTATGTACACATGTTTGTGTGTGGAGACTAGAGGTCAACGGCGAGTGTCTTCCTCAGTCTCTCCACTGTATTTTTTAAGACAGGCTCCGTCACTGAACCTGGAGCTCACCACTTCTGTTAGCCAGGTGTAAGGAGCAGAGGAAGGCGGGGGAACAAAGTTCTCTGTAAATGTGTATGTTGCCGTGAGCAAGGCCTGTAAAAGACTCCACGACCAACTGGTCCACGGTAAATGAGCAAAGCCATTGCCCACCTGGACCAGGCCCAAGAGGGATGGCAAAGCTTGGGCACCTAACTCTGAGTGGTCACGAATGACTGATCAGTCTAGGCAGAGACCAGCAACTGCAGTTGCCGCCTTCCAGCTGTTTAAAGCCTGGACTGCTTGCCTGCAGAGACCTCCCCCCAAGGCTGGCTAAGCTGCACCCCCATCCTGGCTCTACCTGCCAAACATGCTCTGTGTCCTGACTGCTGGGAATATAGGTATGCCTCACTACGCCCAGTCTGATTTTGTACTTTTCAAAGATGATCATTAACATCACAGTCAGATGTTTTTCATTGTCAAAACACAAAATGAAACAAAGCACATATTTTTACTGTCAAAACACAAATGAAACAAAACAATTCTAGTTTCTCATACCTTGCTTTAGAAATGCTATAAATTCCTTCACAGTTTGGTCCAACTTAACTCCATGATATACTACAGGTTTGAAATTTCGATGTTCAAATGAACGGATGAGGCGAACTGTGATGGTTGCTTCGTCAGCAGCCATGGGGGAGACAACCTGTGGTAAGACACATGGCTAAGGTGAGTAAAGTCACTGCTGCAAAAGTGTGACAACAGGAGTTCAGATCCCCTGCGCCCACACAAAAGCTAGCCACATACGGCAGCCTCCGGCCATCCCAGCACTTGGGAGGCAGACAAGAGATTCCTGGGGCAATCTGGCTGGCAAGACTAGCCAGAACTGGGGCCTCTGTGTCAATAAATGAAGGGGAGAAAGACTGAGGAAGACACCCAGTGCCAAACTCAGGCCTCCTCCACATGTATGCATGTGCATCCAAACACATATGCGCACACACACACACACACACATACACACACGTACATACATATATACATACATAAAAATAAATAAAATGCAATAAAAGTTATGTCTTAGGCAATGGCAGGAGCTTTACCAATGCTGGCCACATTTTACGTCTTAAGGGAAGATATTAAGTATATGGACAGTGTGCTGTTTTTAATGCCTTCATTTATCTGAAATAGTCCCTAACACACAAGTAAGTCACATACACTTGGCTTAGAAAGTCTCTCTGAATAACCAAGTGCTTGTCCAACTATTTTCCTAAGTCTGGAGGAAGATACAGCACATTGCACATGAAAAGCTAGGGGGGGGGGGGGTTAGTATTTGAAGGCATCGAATAATTTATAATTAAAATGAGCATATTAGCTAAAATAAAGCAACTTCCAGAAAACCTGAAATCTATTTTCCCCATAAAATAAAGGGTTTATCTGATCTTGTCTTGTGGCTAATAATCCTAATAAATCTTTTTATAATTCCCGTATTGGTTATTACAGCATTCCTCATTAATTCCTTTATTTATCTCCTCAGATAAATCTTCCAACAACACTTCAACAAACATCAACAAAATAAAAAATCTCAACATACAGAGGCACTTAATAAGGAGCATCTCTTGAGAAAGATCCTGTTAGAAAAGCAGTATTGGAGCAGCAGTTAGCAGATAAGTGGGTGAAGCACTTGCCAGGCAAGCCTGAGGACCTGAGTTCAAATCCCCAGTACCCACATAAAGCCAGGCAGACATGGTGATGCACCTGTAATGGCAGTGCTCTGGAAGTGGAGGAGAGGAGGAGGCAGAAGCAGGATTCCTGGGACAAGCTGACAGCTATCCAGACAACCACCATGACGATCAGGGATCAGACACCCTCTTTGTCAAAAGTCCTGCCTTAGGCCCATGCAGAGCGAGGCATCTCTGCCCTTGTTCTGTGTTGACTCTGACCGTTGAATCCAACTGCTTCTCTTCAGTTCTACATGTAAGTTGCCTATGGGACCTGTGTCCCTATGAGAGAAGCTGACTGATCTGAAACTCTGATCTCTCTCTGGAGCCCTCAAAGCTGAGATGCCAAGATAAGAGCAACAGGTATGTTTTGGATTCCTGGAGTATGCTGATCAACAGATTGCCAGTACTAGCTTTCATAAACTGGGGCCCTGAGCCCACAGGAGAGGGGACCTGGAAGTCATTATCGCCTAAACCCGCCCACCAAGCTCCACTTCTTCTCCCCAGCCCATGATGAAGGGCCTTGCACTGGAACCTGAGAGTGGATGCTTGTTTGGGGTGCTAGCCTACATCTTCTTGGCTTTGCTGACATTCTGGTCTTTTGCTTTACTTCATGTTTTTGATATAGATGGTGTCTCATGGCAGCCCATGACTGGCCTTGACCTTAAACTCCTTCTGAGTGTTGGACTTAGAGATTTGCACCGCCACAGCTGGTTTGTGCAGTGCTGAAGAGGGAACCCAGGGCTTTGGCATGCCAGACATGTTCTCCACCCACTGAGCCACCGCCCAAGCCTTTTGTTTTCTTGCCTTAAGAATTTGTAATTGAGTCAATGGAGCTCTTTGCTAGTAGTGTATACATGGATCTGAGTTTGCTAGCAAAGTTAACAGGGAAAGAGACTTTACCTAATAAATTTGCATTTAAAAAGTTGACCAGATAGCTGAGCAAAAGCAATGCTGGTTCCTTACCCCACTCTTCATACAAAATAAGGAACACTTAAAATACATACAGACGTACCACAAAAATAGGTACATATTTTTATAATCTTAAGATAGGGAAGACTCTAAGCAGACTCCAAAGGGAACATTAAGAAAAATGTAGGTATAGCAACTAAAAATGTGAGTAAAGGCCAATATCCTAATAAAAATATGTATAACAAATTGTCTAAATTGGCTTCACGCAGCCCAGGCTGGTCTTTAATGAAAAACATGGCTGAGCATAAGCCTAAACTCCTGAGCATACTGCCTCCTCCTCTGCTGGGATTACAGGTATGTGCTCCACACCCAGCTTTGTCTATATGTTTTAAGTCAATAATGTAAATTATTTTTAATTCTAACTAATTAGTTTAATTCTATCTAAAGAACTGTAGTAAAAACATGAAAAAAGCACTTTTGTCATTAAATTTGTAAAATTAAAGAACAAACATTTTCAAAGGCCTAATCTATGTTAGGCAAAAATGTGGAGAAATTATATAATATATATATCTAGTTGGTAAGAACATAAAATGGTACAGCTTTCAGGGAGGTGAGAAATCTATAAAAATTTTAAGTTTAGGGGAGATGACTCAATCAGTAATGAACTTGTCTCGCAAGCCTGGAGACCTGCGTTCAGAAAGAGCCTCGTGTGGCACTAAACGCTGGGAATCCCTGTGTGGGGGAAGTGCGTGGATCACAGGGGTTAGCTGGCGGGCCAGCCTCTCCAGCTTGCCCACTCCAGCTTTAGCGAGAGACCCTGTCTTAAAACTAAGGACAAGACTGACTGAGAGATACCTGACATCGACCCCTGGCACCCACACTTCCATATGTGTGTACACACACTCCCATACAGACACACAAAAGCACACAAAGTTTAATGCTCAGCTGCTCAGATAAAAATCACACTAAATATGTTACTCCATAATTCAGAGTAATATTCCAATTTCTTTAAAATGTTATGTATGTGGGTATTTGCATAAGAGGACCACCGGAGTGCCTGGTGCCTGTAGAGGCCAGATGAGGATGTCCGGAACTAGAGTTACAGCGGTTGTGAGCTGCCATGCAGGTGCTGGGAATTTAACCCAGCCAGCTCTTAACCACTGAGCTCTCTCTGTCCCAGTAATACTTTTTAAATTATCATTTGAGATGTTTTTAAGTGTGTTTGTATGCATGCAGTACCTGAAGAACCCAGAAGAGGGCACTGGATCCACTGGAGCTGGAGTTACAGGTGGTTTTAAGTCACTCAATGTGGGTGAGAACCCAAACTCTGAATAAACAGCGAGCACTCTTGACCACTGAGCCATCATTCCAGTGTGTTTGATTTTTAGACCGGGTCTCACCATACAGACTATATAGACAAGGCTGGCTCAGCCTCCAAAGTGCTAAGCAGGTCCCACCACAGCCAGCTAGGAATAAGCTATTGCGGAAGCCGCATTTGGATAGATCACTAGGAAGTGGCACTATCAAGAGGTGTGGCCCTGTTGGAGGAAGTGTGTCACTGGAGGTGGGCTCTGGGGTTTCAAATGCTCAGGCCCAGTGATGCTCTCTGCTGCTTGCAGATCCCAGTGTAGAATTCTCAAGCTCCTTCTCCAGCACCATGTCTGCCCGCATGCTGCCATGCTTCTAGCAGTGATGATAATGGACTAAACTCTGAAGCTGTGAAATGTTTTCTCTTATAGAGTTCCCACAGTCATGGTGTCTCTTCACAGCAGCAGGACACTGACTGAGACAGGTGCCTTCTATTTTCTGTTTGGGATACTGATTCTCACTGGCCTGGAATCTTACCAAATAGGCCACTGAAGCTGGCCAATGAGCTTCTGGGCTCCACCTGGCTCTGAATACGGCACCACTCGAGCTTTTAAACATGGTCCTGGGGATCCAAACTCAGGTCCTCGTTTTTACAGGGCAAGTGTTTAACTGACTGAGCCATCTCTCCAGTACGCTTTCATTCTTTTTATAATTGTTCATGTGTTTGTTTAATGCATGTGTGTACATCTGTGTGCGCTGTGCCATGTTTGCCTGTGTGTACATCTGTGTGTTCTGTGCCATGTTTGCCTGTGTGTACATCTGTGTGCGCTGTGCCATGTTTGCCTGTGTGTACATCTGTGTGCGCTGTGCCGTGTGTGTGTGTACATCTGTGTGCGCTGTGCCATGTATGTGTACATCTGTGTGCGCTGTGCCATGTATGTGTACATCTGTGTGCGCTGTGCCATGTATGTGT
>NW_026585504.1:59317808-59363265 GCF_907164565.1 Psammomys obesus | reverse complement strand
TGTGTGTACATCTGTGTGCGCTGTGCCATGTGTGTGTGTACATCTGTGTGTTCTGTGCCATCGTACCCATGTGAAGGTTCAGCTGGTAGCTGTCGGGTCTCTCTTTCCGTCACGTGAATCAAACCCGGGGTTTGCAGCAGGCACTTTTACCAATGTACTGTCCCTCCAGCCCATGCTCTGGCTCTTGACTGTAACATTATTCATATTTATCTACCCACGTGATAAAATGAATAAAACAGTACATGCACACACAAACATGTCCAGACACACACACACACACACACACACACACACACACACACATGTGCATGTAAAACTAGTGAAATCAGAACTAAAACCATGGACTTTGCCAACAGCAGTTGGACATAAAAAAATAGACTATATTCAAGCTGGACACCAGTACTGGAGTGACGCTGGGTGAGAGACATAAATACTCCTATCTACATTATTTCTTATGATTTCATGTGAAACTACAACTCTCCCAAAATAAAAGTTCCTAAAAATCACCACTGAGACAAGCCTGGTGGAATCATGAGTGGGGGAGGGCCTGAATAGCAGAGCACTAACGCCATTAGGAAAGAGCCTGGCAGGCCGCAGAATGGAGACAGCAGTGCAGCCACTGGCTGGCAGCGTCTAACTGCACCCAGCAATCGTGACGACCGCATCAAGCCCAGATCCTCCAGCGCATCTGCTTTGACAGGGTGTGAAGCCACGTTTGCTGACACCAGCCAAGGTCAGACGCTAAGGAAGTCCTCTGGAGAAGGGACCTGGTTTCCTCAGCAAACTCACAAGAAATAGAGGGCAGTCTAGGGACTGGGTCTTGGCTCGGTCGGTAAAGTACTTCTGGGCAACATGTGAGGACCTGGGTTCAGCTCCTCAGAACACATAAAAGCCAGGCGTGGTAGTGACCTTCTGTAATTCTGGGGCGTCTGTGAAAAAATGGAAAGTAGGGACAGCAGAATCTCAGAAGCTTGCAAGCCGGCTATCCTGGCACACAGAGAGGGACCAGCAAGGAACTCTGTATGAGTAACAAGGTGGAGGAGACTGGGGGGATGGATCAGCAGCTAAGAGCACTTAATGCTCTTATAGAGGAGCCGAATTCAAATCTGGCCATGTTAGGCAGCTCACATCCACCTGACATTCCAGCTCCAGGGGATCCAAAACCCTCTTCTGGCTTCCACGGGCACCTGCATTCATGTACACAAACCCCTACACGGAAACAGACACGTGCACATAAACTAGAAATAATAAAGGAACAGGGGCTAGAGAGACGGCTCGGCAGCTGAGAGCACTTTTGATGCTTCCAAAGGACCAGAGTTTCATTTCTAATACCCAAACCAGATGGGTCACAAACACCTGGAACTCCAGCTTCCGAAGAGCCAGTCCCCTCTTCTGTCCTACTTGGGCACCTGTCCACACGTGGCATACACAGTCACAGATGCATACACATAAATAGATATTTAAAATAACATCATAAAATGTAGACGGTGAGGACCAACACCCGAAGTTGTCCTCTGACCTCCACATGTACTCCATAGCAACCATGTGTACAGCTGTACTCATACACCTGGGTACACACACATACAGACATCACACACACGAAGAAAATGTGCACAGTCATGTATCCAGACTGATATGGTTGTATCCTTCGAGGTTGCAGAAATTCGGCCCCAGGGTAGTGGCACAGAGGGGTGGTGAGACCTTCAAAAGGTGGGAACCTCATCTGTAGATAAAATTCAGTGGCAGAGCACGTGCTCCGCATGAAGGGGTCCCTGGGCTCGATTCCCAGCATCATGTCTTTATATTCCAGCTATACTCTGAACCACAGCAAATGAATCCAAGCAGCACTCAGAAGTGGGGGTGCCAGAAGCAGGTCACAAGCCCAGAAGGAGTCTCAACCTGTCTGCGTGGCACTGAAAGGCCTCCCCACTCAGCCCAGCCATCCCATCGTAATCCTCCTCCCATTGTAATCCTCTTCCCATGCGTCCTTCCAGCCAGAGTGACGGCTCTGGGCTACCACAGTCACCGCCTGGGTGCCGCACCTTCCCATTGTCAGTCGTTTCACCCTCCAAGGAGACCCTCCAAGGAGCAGGTCAGAGACTCCCTACTGCGGGACAGCTTCGATGCCAGTGCTTCCTCTCTCGGGCTGAGCTCGGGCTTGCCTCTCCCGAGGAAGGGTTCCTATGAGAAAGCACCCTACAGATTCCTTTCTTCTAGACCCAACTCCTGGGCTATATGAGGTATGTCAGAGGCAGCAGGAATGTCTGCTGGATGATAGGCAGGGCTAAAAACGCCCTGCGTTCCCCAGGACATACTGGCCCAGCAATCTTGCAATAGCACAGCAGGGCCGCAGGTATGGAATCTGAGAGTGGCACAGCACCTGCCTGGCAGGTGGGTTCCCAGCACCCCAAAAGATATCAGAGAAGGAGGGAGGACAGGTAGGGAAAAGGGAAGGAGTAAAGACGGGGGAAGGGGTGAAGGAAGGAAGGACATACAGGAGGGAAGGAAGGAATGAGAAAAGGTAAGATGGGACAGAGAGAGGAAGGGAGGACAAGAGGGACATAAGAAAGGAAGAGAGAAGGTGAAGAGAGGTAGGAGAGGGGGAGAGAAGAGGAGGGAAGGAAAGAAGAAAAAAAAGATGTAAAGAAAAACCTTATTGTTTCACAACAACAAAATTTAAAAAACCCAAATTAATACTTAAATATCTATAAGATGTAACATTTAACAGTAGTTAAACAGGTAGTTCAGCCGAACTTAGACTGGGCACACCCTAATGTATACACCACTGGGTTGGGCTTTGAAAAGTGAGAGTGCCCTGGGCTTAGGAAGGTCTGCAAACCTCTGCATCTACAAAACCTGTTCTGGCTGGTGCCAGGTGGAACACCCGAGTCCTTGGTGGCCACAGCACTGCAGCCCCGATACTCAGCAACCCCTCGAAGGCCCTCCCTGAAGACCAAGGGCCACACTGGCCCAGGCCCCAGCGTGCTTAGGGGCTTAGAGCCACAGAGCTGGGAGGCTTACAGACTCCAGTCCCCAGAGTAATAGACATTCAGGAGCCAAGGAAGGCGGCGACAGGCTGCCGCAACGCTCCAGGACTGTGCAACTTCCCCAGCCGGCACCTCTTCGCTCGGCAGAGCTCCCAGCCAAACAGCGAGGAACCCAGCAAGGCTGGCTCCTGAGGCGAGAGAAGCAGCATGGCACGTGAAAGCTTTGAGCCCCATCTGCCAATAACATGGAAGACACATATTCACTTCCCACTGGGCTGATTTACAACAGCTCAAGAAGGAACATGTTTAACGATAGTTGATTTTGGCTATTCGTGGTAGTCTGTGTCTATGAAGTTGGCTGTTAACAGTGTATAACAACTCATGACCCACTGCTAAGGCAAACACAGGGTCGGGTTCCTAGAAGCCTCCGGTCCTGAAAATGTTGTCAACTCACCCAGACATAAACTGTCACACTGTGTCATGCGTGTTTGTTTTTAACATTGAATTCACAGATGATGACACTGGCTGTGTGTGGAAAAACTGTCTACTGTATCTGCTTGCTCTCTAAGGTATAGACGCTTTCTCACAGTGATTCAGAGCTACTCCTGGGGATATCATATACAGCAAAAGATGGGGCCATCGAGACGGCTCTGCCAGTTAAAGGTGCTTGTTGTGAGAGTCTCATGATCCAAGTTCAATCCTGGAACCCAAGTGACTTTCTATCACTCCAGTCCCCAGAGTGACAGAAAGGGAAAAGCTGAGTCCAGGGAGTTGTTCTCTGGGCCTCTACATTCACACTGTAACACAGTTATGCCCCTCAGACACGATAATACTAACTTATTAAAAATTAAAAAAAAAAAAAAGTAAAAGATGGGGACAGGGAGATGGCTCCACTGGTAAAGCACTTGGCTCAGAAGCCAACCTCACTGAGCACGTGCTCTCACCTTTCCTTCCAGGGAGGAAGGAGCGGTACATGAGCCTAAGAACCTGACTTTGGACCACTGGAATCTGCGTAAAGAGACAGCATGGGGCTGGGGAGACAGCTCAGCAAGGAAAAGCCTTTACCACTGAGCACAACAACCTCTCTTTGATTCCATGACCCACACTGTGGAAAGAAAAACCGACTCCTACAAGCTGCCTTCTGACCTCCATCATGCACTCCCACCACATAAATGTACACATAATTTTTAAATTTAAGGAAAAAGTTTGGGCTGGGGAGATGATTCAAGGCACACTGCCACACCTACTGACCTGAGTTTGCTCCTTGAGACCCACAGTGAAAGAAAGGAACCAGTCCCCTCAAGTGTCCTTCGTCCTGCACACATGTGCTATGGCATAGACACATACTCGTGTAAAAAAACAAATACGTGTAATTTTAAAGATTAATGAGTCAATTTAGAAGTTATTTAAAAGAATGAAAGGAAGAGAGGAAGAAGGAAGGAAGAAAGGGAAGAAGAAGGAAGGGAGGAAGAAAGAATGAAGGGAGGAAGGAAGAAAGGAAGGAAGAAAGGGAGGGAGGGAGGGAAGGAAGGAAGGAAGGAAGGAAGGAAGGAAGGAAGGAAGGAAGGAAGGAAGGAAGGAAGAAAGGGAGTGATACATGCCTATAATTCCAATGACAAGATGGTAAGCAGAGATAAGCAGATTCCTAGAAGCTCAAAGAAGAGTTAGCGTAGCCTACTTGGCAAAGTACCAGACACACACACACAACTGTTTAGCACAGGATCTGAAATGAGAAGACAAAGTGTCAGACCTGTGACACTGTGAGCGTTCAAGGCATAAACTTTTGCTGCTCTGTAAGAGCCAAAACCTGAGCAAAGGAAACACCTGCGGCGCCCTTTCAGTTTGGGAGATCCATAAAGACAAGTGAGTGCACAAATTTGCACACAGCTGGGACTGCCCACCTGGGCAGACAGCACGCGGGCCTTCCACTATCTGCTTTGCTCTAACTTTGAGACAGGGTGCTGCTATGCTGCCCAGGCTGCTCTTGAACCTGGGCTCCACTGGTCCTGCTGCCTCAGCGTTCCAAGCACATGTCACCATCCTAGGCTAGCACCACCTTCCAGGGTCTGGCGCAAGCATATTTTTGACTTCTCAGAAGACAGACTTCAACATATAGGACAGAAGAAAATCTTGGCCAGCTTTTCCTCTAACAGAAGATCAGTACCCAGAATATATAAAGACTCAAAATATTAAACACCAGAAGAATAAATAAACATATGAACACACTCCTCAAAATAAGAGATACAAGTGGCCAGTACATACTTAACATGTGAAAAGATGGTCAACGGCTTTAGCCGTCAGGGAAATGCAACTCAACTCCATTTGAGAGTACTGTCAGAGGGGCTGTCGTCAGACACACACCGCACACACACACACACACACACACACACATACCACATAGACAGAAAGCACAGCATAGCATGCACACAAACACACCACCACACCAGACCCCCCCATGCACACAAATACACACACACCGTTGGGGAGGTGAAGACATTACAGTCCAGCCACTACAGAAATCGGAACGAAGGGTTCCCAAGCCAACCCCCAAACACCTTACCACTGCTGCCAGATGACCCAGCTACCCCAGTGCTGGAGGACAACTTGGGAGGAGCACAGTCCGCATACAACCACTCACTCACCACGCTTAACTGCAGCACATTTGTAACAGTGAATTACACAATCAGCTGTTCGTGTGTGTGTGTGTGTGTGTGTGTGTGTGCTCGCACGCGTGCATGCGTGTGAGATTTAGTCACAAGAAAATAACAGTATATCTTCTGCACAAATACGGGTGCAAAGGGAGAGTCTGTGTTAAGTAAAATAAAGTCAGACTTGGAAAGACAAAGTTAGGTTTTTTCTCATGCAGAACTCTTCCCCCACATCCTCACCACCTACTGTCAGTTATTGTCTTCTTGACAGCCATTTTGACTAAAATGACATGAAGTCTCAGATTTCTTTCTATCGTGTGAGTCCCAGGGATCTAACTCATGTCTTCAGGCCTGGCAGCAAGTGTCCTGACCTGCTAAGCCATCTCGGTGCTCCTGTGAGATGGAATATGGATGCAACTTCCCCTGATGGCTAAGGATATTGGGTAGTTTTTTGTTTGTTTGTTTTTTTGTTTTTGTTTTTTGTTCGTTTTTTCAAATATATACTAGCTACATGTGTCTATTCTTTTTAGCACTGTCTTTTCAGTTCTTTAGGACAGTTATTAACCAGATGATCTGCTTTTTCTGTGACTTTTTCCAGTTATTTGTATATTCAACATATAAGACCCCTGTCTGGTAAACATGTTTTTCTAATTCCGTAGTCTTTGCCATTTCCTCTGCTGTGCTTTTAAGTTTACATAACCCTGCCTGCCAACTCTTAGGATTGTTTCCTGTTTCTGGAGTCCTTCTCAGATGCCTACACTTATATCTCTTTTAAAGGGCAGTGCTAGAGGAGCTTGGAGGCACCAACTCCCCAGAACTGGAGTTACAGGCTTTTATGAGCTGCCAGACATGGGTGCTGGGAATTAAACTCAGGTCCTCTGCAAGATGCTCCTCATTGACCGTCTGCCAGGCCCCAGCTTATATCTCAAAGTGTTTTCCTCCGCCAGTCTCTAAATTTCACATCTTACACTGAGGTTTGCGCAAGATAAAGAGTTGTGTGTTTGATTTCACAGTCTTGCCTACAGAGACCAGCTTTCCAAGCACATTTGTTGAAGAGGCTTTCTTTAACCAATGCATGTTTTTATCACCTCTGTCAAAATTAAGTGGTTGTAGCTATGTGGGTTTATATTTGGGTCCTCTATCCTATTCCATTTTTCTCTATGTCTGATTCTTTGTCTGGTTGGAATTTGAACATACACCTGAATGGAATTGTCTTAAAACCTGAACCATTTTAGAGTTACAGTTATTCCCTCAACTTGAGTATTACAAAGCTTAGAATTTCCATAGATGCCATTTGCTTTAAAGGTCTTAACTGTATAGGGAAAGTACAGCTTTCCAAAAGTGTGGTTTAACTACAAACCAATGAAAAAAAAATCACATTCATATTACCTGAAATGCTAAGTCTCCTTATATTTAGAGCTCAGTAGTATAGAGTTTACTGTTTTTTAATTTTTATTTTATTTATTTGGAGGTGGGTGGGAGTATGTGGAGGTCAGAGGGCAGCGTGCAAGAGTCTATTTCCTCTTTCACCATGATCAGGGATGGAATTAAGGTCGCCAGTCTTGGCAGCAGGTGCTTTTATCAGCTCAGCCATCTCACCGGCCCCATTTTCTGAAAATAAAATTGCCTTGCATGTGCGATACTGTGATGGCTGCTTGTTTCATTTATTCATTATTAGTGTGTGCCTGTATGGGGGGCATGCCAACTCCAGGAGGCAGAGGTCAGAAGACAATTTGTGGGATGGGTTTCGGGGATGGAATGCTCAACAGTTAGGCTTGCATAAGTGCTTTCACAGGCCGAGTCATCTCAGCTGCCAGATGGTTAACTGGTTGTTAGTTTGGTTAAGAAACACCCAGGAGAGCGGCGGCATACCTCTGAGTTTGTCTATGAGGCATGTGCAAAGACCATTAGATCACAGGACTCCAGACCCAAGGAAAGGATTAGATGAACTCAGAGGACAATGGCGCAGTGGGAGACAATGAAAGGCAGTAGGCGGAGCCTGCTGGAAGAAGTAAACTAGTGGGAGTGTGTCCTTTGAGGTTACAGTTGTCTTGGCCTTTTCCTTTATCCTCTCTTCTCCACTTCCTGTCCCATATGACATGAGCCACTCCAGTTATATCCTCCTTGTCATGATGGACTGAGTCCTCTGCTGTACCCTCCCTGCAAAAATGGACTAAGCCCTCTGCTGTATCCTCCTTTCATGAATGGACTGACCCCTCTGCTATACCCTCCCTGTATGAATGGACTGAGCCCTCTGAAACTGTAAGTCCCAATAAATCTTTCCCCTTGAACTTGCTCTGTTAGCTATTTGGTCATGACAAAAAAAGTAACTAAAAGTAACAAAACTAGCACAGATGGCTGGGTATAAAAGGTGGGATATGGTCTAGGGGGATGGCTCACTTGATAAAGTGCATGCCACACAAGCATGAGGCCTTCAGTTCAATCCCTAAAACCCACTCAGTAGAAAGACAGGTGTGCTCTGACCTTCACCCACACTATGGTACATATGTCCTTCCACATACATACACAAAGTTATATATGTATGTGTGTGTGTGTGTGTATATATATATATATACATATATATTATATGTATATACATATATATAATAGAAATATAAAATCTAAAAACCAATATAATAACTGACAATATGAAACCAAGAATTTAAAAGCTAGGACCACGTGACAATCAAATGAACATTTGAAAAGTTCCTGACCTTTTTCTTTAGTTTGCTTACATACTGCAAACCAAAGAACAATTATTCTAGAAAGACAGGTGTGATATTTCATTGGCAAAACTTTTAAGAAAGACACTTCTAATGTTAATTCAAGAATGATTGTAACTGGGCACCCACCTTTAATTCCAGTGTTGAGGAGGTAGAGGCAGGTAGATCTCTGTGAGTTCAAGGCCAGACTGGTCTACAAAGCAAGTCCAGGACAGCCAGGGCTACATAGAGAAACCCTGTCTTGAAAAACCAAAAAGGGGGTGGGGGGACTGGAGAGATGCCTCAAAGGTTGAGAGTACTGGCTGCTCTTCCGGAGGTCCTGCTCAATTCCCAGCAGCCACATGGAGGCTCACATCCATCTATAGTGAGATTTGGTGTCCTCTTCTGGCATGCAGACATGTACATAGAGGCAGAACATTGTATACATAATAAAGAAATCTTTTTTTTAATAACCCACAAAAGATTGCAGCTGGAGAGATACTTAGTCACTGTTCTATTGCTGTGAAGAGACACCATGACCAAAGCAACTCTTATTAAAAGAAAGCATTTAACTGGAGGCTTCCTTAGAGCTTCAGAGGCTCAGTCCATTGTCATCACGGCAGGAAGTATGGCAGCAGAGAGCATGGTGGCAGGCAGAAGTGGTGCTAGGGGAGTAGCTAAGAACCACATCATGATCTGTAGGCTCAGAGAGACAGAGAGGGGAAACTTGGCATGGGCTTTTGAAACCTCAAAGATCACCTTCAGTGACATACTTCCTCCAACAAGGCCACATTGTAATCCTTCTCAAAGTGTGCCAGTCCCTGGTGACTAAGCATTCAAATATATAAGCCTATGGGGGCTGTTCTTATCAAACCACCACAGATGGCTTACCAGTTAAGAGCAAGTTCTCTTTCAGAGACAACACTCATGTTGGACAGCTTACAACTCTAGCTTCAAGAGATCCAGAGCCCTCTCCTGGATTCCACAGGCATTGGCACTCACATGCACAAAGCCACACACAGACACACACATAAAACAAATCTAAACTAAAAGAATATTTGTAACATTTGGATCATTTTTTAGAGACTTAAAAACAAAACAAAACTAAAAAAACAAACTCCTGCCTGTTGGTAGGTTCAAAATAAATGAGATAATCTAATAACTCCCACACATGTTCCCTCAAGTTGCTGAAGCTTATCACATGGTAACCTTAGCAGCTGACGATGGGTCATTGTCAATGCTAAATAAGCAAATAAGCACAAGATCCCTGCTCATGCCACTCTATGACCTGCTGGCACCAACACCTACAGTTCCTCATACTTGCCTTGGCCATGACCTTTCACCTTGGGCAAATGTACAAAAAAAAAAAAAAATCACTTGTTTTCTGTGCTGAAGGCATGTGAGACTTAGATGATCCAAGACAGCCCAGTTTTCCAGACTGAAGAGAAAGACTATTTCATGCATCTCTCTCTCCCCCGTGTGTGTGTGTGTGTGTGTGTGTGTGTGTGTGTGTGTGTGTGTGTGTATGAACAAAGGCATACCTGTCTGTCTATGTGTCTACAGGGCTATCGGGGTGTCTTCCTCATTCACTCTCCACCTTGTTTTATGAAAAAGGGTCTCTCACTGAACTGAGCCCTCACTAATCTTGACTGGGCCAGCAAGTGGGCTCCAGGGATTTCCCTGTCTCCACTTCTTCGGTGCCAAAACTTACAGACAGGGGACACTGTATCTGGCTTTTTCGGCCTCCCTGTATATCACTAAGTGGCCTGGGACTCACTGAATAGATCAAGCCAGACTCAAATTCAGAGCTCTACCTGCCTCTGCCTCTACCTCTGGAGTGCTAGGATGAAAGGCAAGTGCCACCACATCCAGAGCATAGCGAGGTTCTGGGGATCTGAACTCAGGTCCGCATGTTTGTAACCCACAGGGCACCTCTCTAGCCTCTGCACCTTCCTTCTTAACAAGGCACACCAAACGTGCCTCTGACTTCCCTTCACTCAGATCATCAGGGAGAAGGCTCATCCCGCTGTGTTGGCTCTCTTACAGTTTCTGCATGCACTATGAGCAGAGAGGGTAGAGGCTGCTGACTAAAGCCATCTCTCAAGGATGTGTGGCGTCTAGCAGCTCAGCAAGACAGAGATGGTATCTCCAACCTGCACAGCAGGCAGCTCTGGCTACTGCCTGTTAAAATGAAGACAGGATCTCCCTCAGGCAGAAAGCAGCTTGTGGTCCAATTATAAAGGTTTATTATCTAAAACTGAGGTTCTTCTGCTGTGACACAAACAAGTGCAAGTTTGCCAACCCCTGAGCGACACAGCCCTGACCTTTGGGATCTAGGACAAGAGAAACGTATATAAGTGATAAGTGCTATTGGCTGTGCCACGAACAACAGGGTTCTTTGTCTCTGACTCAACAGTCTCATGTCTTCTGTCAACATCGAGATTTAGATCATCAAGCAACAGACGTGGCTTGGTTGGAAGAATACTTACGTAGCATGCACAAAGCCCTGGGTCTGGTCAAACAAGGCATAGTAGTCCACACCTACAATCCCAGAATTCAGGCGGTATAAGCAGGGTAATCAGAAATTCAATATACAGTGAATTTGAGAACACCCTAGGGTACGTGAGACTCTGCCTCAAAGAGTGGGGTGTGTGGGGCTGGTGAGACAGCTGTATGGCTCGTTCTAATGATCAACTCCTCACAATAGAGACTTACCTGGGAGGACAGACCAGTGAAAGACTATGTATATTGGGTTGGTCTGTGAGCATATCTGTGGGGGGTTATCTTGGTTATGTTAATAGAAGTGGGAAGACCTTTCTACTGTGGGTGATACCATTCCCTAGGTAGGGAATCCTACATTATATGAGTTTAGAAAGTGAACCAAACACTTTTATGCATTCATTAATTCACTACTCTTTGTTCTTAGCTGCATTTGGCTGCTTTAGGTCCCTACTGTCTTGACTTCCCCACAATGGTGCACTATAACCTGGAACTGTTCACCAGAATAAACTCTTTCTTCCACTTTGTTCTCGCCAAAGTGTTTTATCACAGCAACAAGGCACAAAGTTAAGACAATGGCTCAGTCAGTTAGCAAAGTACTTACCTTGTAAGCATGATGATGTGAGTCTTACATGCAGAACACAGCCAGATGTGGGGGACTGTAGACATGGCTCAGTGCTTAAGAGCACTGGCTGTTCTTCTACAGGTCCTGAGTTCAATTCCCAGCAACCACATTGTGGCTCCCAACCATCCAAAATATGATCTGATGCCCTCTTCTGGTGTGCATGAAGACAGCATACTCATATACAAAACAAATAAATCTTAAAAAAAAAAAAAAAAAAGCCATGTGTGGTGGTGTGTCCTTATAATCCCAGCGCTGGGGATGTAGAAACAGGTAGCTCTTGGAGCTTGCTGGCCAGTCTGTTGGCAAATTCCAGCTTGGTAAGAGACCCTGTCTCAAAAAAGAAGTGGAAAGGGTCTAAAAAACAACACTCACGGCTGTCCTCTGACCTATACACACATGTACATATAGGTACAGGCATACGGATAGACACATGTACCCATATATACACAGACACACACATGAGAAGATGCAGATGATCTAAATGTGAAGTTCTCCACCCTGACACACACCCATTGCATGGGAGGCACCCACAGAGGCCACTCCCGGGACAACAGAGCTCAACAAAGTGGTATAAACACAGCTTACTAGAGCAAGTAAGAGTGAAGTCATTAGCCTAAAGCGGTCTCCATAACCGCAACCCTTAGGTCAGCAACGGGAAGTGACCTGGCAATAGTCAACAAAACCAGACAACCCTCAATCCACTGTAAGACAATGGGCACCCCCCAACTATGAATACCACCCAGCTCACTCCCCACACCCTAACAAGACCAACACCTCTCTACTTGTTTCCATGGCTCTGTGGGGAGAGCATTTGCCATGCAAACCCTGGGTTCTAGTCCCAGCACAACACAAACCAGGCATGGCATTACACTCCATTACCCCAGTGTTCAGAAAGCAGAAAGAGGAGAATTCATGGTCAATCATTATATAGCAAGTTGGAGGCTAGCCTGGGCTACATAAGACCTTGTCTTAAATAAACAAACAACAATTTTTAAAAAAGGAGTCAGAAGAACCAACTTTGTGTTTTGTGATTTATGTAGGAGGGTCCTCTGGGAAGGTACCACAACACTTCCTACCTGGCAAACAATTTATCTTTTCCTCTTGGGCCTGGAAGGTGGCTTAGGTGCCTAAATCCATCGAGGGGTTAAGTCCCCACTCCCAAGCTCTCCAGAAGTCCAGGGATATAATCACCCACCCTTGGTCATCTTTCTTCTTGCTATGGATGCCAGGATGGCTCAGACTCTAGACCCTCCTGCTTCAATCTCCCAAGAGCTGAGACTGTAGGTGTATACCACTATGCCCAGCAAAATGCTATCTTAAGATCATACTCATGGATCCCATGGGTTAAGAGAACAGTCTGAACCTAGTAGGGATGGCTAGTGTTTGCTCCATGCTGCCCAAACTTTGGCTGGGAGGGTCTTTGGACAGGGTTCTTTCTCTAGTTGGTGACCTAGGTAGGCATGCATTGTCTGCCACCTATTGACCTGGGGTACAGCACACACTGTCCACTGTGTCCCTTCCTTGTATCACCTTTGGGGTTCAGCCCTATGAGATATTAGGATTCTATTAACAGGGTTTAAATAGGATTCATAACTTGCCAGTTTCTGATGTCTGTGACAAATATCTGAGAAGATAACTTAATAGGAATGGTCCCCATAGGATCATACACTTGAATGTTTGATCATCAGAGTGGTTACTACTTAAGAGGGACTAGAAAATGTGGCCTTGTTGAAGTTGGTATGGCCTTGATGGAGGAAGTATGTCACAGGGGGTGGGCACTGGGGCTTCAAAAGCTCTAGCCAGGCCCAGTGGCTCTTCCTGTTGCCCATAGATCTGAATATAAAACTATCAGCCAGCATGTCTGCCTGTATGCCGTCATGCTTCCTGCCATAAGGATAATGGACTAAACCTCTGAACCTGTACACCAGCCCCAGTTAAATGCTCTCCTTTACAAGAGTTTCCATGGTCATGGTGTTTCTTCACACCAGTAGAACACTAAGACAAAATGAAAAAACCAAAGTTTTACTTTAGCTCACAGACCAAAAGTTCTCAGTTGGCTAACCATCTGTGACCCCAGTGCTTCAGGCCTATGTTAATAAAGATAGTACAAAACTGTGACAAAGTGGAACCACTCACCTCAGAGGCAGAGTGCAAAAGACTGAGGGAGAAAAGTGCTTACACCCAGTGACCCAAAGACTTCCCAGGCACCATTGCTCAAAGGATTCTGCTACCTCCCAACAGAGACCTTTCACAGGGGTCTCCTAAGACCAGCAGAGAACACTGGTATTTACGTTATGATTCATAACATTATCAACATTACAGTTATGAGGAAGCAACGAAAATAGTTTTATGGCTGAGGTCATCACAACATGGGGGTCACAGCATTAGGAAGGTTGAGAACCACTGCTCTAATATATGGCTTTTCACGAGACGCTCAGGGTCTGGTGAGCTGGCTCAGTGCCTAAGAGTGCTTGCTGCTCTTTCAGGGGACCAGAGTTCACTTCCCAGCACACAGCTGGGCAGCCCACAATCACTTGTATGTAACTAGAGCTTCAAGGAAACTAATGCCCCCTTTTGGCCTCACATTCAACACATTCAAGTATATAAACTTACATACATGCACAACACACACACACACAGGGAAAGAAAGTAACATGGTCTGGTGAGTAGCGTCATCAGCCAATACACAGCTGCATGTACCACAGGAAGGGGCATCCACAGATGTTGCTGCTGCTGCCTACGGTGGCAGAGGTGCCTCTCCAGTCTGAGAGAGCTACACGTGGAGAAATGCCAGCAAGACAAACTCCCAGCCACATGTCATCAGTAGGTGGCCATGATTTAAAGCAAATGACCCAGCTCTGGATGTCCCAAGAGTCAATTGCCTAAAATACAAGCCGTTGGCTACTGAGTCACAAGCAGTAATTTTACCATCCCTGACTGTGCTGGGATCTCATTTCTGTTAGCAAAATTTGGAGGTTATTTCACCACTCTGGAGATGGTTAACACTGGCTGCCAACTAGAAAGGACCCAGAATCACGCAGGAGACAAACCTATGGGGTAGTCAATGATGGAGTTTCTAAACTGGATCAACAGAAGCAGGAAGATCCAGCCTGGATGTGGGCAGACCATCCCCTGGGCTAGGGTCCTGGAATGAACAAAAAGAAGGCGAGCTGAGCACCAGTGTGGTGCTTTGGGTAGGTTTGGGCCACACGGTCTTGAATGCTTGGCCCACAGGGAACGGCATTATTAGAAGCTGTGGCCTTGCTGGAGTAGGTATGGCATTGTTGAAGGAAGTGTGTCACTGTGGGGTGCACTTCGAGGTCTACCTGTGGATCAATGTGTAGAACTCTCAGCTCCTTCTCCAGCACCGTGTCTGCCAGCATGCTGCCATGCTTCTCGCCATGATGATAACAGACTAAACCTCTGAAACTGTAAGCCAGCCCCAATTATCTGTTTTCCTTATAAAAGTCACCTTGGTCATGGTGCCTTTTTGCAGCAATAGAAACTCTAAGACAACCAGCATCCACCTGTCTCTGCTTCCTGACTGTGGGTACCATGTGACCAACTGTTTCACGCTCCTGCTGCCATGCACTGCAACCCTGAAGCATTACACCCTCAAACTGTAAGTCAACCCTCCCTTCCTTAAATTGCTTTTGTCAGGTATTTGATCACAGTGACAAAAAAAAAGTAGCACAGTGCACATCAATTTAAGCTCCTTAGGACTATACCGGTAGCCTCACAGTGCCCAGTCCTATAACCATTAAAAAAAAAAAAAAAAAAAAGGCTGGTTCTTCAGCCTTTCACCAACAAAAAAGGCAAAAAGGAAAGCTGGCACATTCCTGGCACATTTTTATTGTGGTTGTTCTGTTTGGTCGGTCGGTTGGTTGGTCAGTCGGTTTGGGTTTTTTGGTTTGGTTTTGAGATGGTGGCTTACTGTGTAGCCCCAATTGGCCTTGAACTCAAAGTCCAGCCTCTGAAATACTGGAATTACAGGCACTGAAGAACTAAAACGGAGATGTTCTTTGGTTCAGGGGGAGAAATGCCTCCAAAATTTGCATTGTGAAACCTAACTACCAATGTGACAGTATTGGGAGGTAAGGCCTCGAGGGAGGCCTTAGGGTCATGGGTCATGGGGCAAAGACTCAGGAATGAGATTAGAACCTTGTAATAGGGGTCCCAGGGGTTGGAAAGATGGCTCAATGGGGAAAGTATTTGTCCTGTAAGAGGAAAAACTGGAGTTTAGGTCCCCATACCCACATAAATGAGTGGCAGGCATGATGGCCACCTGTAGTTTCAGCACTTAGAAGGTAGAAACAAGGGACTCCTGGACAAAGATGACTGGCCAGACTAGGTCCATTGGGTTCAGCTGAGAGATCCTACTTCAGGAAATAAGGTGGAGAGGGCATCAAGGAAAACACCCAATGTCAACCTCAGGTCTCTACATACACACACATACACACATGCACCCATACTCCCACACATACATGTACACACACATATACACTGAGGGGGGGGTAAAAGAATGAGAGAGGCCTCAAAGAGCTGCCTTGTCCTTTCTGGCATGTAAGGACACTTTCCAAAGCATGAATGAAGCACAAAGCCAGGACTCACCAGATACCAGACCTGGCCTCTAGCAGCTTGTCAGCGCAACTGGACCCTAATCCAACAAGGCTGGTGCCCTCACAGGAAGAGTTCTGTAAAAACAGTCACTTGAGAATACCACATACAGAGAGAATGAAATAGTTCATCTATAAACCAAATGTCAGGGTCCACAAGAAGCTGGGGGACAGACACAAAGTGGATTCAACTTCAAAGCAACATACGACCTCCATGCTGCTTGTTCCAGTCAGCTAGGAAGGGAGTCGCAACTGAGGGATGGCTAGATCTGTAGGCACAGGCATGGGGGCCATCTTGAGAGGCCCAGTTCACTGGGCAACACCATTTCCTGGGCAGGCGACCTGGACTGTGCAGGACAGCTGGCCAAGCATGGGTGGGAGAGGCAGACAGTAGTATCCCTCCAGTATTTCCACTTCAGACTCCAGCTTGAGTTTCTGCCCTGCCTTTACATGATGATGAACTATAAACTGGAATAAACCTCTCTGCCCCTAAGTTGTTTTTGGTCAAAATGTTTCTATAACAGCAGCAGAAAGAAAACGAGAACACTGCCGATGTCCTATTTCACAAAGTGTGGGCCCCAGAGCTCCAAGAGAGCAGGTTTCTGTTGTATTAGGCCATTCTGCCGTAGCACTTTGTTTCCAAGAAACAGAGAAAATACCAAATTGTAAAGAGAAGGAAACTCCAAGCTGGAAAAAGCAGCACAGAGGGCATGACTCACATGTGTGCATATACCTGCACGTGTGTGTGTGTGTATGTGTGTGTGTGTGTGTGTGTGCACGCACCTGCACATGTGTGCAGAGGCTGGAAGATAATCCCAGGTATATATGCAAACACCTGCACATGTGTTCAAAGGCTGGAAGAAAACTCCAGGTGTCACTCCCAGAATTATTGCCCATCTCCTGTGCGATAGGTAGGGTCTATCAATGGCCTGGAGCTTACTTAAATGGTACATATGCATTCCAACACACCTATCCCTACACACACACACACACACACACACACACACAAATAAATGTTAAATTTTTTGTTTTAAAGAAATGGCCCTTTTGCCAGGGAGATGGCTCAGTATGAAAAGGGCACAAGTGTAAGGAACCGAGTTCTATCCGAAGCACCACATCAAAGCCAGCTATTACAGTAAATGCTGGCCACCATAGCTCTTAGGGGATGGGGAGCAGAAGCAGGATGATCCCTGGGGCTTATTGGCAAGCCAGCCTAGCCAAAACAGTGAGCTTTAGATTGAGACATACACACAAATATTTTAAAGTATTTGTGTGTGTGTTTAATATTTGTGTGTGCCCATGCATGCATACATGCATGTGTGTGTGTACGAATGTACATACGGAGGTCAGAGGACATCTGTCTTCTGGTTCTCTCCCTCCACCATTCGGATCACAGGGATAGAATTCAGGCTGCCATGCTGCTGGGCTTGGCAGCAAGTGCCTTTACCCCAATGGCCACCCCTTCTGATTCAAATCTGACATCACAGAAACAGGAGCCCAAGATTTCGCCTCTGATTGTATGTGCATTCAGCTTCTATACTAGAACTACCCCAGTAATGACGACTATTATTCAGAGTGTCAGACTCAAACAAGGCTTCAGACACCTCACTGTGTGGTCATCCTCTCTCTACAGACGAGGAAAGAAAGATGCAGGAGTCAGGGTCATGTGTAATGTTTGACTTCCAGCCAGGGCATGTTACACCAAGGAAGTAGCTGACAGTCTAGCAGGAATAGCTAGCATCCAGGGGGCATCAGGAGAGCATTTAGAAGTAAATTCCAGATGTCACTTGGCAATGCTCGTGCCAGGAGGGTCTTTGTCAGATATGCTGTCTGCTGAGTGCTCAAAAGTGCATGTTTTAACAGTATTTAAAGCTGGATCTGGCCTCAGGCTTAGTGGATACACCAGTAAGCAGCGACCACCTGTGTTCATTTTATTTTATTTTTTAATTTTCCATGGGGGTGGGGGGTGGGGGCACGCTATGGCTCACAACTGGAGGTCAGAAGACAGACAACCTTTGACCTCTCCCTCCACCCTATTTGAGACAGCTTCCTGTTGTTTACCCACTGCACAGTCAAGCTAACTGGTCCATGAGCTTCCAACAATTTTGCTGTTTCCTAGCCCCAGCTCCAGCAGGAGCGTTGTATGGACTGCAGGTGTCGCATTACCACATCCCACTGTGACATGGACTCTGGTCCTTGAACTGAGGCAACTGCTCTACCCACTGCATTCCCAGCCCACATCCTTGGTCCTTAAGACAGGGTCATGTTCTACCCTGTACTCAACTTTCCAACAACCACATTAGCACTGTGTTCTGTACAAAACAAAGCTGTAACTCTGAAACGTGGAGGGAGGAGGGCAGGCAAGCTAGGGACACCTCAGGGTCTGAAACATAAGATGGTGGTGGGCTAGTTTCCTGAGGTTCACTGGGTCTCAGACTCACTGCCTTAGCAACTCTCCAATCTCAGAAGCACCAACAATGAATCAAAAACTGAAAGCCTCAGGGCTGGAGAGACAGCTTAACTACTAAGAGCACTTGTGACTCTTGCAGAGAACACAAGCTTGGTTCCCAGCACCCATACCAGGGGCTCACAACCTCCTGTGACCCTAACTCCAGGGGGTCCAACACTCCCTTCTCGCCTCTACAGGTACCCAACACACAAGTGTATATTCAGTCACATCATATACATCAGAATTACACACAAAGTCTGTGATTTTTATCCAAAAGTGCCAGCACAGGGGGAACCCAGCAAGTTAAAAAGCTCTAGGCAGTGATCTCTCTGCTCCAGCAGAGAGCAGAAGACTGTGACCTGACCTCTACCTGGACCAGAAACATCAAAGGGATACCAGGCTCTAATGGGGCACCTTGTCACCTACCAGAGGAGGCAGGGATCTGGGCCCCAAGGCACCCTACTTCCATCTTCCCCATGGCAATGAGGCCACGTAGGTATCTCCAACTTCCACCCCTAGTACTAGCTACAAGCATTCCTTCCGCTCTACAGAGAGTGGAATCAGGGAGACCTGCTGGAGGGCCAGCACTGTCCCTCCATCCACTGTGGTAAGGCCATCTCAACATCCATGGAAGACAGGTTGCAAACAGTAGCAAGGAATTTCTGTCCCTGCCAGCAAGGTGGCTGCAGAGGTGCGGGGAGAGCCAAATCCCAGAAAAACAGAACTTTTCCCTCCATCTAATAGCAAGTCAGTGGGCCCCTTCTTCAGTCAGAGTGAGGTATCGAAGAAAGGCACCAGGGAAGGGCTAGAGAAACATCTCCGTTGGTGAAGCCTTGCAAGCACAAGGACCTTTAAACAAGGAAGTACACCCCCAGATCCCGTGTTTAAAAATTAACCTGGCCATGGTAGCAAGTACACGCAACCCCACACTGAGGAAGCAGAAACAAGCAGGTCCATGGAGTCCACTGGCCAGCCAGCGTAGCCTACCCACGGAGCACCAGTCCAGTAAGACAGCCTGTCTCAAAAACAACCTCCGACCTTAAGGTGACTCAGCAGGAAAAAGCCCTTGGCCTGTAAGCTTGATGACCTGAGTTCAATTCCCAGAGCCCATGTGAAAAGCCGGACGTGTAGGCTCACAGCAATAATCCCAGCACTCCTACAGAGAGCTAAGAGGCAGAGACAGAAGAACCACCTAGAGTCCTGGAGGCCAGCACTCTAGAGAATGCAGAACAGTTTAAAAAAGGAGAGACACTACCTTAAGAAGGTGGAAGGAGAACACTCACCCCTGAAAGTTGTCCTTTGAACACTTACACTGTCACACACACAGGCAATTTTAAGTAGTAAAAATGGAGCTGGAGAGACGGCTCAGTGATTGAAAGAACTTACTGCTCTTCCAGAGGACCTGGAATTGATTCCCAGAACCTGCACCTGACAGCTCACAGCTACCTGTAACTCTAGTTCCAAGGTGAACTGCTGTTCTCTTCTGGATTTCATGGGCACCTGCACACACAAAGCATACACTCACACGTACACACAGTTAAAAAATAATTTGTAGGGAAGGTAAAAAAAATAATAAAATTAATAAAAGATAGATTGTGCCTGAGGAACACCAGCTGAGGCTGTCCCCTGGCCTTCACATATATGTGCACGTGTATACATACCCACATACAAATACATGTGAACACAAAAGCACTAAGACAGGATATGCAATGGAGGATGACTAGAACATGTGACCCTTCC
Organism: Psammomys obesus; assembly: GCF_907164565.1. Taxonomy (NCBI): domain Eukaryota; kingdom Metazoa; phylum Chordata; class Mammalia; order Rodentia; family Muridae; genus Psammomys; species Psammomys obesus. The sequence goes on along the minus strand of NW_026585504.1, from coordinate 59,342,999 downwards.
CTTTCACCCAGTGAGTCAAGCCCCTACAGTCTTCCACCCCCAAGCCCTCTTGGTGTCCAATGCTGCCACCACTGGACACCACCCCCCATGATGCCTGGGTATAGAAGAGGTGAGGATGGGAGAAAGTTCTACCAAGGATGTTCCACACACACTCTTCGCTCACCCCCTCCTTGATTCAGTTTCTCCCAACATATGCAAGAACAGCAAAGGAGAGGACTGTTCAGAACGCCAGCCGGCTAGACTCCCTGCTGCAGTGTGGGAAAGCCAGGCTTGCCTTCCCACCTTTCTCTCCCTTATCTTCCTCAGCCTTCACAAAGCCCAGGCCTCCACCCTTCTCTCCCCACTCCTATCCCAGAAGCGCTTCCCAATCCCTTTAAAAACATACTATTCCCCTCCCAGCTCTGCTGGAGCCTGGCCACAGGAGTCACATTCCAAGAAAATAGAAACCAAGTACAGAGTTAACTGGTTTCGCGGGAACGCCCTTGCCTTCCATGAAAGCTCTCTTGCATCATTAGTGTGTTCTTAACTCTTTTCTTAACGATTAGGTTACTTTTAGAAATTAGAGGTTTCCTTTATAGCAAGAAACTTAATCTTAAACCACTCTTCACAAAAGGAAAAATTTTTACCTGTTCATGTGTCTTGCCCATCTGGCTTAAACTAACAATAAGGGAAACCTGTGGATACAGATGCAAAGAAAAATCAACCTCAAAGTGACCGGAAACTCTCCCTGCTGGCTAGCTTACATAAGCCAGAAGGTGTAATGCTATGGAGGAAAAGACCTCAGCGGTCTTCCTGTATGCTACAATACTGACCTGCCTGGCAAAATATGCCTTTTGCTCCAATAGTGGCATGACTCTTACAGGGGTAGCCAACTGTGTTCTGATTTGCCAGGAGGCCTGCTGCAAAGTAGGAATTTTATACCTGGTAAACCTGGTCAGTCTAACTAAGCTGAGAGCAAGGGAAGTCTGTGGGCAGTCAGGATGATAACCTCATAGATTCATATCCACGAGCACAAGCTGCGATGCTGACAGCTGCTACTGACTGGCTGAGTCAGTCTGGTTCCCCATCCCCGCTAAGCCCTCTGCTTCCAAAGCTGGGAGTGTTACCAAGAGATTGCATAGGCCTCTGACCAGAATTCATCTGGTTTGTTCCAGCCCCTGGTCTCATAATCAGTTCTTTGAATTCAATTGGTTTTCAAGTTGGCAGCTAATTAAAAAAAAAAAAAAAGCTTTTTTATTTTTTTTTTTGGCTATTTTTTTGTTGGTATATGTGTGTGCATGATATATGCCTTTGGATGTGGGAGTGTTGGGTGGGGCGAGACTGACACTGGGCATCTTCCACAATTGTTCTCCACCTTGTTTTGAGACAGTCTCTCAATGAACCCAGAGTTCACCAATTGGCTAGAATGGCCACCTCCTAGCAATCTCCTGGGATTCGTCTGCATCAACTTCCCCAGCGTAGAAAATAAATCTTAACAATTATGTGGGGGCTAGAAATCTTAATTCAGGTCTCTATGGTTGCAGAGCAGACACTTTATCAACTGAACTATTTCCCAGGCTCCTTTTGTTTGCTTTCCGAGACAAGGTTTTAGGGTGGAGCTCAGGATGTCCTCAACCTCTCATGGACACTCTTGCTTTAGTCTACCTGATTCTGGGATCACAAGGAGCAAACTTACAGAGGAAAAGGCACTTTACTCAGCCAGTGTTTGTTGAGTTCCTAAGAAGAGCAAGCATCAAGAGACAAGGCAGTGGCCAGGGCATAGTGACCTCTATTCTCCTTAGCTAAGGTATAAGTGAAAGCAGACAGTAGAAAAAAATCATAACAGACAAGAGGTCCTCATGAGGACATAAACAGAGCTGAGGATCCATGATTTCTCAGGATTATGAAAAGCAATGGCTTTTTCTAGTTTTGTAGAAATATATAATTCAAAATATTCACATGACTTACCCCAAATATGCTGAGCAGTTTGATTTATTAATTATTTATTATGTGCATGAACTGTGCGTATGTATGTGTGCAGGCTCATGCATGCCACAGCATGTAAATGGCAGTCAGAGGACAATTCTATGGACTCAGTTCTCTCTTTCCACCTTTAATGGGTTCTGAGGATTGGACTCAACTTGTCAGGCTTGCACAACAAGTACTCTCCCATGTGAGCCACTGTAAATCGTGTTTTTATCTCCTCAGATGAGGGGATGAGATGAGATGAGAGACATTCCCAAGCCTTCCTAAACTCCCGCTGGCTGTTTCAACTCAGCTATTATGGCCCAAACTCCTTTCCAATATGACTGATTCAAACTGGTTTCTCTTGGCTTCTAACTGAATTGCTCTGCCTAGACTCAAAATAGTTTTGGCAATGTTTTAATATTTTGGCTCCATCTGATTCACTGGCTTGTGTCTTCACCTGTGTCTAGCTTGTTCTCTCTGCAACCTGTCTCTTTAAAACTGTCCTGATAATCGACTCTCAGTTAAAAAAAAAAAAATTCTCTCCCCCTCCACTGCTCTTAAGTAGCCTCTCTTTCCTGTCCTAGTCTCATGAGAGTTGGCTGTATCCTATCTCTGACTCATTCTATCCAATCTTTCTCTGATTCATCACTTTATCTGCCCCTCAATTAGAAGTCACTTTCAAACATGGCTGCTTCCTTCTATAGACTAACCTTCATTGTTTGGGATTAAAGGTGTGTACAAAGGGGATGTCCATATTCCAGCCAAACCATACTGTAATCCAGAGCATGTCTGCATTTCAGCCAGATCACATAAACCTAGGTCTTTGTATGTGATCCCTTGCCAGAGTAGCCATGCTGCTGGAATAAAATTCCTCTATAAGATATCTTGTCAGACCCTCAGTTTATTATTAAAAATAAAATTTCCAAAGGCTGAGATAGCTCAGTCAGTAAAACTTGCCACACAAACAGGAGAATCTTGAGTTCAATTTCCATAAGCCACACAAAACAGCCAGGCATGGTGGCATATGCTTATAATCCCTGTACTGAGGAGCCAGAAACAGAAATATTCCTTGGACTCACTGGCCCAACCAGTCTAGCCTATCTACTTGGTAAGTTCCAGGACAACAGAAGATACTGTCTCAAAAACAAATGGAAGGTACTTGAGGAAAAATACCCCAAGTTCTTCTATGGCCTCCAAATGCCATCCTAACTCCCTGGGGCATTTATGGTGACATTGCCATAGATGAGACACTGATAAAGAGTCCCTGGGAAGCACAGAAAGGCAGCAGGAAGTATGCTGAGAAGCAGCCCTGAAACATGGCCTATGGGAGGCTCCACAACAAAGAGAAGTGCTCTTCCTCCTCCTCTGGCTCAAGATGGCTTAGCTCCTAGGGATCCACAACCCTTCAGCATGTTCTTCACTCACTTCAAATAATTTCTGTATCCTCATCTGGAACCACTACATAAAATTAAGGAAGTGAACTGTATTCCTTCAAGCAACCAACAGCTCAGTCTTGAACTACAAATAGACTGTGGAGCTAACATTCCCACTGATCCTCTTTCTACATCTGAGTCCAGTCAAAGCTCCATTGCGCCAATTAATCTTTCAGAAGAGACATGGAAAATTATAGTAAGGAATACAAGCTAATTCATCTGAGCCTTAAGTGTGTGGGAAGGTGGATGGGGGTCCCTAAATGGCCACTTTGAAAGAAATCTGCATTCTACATAGTTCACGGGCAATTTTCCCAAATTTACCTCCAAAGTTTTTGTTACTCTCAATATCTGAGCAAATTGGTTCACAAACTGACAAATCTACATATGCGCCCTGCAATTAAATTTCTCCTTCCCAAACACTCCACAAAACCTGACTGACACTGTTGCTGTCATCTGAAAGCCTGGACTTAAATCTTCTATTTTGCAGGGCTGGGAATTGAACCCAGAACCTCAAATACACTAGACAGACACTCCCCAGCACTGATTAACAGCCTCAGCCCTCCCTTTGTAAACTATTACAGCTGTGATGAGGTGGAGGGTCAAAAGGGCCACAATCTGTAGTGCAGGCCTCTTGCCACACATAAGGAAGTGAAAAGAGACAATCTCCCTTTTGTAATGACCTCCAGAAAATTTTCTTTCACTCTTCTTTCACCTTTGCATCCAATGCCAGAAAGTTCTTTCAGCCCACTAAAATCTCCCATCCACTTGTGCACAGCCTCTCATAAGACACCTCTGCATTCTGTCATCTCCGTTGGAAAGCCCCTGGTGACTTCCATCTCCATCAGAATGATTGCCTGCATGCCGAGAGTGACCAACCTCTGCCATCACGTAGTCAGCCCACCTCTTTCTTAGTTCTCCAGCCTTGACCCTTTTTGCTCCCCTCGTTGTGTGACCCCAGTGTAACCCTGGGACACATTTACTTTTAATTGAATGCCCTCTGAACTCTTAACCTGCCAGACACTCCTATGCATGTTCTCCCAGGCCTTCTGGGCTTTCTCACTGTTTCTCTGTCCTTTTAAGACTAACTTAAAAGGAAGGGCTTTTCCTCCATCGCCTGTCCTCAATGGGTGTCAGCATTTTCAGTTTGTCTGCCCTGATGTTTTAATCTTAAACTTTAATAAAACTGTCCTCGAGCCTCCTCCTGAGTCAGTTTTAAATTATTTTATTAATGAGACTAAGAATTCAATTAATTCCCACAGTAACCCGTTGCTTACTACTGCTCTCTGCTAGAATGCGCCTTCCCTGACTCGAAGGGCTCGCTCAGACAGCATCTTCTCTCCCACTCCCCTACACCCATACCCACGAGTTACAACTTCCAACTCCTTTTTGAAAAGTCGATAATTTACTACATCAACTGTTAGCCCACAATAAGATGCCTCAAGGTTGCAGAGATTCATGTTTGTCCACTGCTGTCTGCCCAAGGTCTAGAAGTCTGCACTCATGCTGCCAAGTGTTTCAAAAAACATTCGAGAAGAAAAGTTATTCACTTAACAAAGGCTTGTCGGGCACCTCTTCTGGCGCAAGTTTGTTATATCACACTGTCTCTGCCTTTATAAAGCACTAATGGAACACTGGACTGCGTTAGGCGTGCGGGACTGAGAACTCTGGGCAACGTGCACGGGTCAAAGAATGTGCCAGAAGTTCAGAAGAAAAGGGTGGGGCATGGGGCTGGTCCAGCAGGACACCGTGGCCCTGTGCACTTGGCATTTCTCCCTAGATTCCCTTTATGGGGTCGCATCATCCCGTTTCCCAGGCTGAGAAGTTACTAGAGATGCAGCTTCCGGCCTCTTTCCAACCAGCATCAGATTTAAAGGGAAAGAATCATACTGACTTCTACTTTCCTCCCGCACCACCCCATTTCACACAATCTCAGTCCCTTCCCAGCTCTTGCCCAACTGCCCTCACTCACCCCGAGTGCCCCCACCCGCCAACCGCGCTCAAAGAAACCCTTAGCGCGTCCCACCTGCTCCCGGCGTGCCCCGCGGCTCCTCCCCGCGCATGCGCAATAATGCCCTCTTGCGTCTGTGAAGGGCTGGCTCTCTCCGCCTAGAATGGACACGCCCCCGAAGGCAGGTCCGACTTCTGATTGGTTGCTGGCGCTCGCCCGAGCTCGCTGGAACGCTGGGGCTGTGCTTTTAAAGGCGCTAGGCTGTCCGCTCTGGAGTTTGATTGCTGCCTGTTCTGAGCCTCCTCCCGCGCGCTTGGAACCAGGTCACCTCGCCAGTATGTCTCAGGTACTGCGCGTGCCCTGCCGGGCTGCGAAGATGCAGTGGGTTTGGGGGCATCAGACCGCAGAAATCCCGTGGGGCTCTTTCCTCGGATGCCAGTCAGCTGTTCTGGGATCCGAGCCCAGCTCATAGCCTGGGGAGCGGAACTTTTTCCCTTGCAGATTTCTGAAACTGCCGCCCACGCCGGAACTGCTAGAGAGTTGCGGGTGGGCTGGACTCCAGGGTGAAACTGGCACAGCATCCTCAAAAGGAAGATGAGGCAAAAGGGGGATGAAGGACAGGGAAGATTGAATTCCATACTGGGAAGGACCGGAATGGTATTGAGGGACACTCATGGAGGCCCTGGCTGGGAAGGCTGGAGGTCGGGGGAAGGTAACTAGTCTTGTGCCTGGCATGCCTCTGCACAGAAGAGATGCGAGTAGGTGAGGCGGCCCACCCGCCTTCTCCTTCCCTCACGTGGAGATCCCGTCCAGGAGCTAACTCCGTAGGGAGATCTCTTGCTCCTCCCACTTGCCTCTCCCTAATCTGGGCACTGGGACAGAGGTCAAAGCTAAACTCCAGGCCCAGTAGGAAAGGACCAGCGGCCCAACCCTGGTTTCCTCTGCATTCTTTTCCTGACCCCTGACTGACTGTTTTGATCACGCCACGCTTCCCCTCACTGCCCGGTCAGTCTCCACTGGTTATAGGTTGTAGCTTTGCTGAAACTCCAGGAACTGCTGAACATGGGCCAGTGGTGGTCAGGCAGTTCGTTGGGCATGAAGATTTTCAAGGGCGTGTACTTGTACTGTGAGCCAGGTCTATTCCCAGCACTTGACCCAGTGCTGTAACTGCATGAGTGTACAGGTGGGCCTTTACGGAATCTTGGCAAGAAAAGAGAGTTTGGGAGGAGTGGCCCTTCCCACTGTCCGTTCATCCCTGGACCTCTCCCACATTGTACCTGTTCCTTTCCCTTAGGCTGAATTTGACAAAGCTGCTGAGGAGGTGAAGCGCCTCAAGACTCAGCCAAGTGACGAAGAGATGCTGTTCATCTACAGCCACTTCAAACAAGCCACCGTGGGCGATGTAAATACAGGTATGCCCAGTTTCTCATCAGAGCAGGCCAAGTTGGCCCGGCAGCCCAGGAGTCTGAGAAACTCACTTTCCAACTACCTGAGGCACTACGGTTCAGGCAGAGCCCCGGTGTCTAGACTTTAAGCTGAGAGATATTACCTGCAAAGACTATCTTCCTCATTTCTTAGTGACCCGGGGAACAGATTCAATCTGGTTTCAAAAGGACTTTACCTATTATCTTAGCATCTAGTATGAAAGAAGCAAAGGCCCCAGAGAGAAATCTAAGCCCTGTTGCTCAGCAGTAGCTTTGTTGAATCTACTGTTTTCCATTAGAATTGTACCCCTTGTGTAAAGGCACTTGCTGCCATGCCTGACTACCTGAAGGACCCTCTTGGTGAAAGGAGAGAACTGACTCCCAAAAGTTGTCTTCCGACATCCATACCTGCCCAATGGAATGCACATGCGCATGCACCCCAGTGTATAAATTAATTAACTGAATGTTGCAAATACACATTTTATCTCGGGAGAACAGTCTGGCAGGGAGTCTTTTCATCTGGGGATCTGCAGTCTTCCTGTAAGGTTCCTGGGACTTTTTCTCAGACTCTGAGTCCCTAGCTGCACACTGTGCAATTTCTGCTCTTAGCAATGAAATTGTCCCCAGGGAAGGATAGTGGGAGGGCCACCCAAAGTCAGATGCTCTGGGAGTAGTCTGGTCTCAGGAAAAAAAAAAAAACTTCTACAATATGTGAAAATGGGACCAGATTATAAAGACAAATCACAGGCAGGGACACCCAGAACACTGATAACAGCAGTGCAACAAGGAGAGGGGGAGAATGTAATAGTATTTCTTCTCAGAGTTGTTTCTTGGGGGGGTTGTTTTGGGAGGGTTGTTACTGTTGTTTCAATTTCATGTGCATTGGTATGTTGCCTGAGTGCATATCTGTGTGAGAGTATAGGATCCTCTGGAACTAGAGTTAAAGACAGTTGTGAGCTGCCATGTGCTGGAAATTGAACCTGGGCCCGCTGTGAAAGCAGCCAGTGCTAAGCCATCTCTCCAGCCTTTGTTCAGAGTTTTTGGATTGTGAACCACATGAATGGATGTTTGTTTGTTTAATTTAATCAAAGTACAGGTTTGGTTTGGTTTGAGCTTGTGTGTGTGTGTGTGTGTGTGTGTGTGTGTACGCCCCTGCCCTCCCACCCCTCGTTTTGTGTAAGACAGAGTCTCGTGTAGCCCAGTCTGGCCCAAATTCACTCTTTAGCCCAAAAATGACCCTGAATTTCTGATCCTCCTTCTTCCACCTTATAGGTGTGAATCACCATCTGTGGTTTATCTGGTGCTGGGGTTGGGACCCAGGGTTTGGGGCATGCTATGCCACATCCCTAGCCCTTTTATTATTTAATATTTTTCTAATAGTGAGACAGAATCTCACTAAGCCATCCAGTCTGTGGGCCAGGCAGGCCTTGACCCTCCCATCCTCATGCCCAGCTCTGGAGTGGCTGGCATTATGAGTGTGCACTACCACCACTAATTCTCATGTAGCCTGGACCGGCATGATACTTTCTGTATAGCTGGCCTGACCTTGAATTCCTGATCCTCCTGCCCCTACTTCCTGGGTGCTGGGATTACAGGTGTGTGCCGTCATTCTCTGCTTATATATGCTGAGGGTCGCCAGGGCCAGGCTTGGTGCATGCTAGGGAAGCACCTACTGACTTCACCTACTAACCCCAAAAGAGTGGTTCTTTTTAAAGCAAAACTTTGGGTCTCAAGCATTTTACTTTATAGTTCAAAAAAACTAAGAACATTTTTTAATCTTGTTTTCTCTCAATTTCAAATTTGTGTTGCTATAAGCCCAACTGGGTTTCTTACAATAGAACCTACAAGACATTGGAAGTACTAAAAAGTCGTGGTAAGGATGCTGAAGTATAGCTCTCCACAGCTGAGGGCTTCTGGCAGGGGAGCAGGAGGGGAAGGACTCAGTTTTCTTTAAGGGGCTGGTCACTGGGAGTTCTACCAAGCTCCGGTGAGTATCTGGGCAACACAAATTGGACTTCGGTTTTTTGGTTGTTTTGGTTTTGGTTTGGTTTGTTTGTTTGCTTGTTTTTCTATTTCCCTTCTTTTTTTGTGGAGGGGGTCACAAGGTGGGGGAACTTAGGAGGACTGGGAAATGAGTGTGATCAGAGTTCACGATGTGAAATTCCCAAATAATCAGTAACAATATGAAAAAGAATGTGAAGCGGTAATGGCACACACCTTTAATCCCAGCACTTGGGAAGCAGAAGCAGGTGGATCTCTGCGAGTTTGAAGCCAGCCTGGTCTACAAAATGAGTTCTAGGACAGCTTGGGCTGTACAGAGTAACCCTGTCTTGGGGAAAAAAAAAAAAAAAAAAAAAAACCAACGAAAAATTCTTGACTTTCATGAAGAAAAGTTGATAAAGTTCTCCATTAGAACTTGTAGCAAATCTAATACTATCCTTCCCTTGTTGCAGAGCGTCCTGGACTGTTGGACCTCAAAGGCAAAGCCAAATGGGATTCATGGAATAAGTTGAAAGGTAACGTGTTCCAATCAATTTCCCTCCTGTGTGAGGCTGGGCATTGAAGACTCTCCATTCTGGAGCAGGGAGGGCAAAGTTCACGAGGCACATATGGAAGCCAGCCCAGCCAACCCTCACATGGGGAAAACCAGGCCACTTCCTTTCCTGTCCCTCTGAATGTTGCTGGTGCCTGTTCTAAGAGCTCTGTCTCTGGGCAGTTGTTGTCTAGTGGGAAAGGACTAAGGATCAAGTCACTGGGAAACAGGCCGGGGAGGGATATTTTGCAGGGGTCCTTAGATGAGTTCAGAGTAAGAAGAGTTCTCCTGTACACACCTCTATCTCCCCAACAAGTACAGGCAGTGGCCCCTTGTCCGAGTGGCTATTCCCCAGTTCCCTTTCAGCCAGAAGGCACATGAAAAAAAAGGGAATGAGGTAATGCGTGGCCAGTGAATGAAACTATTATTTGCTAAGCACAAGCATCCAAGAAGTGTCTGGGCTCCATTAAATCACGTGTTCCCATGGCAGCAAGCCCCAAAAGTTGGCACCAAAGCTGTTGGCAGCTCTTATACCCTTGCTAGCCAGTTGCTGAATAAGCCTTCTGTCCTCTCACAAGGGAGGAAGGCATGAACTCAGGAAGGGCCCCACCACACTAAAATGCATGGCTAAGGTCCTGTGCAGTTCTGCCCGTCCATTTTCCACACCATTCTCAGGCGCCCGGGCATCCAGTGTTTCACAAACAAGCTCTCTCAGTCCCCAAGGGCTTCTTCTTACCCTGGGGGAATCTAGGAACTGAGTGTGGCTGTCCCTTGGGGTGTATTCATTGTCCCTCTTGCTGTGAAAAGAAGACAAAGAGTTGCCTCATTCCTCTCCAAGAACCAGCAGCTTTTACTCGGTCTTCGGTGCTTCTCTCTGTGGGGAAGAGGGTGGCTGGCCTAGCTTTTTCACAGCCAGCAATACAGCTGTGGGAGATGAGAATCTAAAACAGACAGTCCATAAGCTGAAGCCAAACACGAGCTTATCAGCCCCAGAAAAATCACCACAGGGACACTTTCCTGCCCGTCTAGAAGGCTAAGGTCCACCCTGCCTGTTGCCCTACTCTCATGCAAGAGCTTAGTGCATTGCAAAGCAAAACCCATGCCCTGGAAGGGTATTGAGTCCGGTCCTCAGGTCATCTCTGAGATATCAGAGAGCTGTCCTATACATGTAAGAAACAATCTCCAAATATTAAATTGGGATCAGAGCATATATGTCCAGCCTGTGGCACAACATATATATGAATCATAATATCATGTCACAATGATATTACGGGGCTAGGGAGAGTGCTCAGTCAGCAAGGTGCCTGCTGTGCAAGCACGAGGACCTGAGTTCAGAAACCCAGTACCTATATAAAAAAGCCAGGCACAGCAGCAGGCACCTACCTGTGACCCTAATGCTGGAAGGGGCAGAGACAGGCAGGTTTAGCCTCTGAGGTCACTGGCCAACCCATGAGCTCCTAGTTCAGTGAGAAACCTCATCTCATAAAATCAAGTGGAGGGTCTGATGAGATGGCTCAGTGGGTAAAGTTGCTTGCCACTAAGTCTAACAACTGGAGTTTGATGCCCAGAGCCCACATGATGGGAACCCACAATTTGCCCTCTGACTTCTACCCATGCTGTAGTATGTATGTGCCCCCTCCCCTGTCTTAGTTACCATTTTATTGCTGTGAAGAAACACCATGACCAAGGAAACTCTGCTTGCTTAAATTTTTAGAGGGTTAGTCCATGATCATCATGGCAGAAAGGTAGACATGGTGGAACAGTAGCTGAGAACTTTACACCCTGATCCACAGGCAGGAGAGAGAGGGACTGAGCCTGGCAATGGGCTTTTGAAACCTTAAAGCCCACCTCCAGTCACGTGCCTCCTCCAATAAGGCCACACCACCTAATCCTTCTCAAACAGTTCCACTAACTGGGGACCGCTCATTCAAAGATATGAGCCAGTGGGGCCATCTTCATTCAAATCACCACACACACACACAAACATTCACCCCTTGCAAAATAAATACATAATTAAGTAGATAAGGCAGGGCTGAAAAGAATGGCTTAAGAGTGCTTGCTGCTCTTACAGAGGACTTGATTTGGTTTCTGGAACCCACAACACATAGCTTACAGCTACCTATAACTCTGAGAGACCTGACCCTCATTTCACTTTAGCAGGCACTGAATGCATTTGGTGCACATACATACATTCAGGCATATCTGCATTCTAATTAATATATGTAATATATCCCCTGTACAGATATGCACACACAAGTTTTTAAAAAGCAAAGGGCAGACACCCCTGTCCGCTGCATGCCTTTCTAGCATACTGCCTTCCTGATGTCTACCCCTATCCCTTCCTTCCAGGGACTTCCAAGGAAAGTGCCATGAAAGCCTATGTGGACAAGGTAGAAGAGTTGAAGAAGAAATACGGAATATGAAAGACCAGCTGGGTTGCCAGTGAGTGACCTGTGAGGACTTAATGCCTTGGGTTTTGGTTTTTTTTCTAATGTAGATGATTTGGCTCTATAAATTAGGGCCAGAATTAATCATTGCTCCTTCTCCCTGTGTAGTTTTTACCTGAAATTAATTAAAAGTACATTTGTTATATCTTTAGTTGTCTGGGTTCTTTATATAAAAGAGTTTTAAAAATTTTTATTACAGTTAAGTGTATTTCTTTTCTGTGTGTATGGGTGGGTTTGAGTGCAGCAGAACACATGTAGATCAGAGGAAAACTTGCCAGAGTTCCTTTTCTTCCCTTCCCATGTAGGTCCCAGGGATCAAACTCTGGTTGTCAGGCGTTTTTACCACTGAGCCATCATACCAGCCCATATCAGGTTTTTTAAAATAACTTGCCTTGCTCTGGTCTCCTGTCCCTGCTTCCTTCTAAAGGGCTGGGGATGTAGCTGAGTTTGGTAGAGTACTTGCCTAGCATGCACAAAACCATGGGTTCAAATTCTCCAACACTGAATAAAAAAAATCAGGCATGGTTGTGCACACGTGTAATCCCAGCACTCCGGAGGTAGAGTCAGGCATGTCAGAAGTTCAAGTTCACTTCTTAGTGACAGCAAATTTAAGACCAGCCTGGACTGCATGAGACCCTGTGTCCTAAAAGTAAAAATAAATGAAGATGTGTTCTTGAAGCACTTCTGCCCTTTCAAAGTACCTGAATGGAATGTGAGGGGACGGTCACACTTGTCCCTGTGTGAGCAGCCATGGTGAGGGATTGAGCTAAAGAAGTGTTTCTTCCTGCTTCCACCCACGTCAGATCAGTGAGCTGGCTGGGCCCTGAGCCTACACATGCTGTAAGAGCCCATCTCAGGGCCTGCCCTTGTGTTCTAAGGAAGGCAGGATTGACAGGGTTTGAGTGTTGGATCCAGAGCAATTGAGCAAGAGTGGAAGCACCCTTGGGAAGAGTGCATGCACCTGGTTTGCGGTCTTTCAGGCTCCTTTCGAAGACAGGCCACAGTGTGGGCCACTCACCAGTGAGCCAAGGACTTCCTCAGTGGGAAGAAGGGAGAGCAGGGCTTGGGAAGGCCACAGCAGAGCAAGGCTGGACTTTCACAGAGGGGTTGCTGTTCAGAAGAGGAAAAGGGACATCAGGCAAAGACATGTTAAAGCTGGGTGCCAACTGCAGGCCTGAATGCAGGGTACTGTGGTGCTTTTCATGGGAGACGATATTGAGGCTGAAAGGAACTCAAGAATAAATAATGCAAGGGCAAGTAGCTCTCTAAACTTTTTCCCAGCTCAGGCCCATGCCACAGTTCAGCCTCACGACGAGAACCACAGCAAGGCCTGAGAGCAGCTCACCTGACTCCCTCAGCTGGTAAAGAAATGGAGAAACAGCTTTCAAATGCGGGTTCCAAAGCTGAGCCTGCAGAGAGGCAGGAAGGAGGTGAGCAGCTGCCTTCGTGGTTGGGTGTGGTACCTGTACCGAAGGACAGTGAGAACATGCATAAATGTGTGTAATTCTGTTCTCTATCTGAGGGCTGAGATGACACTGTCTATAGCTCCTGAATTCAACTACCAGAACTCAAAAAGCTGGGTGTGGCAGCACACACCAGAGAGGCAGAAGCAGGCAAATCCCTGGGGCTCTCCAGGAAGCCAGCCTAACCCACCTGGTGAGTTTTAGGCCAGGGAGACCATGTCTTCTAAACCAGGCAGACAAGGGAAGTGGCTCAGCAGTTAACAACAGCTGCTGCTCTTGCCCAGGACCGAGGATAGCTCACAACTACCTGTCACTCCAGTTCCAAGGCATCCAATACACTTTCCTGGCTTCTATGGGCGCCAGGCATATGTGGGTATGCAGACAGACAGACAAACAAAACTCGCATACACATAAAAATAGATATATTTTTTTAAAAGTGGACAGCAATCATACTCAGAGCTGTTCTCTGTCCTAGAAAACACACACACACAAGCACGCACGTGCACACCAACTGAGTGAGAGGGAGATTGCTTTAACATAGCAGGAGGCCAAGATTACAAGTTCCCCCCTTGTAGCCAGAGGATGTGACTTCCTAAGTGACAGGGTCCTTTATGAGGAAGTTTGTTTTTTCTGGTAGCTAATGTAATATCTGGTGGCTACTGCCTGGTTCTGCCCTGCCTAGCTCCTCTCTAACAAGGCTGTCGAGACTGCTTAACATAATCATTTGCTTGCGCTGCTATTGGCTGATCCAAAAGTAAATCGTCAGGGAAACACTGGGGGGGGGGGGGGGGGGGAAAGAAAAAAAGGGGGGGGCGGGCGGCGGGGGGGGGGGGGGGAGAACACCAAAAGAGTCAGGGACTGCTGCGGTGCACGCCTGGAGTCCCATGGAGTCCCAGTTGCCTTGGGAGGCTGAGGTGGGAGGATGACAGATTAATCTGAGACCAGCCTGGGTGGGACCCTGTAGGAGGTCTTATGCTCATGAGGGGCCTGGCCAAAGAGACAGCATAGAGGTCACCAGGCCACTAACCACCTCAGCTCCCAGCCTTATGGGTGGAAGACAGAGAAGACCTCTCTCCCCTTGAAGAGACAACCCAGCCTCATTAGCTCCCTTAAAGCCTCATCTTGAGCCTCTTTATCTCAGTCAGTCTGTATGGATATTCTCCCCTGACACCTTATCATGAGTGTTGTTTACCTGGAGCCTGCTTCCTTAACCTTTATGGAAGATTAACCTATCTTCATGGTTGACATTGCTTGTAAGACATAGGAGTTTGTGATGTAATCACGCCTTAAGCTCTGTTGTTCACTTGGGGCTTCGCCATCACCAGGAAACTTCTTTCCAAATTGTGCTGTGCTTGAATATTCCCTTATAAACTCAGCAAACTCCCCCAGAGGGCAACAGTGAAGCTTCAGGAGGCCGAGAGGCTTCCCACATGGAGCTGGCACCATGAAGGTTCCTTTGTGGGGATCTCCTTTCCCAGTAGCTTTTAACTACCATCACTAGCAACCCCCTGTAGAGTCGTGCAAATCCGGGAGGCCTTAGGCCTGGAGCTAATGGCAATCAGCACAGCATGTGGATGAGGAAGACTGGACAGCCTTATGACTTGCTTGCTTTTGAGGCGCCTGGGCCAGCAGGGCGCCACATCCTCACCTTTCCTGGTGAGGAAGTCTTGCTCTACAGTTACTTGGCTCTAAGACTGCCTTCTGACCACTTGACAGAGCTTCTCTCTGGCGATGGGAAGGAACCAATCTGTGCAAATGAAAAGTCAGTGGCGCTAGACCTTTTGGGACGACCATGGCCATGGCCTCGTGTCAGCGGCCTATGTTTTCTGACAGGGCTGTCATTCCCAGTCTTCATATTACCCCACAGTCCTTCAGTGTGGGGCACATACCTCATTACAACCACCTTAATCTTGGGAAACACTTTCTATCTGTTCTTAAACGGATGCCTGAGGACACTGAATGATGCACAAACTGTGTGTACACTATTTTTCCTTTATATACATATCTATGGTTCCATTAATGAATTATACACATCAAAAGGTTAGCAATAACTAATGAAATAGAAAAGGATAATCATATACTAGTTAGCTCAAAATATGAGTGGCTTACTTGTGGAGTTTTCTCCCCTAGCCTATGCCCCGGTGAGTGGGGCTGGGGCAGAGGCTGTCCTCCTCCATTTCATTACATTTTGAGACAGGGCCTCTCGGTGATTCTGGAATTTTGCCTTTTCCATTAAACTAGCCAGTGAGTTCCCAGAATCTGCCTCACAGCACTGCAGATTTGGGGGGGGGGGGTTCTCATGCTGCCACAGCAAACTGTGCTCACTGACCCTTTTTAAAATGTTTTAAAATTTTTGCTTGTTATGTGTGGCACACATTTGGATCTGGTGTGCACTCAGGCATGTGGAACACTCTGCTACTTGTGGGCGTCAGAAGAACCTCCTGTGCCCACTGCTGCCTTTCACCTTGTTGGGGGACAGCATTTCTTTTGTTCTCTCTCTACTGTGTCTGGCAGACCAGGTGGCCCTAAGGCCTCTGGGGACTGCCTCTGCCTCCATCCCTCTGTGGGAGTGCTGTGATTTCAGATACCCTAGCCAGGCTTTTGAGTTCCTTCCTGGGTCAAACACAGGTCCTCACACTTGTACCTACTCCCCGTCTCCCGCACACTAAGCCTTCTTCCTCATATATTTTCCCTTTATCTGAGACGGTCTCAGTATGTGGCCTAGGCTGGCCTCAAACTCAGGATCTTCCTGTCCCAGCCTCCCAAGTACCCGGATTACAGGTACACAGCACCAATGCCCCATTGGACTTGGTTATCAAAGGTTATGAAACTACAGAGAGCAAAACAAAGATGAGGGCCACTTCAGCACTAAGAGCATGAAAGATTTGCTGTGCTCATTATCCAAATGAGACTAAGGCTTAGGTGATATGAATGTGTTAGAAGGCCCTGTCTGCTCCCTTCTGTCATGTCCCTTCTCATGACCAGCAGCCATCCCTCTGCTCTTCATCTCTGCTGACTGTCAGAGGACAAGAACTACAGCTTTCTGTGCTCCAAGGAGCTGCTCCTTTCCAAGTCCTGGTATCTATTCCCGAGAATGCGCTTACAAAAGCAGTTCCTTCCCCACCTGGAGGGGGCGCAGGTGAGTGCACTATTAAACTTGCTTTTTACAGTGATTCCCAGGCTGAGCCACCTGCCTATCCCCCCCCACCCCCAAACACATACGAGAGCAGTCGTACTGGTTCCTCAGGAATACTTACCTGGTGTTCTTGAGGTGTCATCAGTAGCTTCCCCTCAGGGGCTCTTCTGGGCTTCCGAAGTAACACAGGTCTAGGCCTGGTGCCACAGTGCTGTGCCTCACGCTGGCAGCGTTCCAGAACAAGCAAATGTGGGTTGTTCAAAGATGTCCTCCCTACATCAAAGTGGTTCCAAGATCCAGAAATCTGGGGACAAGCATCTCGAAGAACCATGGAAGTGTCCCTGGACAGTCAGGAGTCTTCAGCTCGACAGCCACCAAGTTAATGAGACATGGGTCACCTCACGTAACCGTGTGTCTTGCAGAACAGAATGGAGCCGAGGGCTGGGGCGTGGGGAGAGCTCAGTAAGTAAGCACTTGTGCAAGCGCCGGAACCTGAGTTCCACGCCCCAGAACCCACCCAGAGCTGGGCAGTAGCACACCTCTGCAATCCCAGTGCTCACACAGGCAAATGGGAGCGGAGACAGGAGGATCTCTGGAAGCCCTGCAGCCCACCGGCCTAGAGTACACGGTAAAGTAAGAGGTTGTCCCCCAAACAGTGAAAGGTCACACCTGAGGTTATCCTCTTATTTCCACATGTGCTGTGGCTCACACACACATTACACACACACACACACACACCTACAGATAATTTTTTTTAAATAATAGAAGTGAGTATTTAATGGTGCCGAGCTGGATAGTATCCCGTGAAAGCCACAGAAGGGCAAACAGAAGCCCCAGAGGTGCCGGGTTCCTGAAGTCTGCTTGGAATATTGTACACAGATGGCTTAAACAGCCAGGCGACTATAGGGAAATCACAGGCTTGAAGCTGAGGGTGAGCCCAGCTTTCCCAGGGCTTTGCCTTTGGGCTCTGGGTCAGGCATTATATTCCCAAGGGAACCTCGTGAGACTTTGCCATGCCACCCAGGCTAGGGCACACCTTACACGGCTTCTGTGATTTCTTTGTTCATTTGACACTTGGGGAGTGCACTTGTGTGCAGATAACTGAACCAATGGAAGCAAGGTGTGGATGAGGAGAGGATTTCCGTGGAGTCTTCACAGGAGGGTAAGGAAGGCAGTGAAGGTACTGAGATGAAATCCACCTGGATTTAAAGTGTGGGCCTAGCTCAGGGACCAGAGAACTTATGGAGGGAGGGAGAGGAGGAGGGAGAGGGACAGGAAAGGCGAGACAGACAGACAGAGAACACAGACCATACGAAAATGGGGAGAGATTAGAGCAGCCCGTGCACCGGAAACTAACGGACAGTGTAGTCAGCTCCAGCTGGTCCCAGGCCAGCCTGACAGCCGCCAGCAGCTGGGATAAAATGCCAGAACCAAAAGCAGCCTGGGGAGGAAAGGGTTTATTTCACCTTACAGCTTGGAAGTCCATCGCTGAGGGAAGCCAGAGCAGGAACTTGGCAGGAACTGAGGTAGAGGCCATGGTCTCTCCTCCACAGCAATCGTCAATCAAGAAAATGCACCATAGGCATACCCACAGGCCAATCTGTGGATGCATTTTCTCAATTGACCTTCTCTCTTCCAAAACAACAATAGCTGGGGTCAAGTTGACCTAAAACCAGCTGGCACGCCAACACTAGGGTGTCACGCTTGTGCCACCATTTCCACCTTTTTTTTTTTTTTAAGATCTATTTGTTTTATTTTTTTTCTGTTTATGTTTTGGCTCTGTGTGTGCCAAATATCTGTGTTCCTGGTGCCCAAAGAGGTCAGCTGAGGGCAATGGACCCCCTAGGACTGGAGTTATAGTTTGTGAACTGCCGTGTGGATGCTGGGAATTGAACCTGGTCCTCTAGAAGAGCTCCCAGTGGTCCTAATGCTGAGCCATTTCTCTAGCTCAACCCACAACCCTTGGTGGGAGAAATGTCAAAGTCACATAGTAGGAAATGCCTATGCAATGGGGGACCCCGTTGCTACCATTTTTGGAAAATATTAAGCTGCCTAAGGCCCATGACACTCTTAATGAGGAAGGCTCCTGTACTTCTGGTTTCTTCTGCCCCTGTAAGGTGGATTCCTGTTACCTCCTGTCTATGGTACACAGTGCCATAGTCTAAGTCTTACAAGACTTAGATGACTGGTAATACAGTTCCCATTACAACGGCCAGAAATGAAGGCTCAGCAATAGGTAGTCCTGAGCACCCCACACACAGCCCTTCTCTTTGAATGACCCTTCACTTCCCTGTGGCTGGTAGAAATTTATCACTCTTGCCATCTGTGTTGCAATAAAGCGGTGGCAGCAACCTTTGCCACTTGGGCAGTTCATAGGCTCACAGTGACACTTCCTGTTTGCTAGTGTCTGCTCCAGCCTGGCATGGACAGAATGCTACAACTCAGCTCCTGCCAACCATTAGCAATTCCCATCACCAGGGTTCTAAACTGGGACCTGTTTGCCATTGTTGCTGTCGTTACTGCTGTTAATAAACTAAAGGTCTTGCAAATGGATTTGTTGTTTGGGGTTTTGAGACAGAGTCTGAGGTAGCCCAGGCTTGCCTCCAACTCACTGTGTACCTGAGAATGGCTTTGAATTTCCGATCCTGCCTTTACCCCTGAGTGCCGGGACTGTGGACATGCACCACCATGCTGAGTTTATTCGGTGGTGGGTCTAAACCCAGGGTTAGTTCATGCCGGACAAGCACTCTACCAGCTGAGCCACCGCCTCCCCCCCCCCTTTGGTGTATTTAAAGGTTAAGGTGTCTTTACTAACTTGAGTATCATCTTCAGAATGATCTTATTTTGTAGCTTAGCAGACAATACCATTTTACTACTTAGGAAAAGGAAAGTTGCCTTCCTTACAGGGCCCCTTGCTCCCTCTCCCTCCCTGCTGAACCCTTCTGTCCTGTCGGTCTCCCTACAGACTCTTAGGTCCAGTCCTGCTCTCACAGTCTAACTGTGCCCAGGAGCAGCAAGCCAAATGTTCTGGAGTCACCAAGGTCCTGTGGGGGGAGGGGAGGGAGGAGGGGTTACCAAGCACCCTGTGGGGCCAGCCAGAATGTGGAGTGGGCGTTCCTACCGCCCACTCAGGGCCGGTTGTGGCAGTCAGTGAACCAAAAACCGGTCAGCGTTTGAGGAAGCGGGCCTTCAAGGCACACCACCAGAACTCAGATGCGTGGAAAGGAGCCGGGAAGGGCTCACGTGGGCAGACTCCGAGCTCTGAGGAGAGAAAGCCACGTTCTAGCAGAGAGCCACAGGCCATCTGAGGAGCTGCCAAAGGTGGGCTGAGCAGGGGCCAGAACAGAAAGCCTTGCCTTAGCTGTGGAAAGCTTTGTTTCTGATGGGTGGGTTCCTCCTGCGTCTGCCTCGGCCGAGCTGCAATGGCCAGTGCCCACTGCCACTGCACCAGCACACACAGGCTTTGGTTTGCTGTGGTTTGGGTTCTGTTTTTTGAGACAGGGTCTCTATATAGCTGACTGTCCTGGAGCCTCCTCTGTAGGCCAGACTCGCCTAGAAATCAGAGATCCACCTGCCTCTGCCTCCCGAGTGGCTGGGACTAAAGGTGTGCGCCACCACACCTGGCTCATGCACAGCTTTTAATTGTGGGCTCTGAAGGCTCAAAGGCAGGTCCTCCGGCAAGGCTCTTTACCAGCAGGGCCATCTCCCCCGCCCCATCTGAGTCCGTTTTATCACAAAATGTTTCAAATGCCGGGAAAAGCAGAACTAATTCTGCAGGGAGCAGCTGTGTGCCCACGCAGGAGGCTCTTATCTCAGCCCTGTATCCTGGGCACTCTGCCATGCCTCAGACTGTTTGCCCACTACTCTTCAGCTGACTGCGCTTTCATGTGCTTCAGGGTAACGTGTGGACCACAGGACTCTTCCCATGATCTGAAGCACATACATGATTAATTAGTGCTTGTGTGCACACAACTGTTGTTTCTTTGGGACAAAGTCTACGTACAGCATGTTGAAGGCTTGGTGGACGTGGCACGATTAGGAACCGGCAGAGCCTTAGGGTTGTGGGGCCTCACGGAAGTAGAGCTATTAGGCCCTTTGAGGATGTGACCTCTGAGGAGGCAACTGAGATCTCCCATCCTTCTCTCTCCGCTCTCCTTCCCCACCTCCTTTCCCTCCTTTTCTCTCCCCTCCTCTCTTCTCTGTTCTCTTTTCTATGTTCTCCTACGCTATGGTGTGTCCAAAAAGCAGCAAGACGAAACAACCATGAATGAAAACTAAAGAAACTATGAGCCAAAACTGTACCCTCTGATGTGGCAGTAAGAGGAAGAGAAAAAACAAGAACCAGAGAGAAGATAACCATCAAAACTTCACTTTCAACGGAGTCTGGAATGACTTTTATACCCTTTTATTTAAAAAAAAACAAAACAAAACAAAAAAAAAACAAACAACAGAACAAAAACCTTCAAAGGAAGCATTGGAGCGCCCTCTGGAGGTCAGATGAAGAATTACACCACCATCTAAGGATTTCTGTCCAGTGCAGCAAGCTTGCTCAAATTCGTGTAGCCAGGCTAAAGAACAGAACCTCTTCCTTTGACAGCTGGAAAGTACTGTGAGAAAAGATTCCTGCTGAGTCCTGAGCTTTTCAGGCAACTCTTAATCTGAGACTCCATCACCTGCCTGGTGGGACACACAAAGGGTCTGCTGCTCTGCTTCCCCTCCTTCTGTGCCACCCCAGTCCTGCAACAAGCTTTAGCACTCTGGAGGACTGTTCCCAACTCTCCTTCACTACAAAGATCCCTCTCCTACCCTATGCATTGTACATGTTACACTCTGAGGAGAAAACTTTCCCCCAAGGCAACTGTTGCAGCTCTGAGAGGAAAGGCTTTCCCTAGGAAAGAGTTGCGGTTCCAAGGGGGCGGGTTCCCCCAATGCAAGTGTTACAGCTCTGAAGGGAAAGGTACCCTGGTAGTCGGGAGCCAAGGAATGCCACACCATGCAACAAACCTCACACAAGAGATTTATTGGGAGGGAAAAACCCAGGAGGGTGTCTGCCTCTGCTCAAGCAAGAAGCAGCAAAGAACTGAGCAGGGGGCAGGCTTTATATATGGTTTCATTGGGGCCAGAGCTTTCCAGGGTGGCCTGGAATTGGTGGGATTTTTGTAGCCTAATCCTGAGCTTTTCTTTTTTTCTGTAGAACAGAGCTGGCCTTTACCACGTGAGGGTAGTCTGGGTGTAGGGCCTGGCTACTTTCACCTCAAGGGGCTTACATGCACCCCCATAGACGCTCTTTTGTTACTGAGCTCTAAATACCAAAGTGCAACTAGCACAAAAGGCTGCACCCTCCTCAAAGAACCAGCCATCTTGAGGCCCTTGGAGACCGCAGCCTGCCTACCACAGACCTGCACCCTCAGACATAAATCACTAGGAAATATATGTTTGAAGGATGGATGGATGGATGGATGGATGGATGGATATAGAAATTCTC
The DNA here is from genome assembly GCF_907164565.1 of Psammomys obesus. Classification (NCBI taxonomy): domain Eukaryota; kingdom Metazoa; phylum Chordata; class Mammalia; order Rodentia; family Muridae; genus Psammomys; species Psammomys obesus. The sequence continues at coordinate 59,321,183 of NW_026585504.1, read as the reverse complement.
CCTCTTTCTTGCCTTTTTCAGTTCTGTCCCTTTCAAAGGACGTGTGTTCCTGACTTAAGCACCCTGGCATGCTGACATGGCTCACTTAGAAGAATGCATGTACATCATTCACAAAGCACTCGGTTCAGTCCCTAACACTATAGCCAGTGGTTCTCAACCTGTGGGTTGTGCAAGCTTTTCCCGGAAGTCACCCAAGACCATCTGCATATCAGCTGTTTACACAGGATTCATAACAGTGGCGGAATGACAGTTAGGAAGTAGCAATGAAATGACTTTATGGTTGGGGTCACCACAACATGAGGAACTATTAAAGGGTCACAGCGTTAGGGAGGTTGAGAACCACGGACATAAACCAAGTGTAGAGGCATGCATGTGCAGTCCTAGCGCTCAGGAAGTGAAGGCAGGGGGTCAAAAGCTCAAGGTCATCCTCAACTACATAGTGAATTTGAGTTTTGACCCCCCCCCATCAAAAGATGAAAGTATCATGTTAAAATGAATTGACCATATCTTATTATCAAACATCACAGCTAAGCCTTTAGCACACCGTGGAGTGTCTGTATTTACCATAATGATTATGCAGTTGATTGGGGGTTACAGTACCCAGCTTTAAGAGTGAAGAGCATCTTATAAAGCAGGTAACGATCCAATTTCAAAAGCAAAAGTGGGTTCTACCGAATAATTACTCGAAACTTCAACATGCTAGTCCAGGAATCAGGAACTAGAGCTCGCTCTCTGCTTTCATAAATAAGCTTTATTAGCACACAGACACACCTCCACAGGCTACCTGCAGCTGCTCTGGCGCCTTGACAACAGTGATTAGAGCGGAGAGCTGAAGGGAAGCATGAGGGCTGAGAACGTGGCCTAGTTGGTATAGAGCTGGTCTAGAGTGCACGAAGCTCTGGGTCTCACCCTGAGTACCACCATAAACTGGGTATGGTACCATGTGACACCTATAATGCCACCGCTAGGGAGGTGGAAGCAGGGTATCAGAAGCCCCAAAACAACCCAAACGAGAATCAGGGAACTGTGGGCAGAATGCTTGCATATAGCCCTGGGTTCCTCATCAGCACCAGAGAAGAGGAAGAACAAAACCCTGGAAGGCTGAAAACAAATCACAGCTGCATACTGGAGCATAGAGAAAATGCAATTTCAGGGCCAGCAAGATGGCTCCAAGGATAAAGAGACCTGCTGCCCAGCCTGACTCACCCAAATCAATCCCTCAGACCCACACGGCCAAAGGAGAGAACTGGCTGAACAAACTGTGCTCTGATCCCATGTGTGTACCCCACGCTCACACACAAGAAACAAACATCCCACGTGTGTGCCCTACCCCCACACAAGAAATACATATTTAATCAAAATTGTAATTTTAAAAAATATATTTACAGTCTGCTCACCTTGGCAAAAAGGACCGTGTCAGGAGGGGGTCAGGTAGGGGTGGGGATGAGGCCAGAAGCAAGCCCCCAGTGTCTTAGGGTAAGTAAGCCTTGGAGAGAGTAAACCATCAGGGTGACTGTGGAGAGGACTGGGGCAGGCTGAACAAGGTGGACCCTTTCCTGCCTCTGGCCACCCAGCAGGGCCTCAGGAAGGTTTGAAGATACCTGCTGAGAAGCGGGTAGAGAAGGCCTGACAGAGCTCCAGGATCCAAGACGGTGGATACCCAGCTGCCTGGGAAACCAGCCTGGTCTGATGAAGAGGCTGAAGAAGGGCCCTGAGGAGAAGCAGCGGAAGGGATGCAAAGCCAGGGCCGAGGGTATGACATCTGGCTGCAAACAGGGCCGGTCAACAAAGTCAGGAGTGCAACAGGCAGGCCGCAGCCTCTGCTTCCTCCATGTTCTCCTTCCTGTCGGTTCTCCCGCCCCTCTAACGCTTAGGGTTTAATGTTGACTACAGAAGGCTTGGCGGGTCAGAGCCCACCTATCAGTAAGGAGGAGCAGCATAGTCCCAAGTGTCTCTCTCTCTCTCTGCTTCTGCCCCTCTTGTTAAGGAGAAGTGAGGGGTTCTGAAAAGAGGTCTTAACTCTGGAAAGACTGGGTATTTACAGAAATTTCTCTTAAACCAAGATAGCAGAATGCTATTCCTGGTCTCAGCCCTCGAGCCAGCCTGGCCAGCGCTCAACTTCAGGCTGTTGGCCACTAGAGGGCTCTCGTTCGCCTTGGTTACCCAATCGCTGGCTCCTATTCGTGCTTCACCAGACAGACTCCAATCAGACGTTTATTTTTGCAACCTGTGTTGCAGCATTTCAGGGGGTTGTTTCCTAAATGCAGTTCTGTAATTTGCTCTAATCTGTGAACACGCATGTCCAACCCCACCTACAGGTTCACTCTCCCCATGCGCGTGCACGCAGTAAAACCAAAGGGAGTCATTCCTAAAGCCTTACACAGAGCAGAGACTATACCTCTGAGCTCCCCAACTCTGGGCTCTTCTCCGGGCTACAAACAGTGAGCTCTTAGTGACTGTCTATTGTTGGGTTAGATAGTTTCATTTCATGGTGACCAAGAAAAACAAATGAGGAAGACTGAATTTGGGCTCATGGGATCAGAGTTCACAGGGCAGAGAGGGCGGGGCAGAACACAACCGTTTCCATTACGGAGGGCAGACAGCAGAGAAAAAAAAAATGGAATAAAGGAGCCAGGGCAAGTTATCGTCCCCAGAGTCATGCCCCGGCTATGTATTTCCTCCGTTAAGACCCTACGCCCTGTCTCACCACTTGCTATAAGTGCCACCATCATCCTATCACAGTATCAACCCATCCAGATGCGAGCCCTCAAAATCCAGGCCTTCCCTAAAGCCCATCTGCAGGTTACCAAGCCCTGACAGAAGGCTGGGAGGAACATTCCATATTCAAACCATAGCAACTGTCTCCGCGGCCCTCGGCATTCACACGGATACAGCAGCTCACACGTGCGGCTGAGTTTTTCTGAGGGCTCTCCTGGTATTAGCAACGTAAGCCATTTTGTCTGGGAAATCCTTAGCACAGGGTAAACCTGGACAAGCAACCCCCTTGGCTCACACTGGAGGGACTTCTAGTCAGGTCTGTCTGGCAACATGACTTCTCTTCATCCTTCCCACTATGAAACTGTGGCTTTTCCGAGATGATAAACGGAATGGTCTCATTCATAAGCTGTGATGGTTAATGTCAGCTGTCAGTTTGATAAGCTTTATAGTCACTTGGGAAATGGGCCTCCGGACATGCCTATTTCAGATTATCTTGATTCGGTCAAGGCTGCCCACTGTGGGCGGCACCATTCCTTGTGATGCTGGACACGATGTGGTAGCTGCCTCAAGCTCCTACTTCCAGCTTGTACACCAGCTACTACAAGTGCTTTCCATATATACACATATATACTTTACACACACACACACACACACACA
>NW_026585504.1:59290194-59317798 GCF_907164565.1 Psammomys obesus | reverse complement strand
GTGTGTGTGTGTGCCAGCCAGCATCTCAGGTGGCCCTGAGAATGGGAAGGCAGGAGGTGGTGAGGAAGGGCCTCCACACCCCACCTCCCTGCCCCAGGACTGGCTCCGGGACTGGCCAAGGGGTTCTCTGACAGATGGAAGCAGATGAATGTGGAAGCAAAAGGTGCAATCGAAGCTCTGTCTTCCTGGTTTCCCCCAGGGTTCCTTCTGGGGAGACATGGTAGTCTTTTCAATGTTCGTAGATAAACCAGTGAGAGCTGCCTGCTGGCCAGAGCACTCTAGATGATTTTCAAGTCCATCTATCTATCCCTTAGTCAGCACCTTGTTTTACCGTAAGCAGGACCTCACCCACCCCCTTCCCCTCACTGAAACCCTTGCCTTCATACTGACCCCCCATCACATTGTATACCCATCATCACCACCACCCCAAATACCCCACCCCCCATTTTACTTATGCTGCTGAGAAAGAAACCCATGGCCTTGTGCATGCTAGACCAAGCTCTTTGTCAGGACCCCTCCTCTCCTTCCTGCTGTTTCTCCCCTCCCCCTTTACCTCCTCCCTCCCACCCCTCTCCTCCCTTCTCTTTCCGTAATTACAAGGTCTCTTTGTATCCCAGGCTGCCCTGGCACGCACCACGTAACCTAGACTAGCCTCTAACTCAAAGCAATCCCTCTGCATCAGCTCTTCAAATGCTAGAATTACAGGAATCTGCCACCACATCTGGCCTAATACTTGCGGATAGTCCCTGAGGGGATCCGGAGACAAGGACCTGTCGCATCCTCGGTGAAGGGTAAACTAAGGCAAGTGACAGCCCCAGAAGGGTCTGGTCCACTCACACGTCACAAAAGCCTTGCAAGAGCCTAGCCAATCACACATTATCTCACTTATTAACCAAAGCTCAGCGCTGTTAAACTAACAGTCCAAAGTCACACAACCGGTGTGGAAGCCAGAACCCTGGCGGGATCCTCCACCTTTTGCACCCAGGTGCACCTTCCGGACACTTGGCCCTTCAAGCTTGGATCGGAACCAAATCTCCCAGCCCTCGAGGAATCTGCATCCAGGGGAGGATCGCAAGCTGGATCACCCGGGTACCGCGTCTCTGGAACCCAAGGCGCTGAGTCAGCGTAACCCGAGCAGCCTAGTGACCGAGAAGCCCCCGCCCCCGGCTTGTGCCCCGCCCCGAGAGAGAGCCAGCCCCGGCGGCCAAGCTCAGCCGGAGTGCGCGACAGCTAGGCCAAGCGACAGCGCGGCCGCCCAGGGCACAGCATGACGGCCATCGGCATGCAGGTAGTCTGAGGGCCCCGCGGGGCGCAGAGCCGGGGCACAGCTTACCAGGGGGGAGGACTGGGAACCCTCGGTAACTGAAGCCTTGGGTCAGGGTGAAAACTCCCCAAGGTGCCTAGGTCTTGCTAGGAATCTTCCTGGAAGGTTCCTCTAAGAGAGATCCCGGGGTACCTGCTCCCTCAATGCAGCTCGCTCTGCGCGATCTTCTAGGCCTCTGATTGCGCCCCTGAGAGCACCAGGGGCGCAATCAGAGGCCACCAAACTTTTCTGCAGGGTCACTAATGAGTGACCTGTTGGTTAGACTTTTCTCAGAGAGTCGTTGGGAATTTTTAAAAACTGGGCGTCTAGAGTTCCCAGTTCTCTCCCGTGTCAGAGTGACAGAATGGACTTGCAAAATACCAGGCTTGCTTTATGTAAAGGAGGACGCTGCCCACGGAGCCAGGACTTTCTGGGAGCCGGGACTGCAAAGATCTTCCTCCAAAACGTGTTTGTAGAGCTAGATGGAACTGAGGTGGGAGTATACTCACTGGTGACTCGGCACCCCAGGAAAAAGGCTCCCGGGACAGAAGCACAGAAGCGGCAGCTTCCCCTAAGATCTGGCTTCTTTTGGAGCAACGCGGAGTGTTTGTGTTGGCTGAGAATCTCCGCATTCCTGCCCCCTTCAAAGGGCGGTCGGGAAGTGTCCGCTACCCGCTACCGGCGGGCCAGCTTCCTGCTCACCCAGGCATGCCGGTGGCTGGCTGTCCTCCAGGCGTACACTGTCCAGTCTTGTCCTGAGAAGTACAGAGGTCAGTTGACTCTGCCTTCAGGTGCTCAGGCCTGATGACACTGATAACGTTAGATAGTGTTCCACCCATTAATCGTCATTATTTTTTATCATTATCAACTGCTTGAGACAGGCAGGGTCTTGCTTTGTTGCCTAGGATACTCTGAGATTGCTGGGCTCAATCCACCCTCCTTCCTCAGCCTCCCCAGTAGCTGGCATTATCGGAATAGGCCACCCCTACCCATTTTACAAAGAGATAACTGAGGCTCAAAAGAACACAGCCCACAGTGGGTAGCTAAGTGACAGGATATAGACAAATTCAGGTCTTCCTGCCTCTGAACCTCACTCACCCCTTTGGTGAAAAAAGAAAAACAAAACAAAGAACAAACAAACAAAAAACAGCTGTGCTCAGGTCATCCCCAAACTCTTCTAACCAGAACTCAAGTTGCTAGGGAGTGTCAGGGTCTCTCATTCAGTGACTTCTTTATCTTTGTTCCTGATCATATTCCAGACCATCTCTGGGGAGGTGCCTTGGGAGGAAGGCACAAGAAGAAAAGAGGATGAGGCCAGGTGTGGGGCACCCAAAAGGAGATACTCAGAAACCAGTGTGGCTGCGAGGGAAACTAGGCTAAACAGTGCAAAAGCCATTGGTAGGAGCCCCTTTAGAGGGGAGAGGGAGGCCGACGGAGATGAAGGCGGGGGGTGGAGGAAAACAAGGAGAAGAATAGGAGAATATGAGGAAGAGGCAAGGAAAAGAAATGATGGAAGGAAGAAGAGGGTGGCAAGAAAGAGGAGAGGCAGCAAGAGGAGGAAGGGTAGGAGGAGAGAAAGGGAGGACAGAGGGGGAAGAGGAAGAAAAAGAGAGGAAAGGGAGGCAAAAGGAGGGAAGAAGGGAGAAGAGGATGAGGGAAGAGAAAGGGAGGAGAGCGGTGACATATTTGCTCAGGCTGGCTATATGTGGATGTGCAGAGCACACTTGTCCCTACCCTGAGGAGAACTTGGCCAGTGACTTCATCACCATAGCAACCTTAAGAATTAGGTACCATTATCACCCTTTAGTGGAGAGGAAGAGACTGTGAGACTGTGATAAATGATAGCTAAAAAGCAAGACCTGTTAGTGTAGGTCTTTATTCCAGCCACTTGAGAAGCTGGGGCGAGGAGACCTCAGTCAGTGCTGGGACGGTGACCAGGCCCCGGCAGAGGACTCAGAAGAGTGCTACAGGAATGTGAGGAATGAATGACTCCAGTATGCATACGTGGGACGGGACGTTGTCCTTCTTGGGGACTAGAGGATGATACAACATGATGTTGCGTTGGCCTCAATAGCCCAGTGGAGTTGAGGCAGCAGGCCAGTGGGAACCGTTCAGGTCACAGGTCCAAAGAGACAAGAAGCAGTGTTAGAGGAGCTGACTGACTGCCCTAAGGCACAGAGATGAGGCTGACGGGTAGGGGCAGGACTGGCTGCCCACTTCCCCTTTCCCAGCCCTTCCACTGAGCTCCTGCCACTCAGATGTGTCCCACCCCACTCCCCACCCCAGGAGAGGATTCCAGGCCCTGAGTCACTGGAAGTTGGTGGTGGTGCCAGCAGCCTTGGGTGAGGTGCACAGTAGTTCAAGACTGCCTTATTCATGATCGATGCTGGTGACACTGACCACTCTCAAGAACTGAGAGCCACCTGTGGGCCACACACTTTATATGTGGGGGCTAGAGGAATGGAACGTCCTGAAGTGCCCTTTCTCCTCAGGCTCTGTCTTCAATGGTTTTTGAGATAGGGGCTCTCATTGACCTAGAACTCAGCTAGGCTGACAGACCAGCACTTTCTAGTGACCTGGCCATCTTCCTAACGATGAGATTACTTGCACCTGCTACAGGCAGACTTATTTATTTATTCTTAATATGGGTTCTAGGGATGGAATTCAGGTCTCTGTGCTTGCTTGTACTCACCACCCTTTTGATGTCAGGATCTCTCCCTGGCCTAAAACATGTAGGTAAGACTGACTGGCCAGTGAACCCCAATAAGCTCCCACACACACACCTCCCCCTTCCCCGTGCTGGGATTAGAAGTGTGTGCACCAACATACCCAGCTTTTTTTTTTTTTTCATGGGTTCTGGGGATTGAACTCAGGTCCTCGTGCTTGCAAGCATTTTCCAGTCTGAGCCACCTTCTGGTATGACACATCTCTATCGACAGGAGCCTTTAATCCTTGCAGTTTTAAGGGTGGCCAGTGAGTTTAACCAAAGCTTGCTTCAAGTCAAGGGAGGGAAAGGTGACACCAGATCTCTCTGTCACCTCTGTCTGATCCCAGTGTGTTCTCTTACGGCCTGGAGATTAAAGTCCAGTCGGCCTGGGACAGGCGGGGCTGAGGAAGGGACTGGATGTGCCTGTTTTCCAGACGGCATGAGGCCTCGGGTCAAAAGGTGTCTGGGCTGGCGTGTGTCTTGTGACTTGTTCTCTGCCCCCACAGCCGTCCCATCCTGTGACCATATTAGTCTCTAGGGATTCTGTGACCTTGCCAGGTGCTTTTCTGCAGGGATCCCCAGCTTCCCTGGGCAGATGAGAAAGCAAGTGCCCAGACGGGGATGTGGCTCACTGGAGAAAATGCTTGCTTAGCATGCATGGTTTTAAGCTCTAGCACCAAATAAACAAGTGTGGTGGTACACCCCTGTCATCCCAGGAGGGAGGAGGGTTACAAGTTCAATGTCATCCTAGGCAATACAGTGAATCAAGCTCAGACGTGTAAAACTCCAGCTCAAAATAAAGGGAGAAGTGTGTGTGTGTGTGTGTGTGTGTGTGTGTGTGTGTGTGTGTGTGTGTGACAGAGACACACACACAGAGAGAGAGAGAGAGAGAGAGAGAGAGAGAGCACAGGGAAGCCAAAGGTTGGTGCCAGGCTGTCTTCTCCCACTTTATTGCTTGAGACAGTCTCTCCGTGATTCTGAAGCTCACTGATTAATCTAGGCTGCCTGGTCTGTGAGCTCCAGCAAGCATCTGCCCCCTAACCCCACCTAGCGCTGGAGTCACAGTCATGCGTCAGTACCACACCTGACTTTTTATGTGGGTGCTGGAGATCTGAACTCAGGTCCCCGTGTTTGCATGGCAGGGGACTGACTCATCTGTCTCCCCAGCCCTGGCCGACAGCCTTTTTTAGAGGGGTGTGGCCCACACTTGCCTCTGGAAATCTTTATTTGCAGCTGGCTTATGGGGTTCCCCAAAGTCCTGCTCTCCTCGCTTCCGCTTCCCTCGCTTCCCAGCACCGACCATTCTGTGTGAGTTATCTGTTTTTCTTGCCTCCCAAACCGTGGTGTGACCTGCTTCTGGACACCCTGTAAAGTGAGTCATTTAACTTACGACGGGACAGGAGGCTCAGTCTATAAGGAGTTTCAAGTTGAAAACACAAGTTGCAAACTTGACTCCCCCACCCCCACCCCACCTCCGTTCTTCCTTAAGTACCTACCAGGTGCACAGGCCTAACACCGTGCCTGGTACTGGGGGATAGCAGTGTCTTGACATGTGGCCTTGCCCTCCTTGGGGACACAGTGTCCACATAGGACAGTCAATAGCACATTATTCCAAAACCATCAGAATGGAGCAGAGAGGAAAACAGGGCACCCGGTGGAGAAGAACAATAGAGGACCCACTAGGCCAGCTGGGTGGGGAAGGCCTCTCTGAGGAGAATAAGAACAGAGAAGGCTGCCATGGTGTGTGTGTGTGTGTGTGTGTGTGTGTGTGTGTGTGTGTGTGTGTGTGTGAGTGTGTGTGTGTGTGTGTGTGTGTGTGTGTGTGCGCACACACATGCATATGGAAACCAGAGGCTAACTTTAACTTGTTATTTAGGCTCTCTCTCTCTCTCTCTCTCTCTCTCTCTCTCTCTCTCTCCCCAGCACTGAGATTGCATGCACTCCCCACCATGCCTGCCTTTTTAAAATGTGGGTTCTTGGGGTCAAGCTGTGGCCCTCACACTTGTAAAGCAAGCACTTTCCCAACAAGGCCATCTCCCAGCTCCACTTTGGGCCTTTCACTCTGGGTAAAGATCCCGAGAGGAACAGTAAAAGATTAGTTAGCAATTGGCAGACACAAGGCCAGTAGAGGAGGGAGGACAGGTAGGAAAAGGAAGGGCCCCTATTAAGGGTGGGAAACTGGGGAGGGTCAATGTTTTCCTTGATACCAGAGCAGAAAACAGGACTGGAGGAAGTAGGAATGCATGCTGGGAGTTTACCCTGGTGTCAGAGGCCCTTGCCAATTCACTGCTTCCTGTGGTATCTTCCAGGCCCAGAAGCTGTTGGGCCCTAAGAGGCCCCATTGGTCTTTCTTTGAGTCCTTCATCCGGACACTCATCATCGTGTGCACTGCCTTGGCTGTGGTCCTCTCTTCAGTCTCCATCTGCGATGGCCACTGGCTCCTATCGGAGGATCGTCTCTTTGGGCTGTGGTCCTTCTGTACCACCGGCAACCACAGCGGACCACAGTGTATGAGAGACTTGAGCCAGACCCACGTGCCCGGGCTGGCTGTGGGCATGGGCCTGGCACGCAGTGTGGCTGCCATGGCCGTGGTGGCTGCCATCTTTGGCTTGGAGCTGCTCATGGTGTCCCAGGTGTGTGAGGATGTCCACTCACGACGCAAGTGGGCCATCGGCTCCTACCTCCTTCTGGTCGCCTTCATCCTCTCCTCTGGGGGTCTCCTCACCTTTATGATCCTCCTCAAGAGCCAGCTCACCCTCCTGGGCTTCACCCTAATGTTTTGGTGTGAGTTCACGGCCTCCTTCCTCTTCTTCCTCAACGCCACCAGCGGCCTTCACGTTAACAGCCTCACTCAGCCCTGGGACCCTACAGGGGAGACGCTGGCTTCTTTAAGAATGCACGATCATGACGGGACTCTCTAACATACGACCTCTGGCTGGGATTGCATGAGACAAACAACGACCTTGAAGCTGCCACTTCTGCATTTAGCTCTAGACATGGCCCTGGGGAATCTCTTCAGCTGGCCTCCAGGAGGAGTGGCACAGCACCACAGCACAGCAAGTTGGATAGGTTAGCCAAGCTATTATGATGTCAATTCTAAAATAAGAAGAATATCCTAAAATGCCTTTCTTGGGTGTTTTCTTCCCTGGACTGGAGTAGAGTTTGAAAGAAACCATCAAGCAGTTCCAGGCTGGCTGACCAGCTATGGGGTTCGCACCCATTTCATTGATTGCACTGGAGTGCAGGCTGCAGGGGTCCAGGGAGATTTCTTTAAATTATTTGTGTGTGTGTGTGTGTGTGTGTGTGTGTGTGTGTGTGTGTGTGTGTCTTCAATGTGTATGGGTTCATGTATGCATGGACACACGTGCAAGTGTGTACATATGGAGGCCTGAGGTTGGTGTCTGGACTCATCCTCAATTGCTTTTCTACCTCATTCATTGAGGCAGGGTCGCTCAATCAAACCCAGAGCTCACCTGTAAGGCTAGTCTCATGAACTCCCTTGCTCTGGAGCTACTCTGTCTCTGCCTCCCAGGGTTGGGATCACAGGTGAGTCACCACACCTAGCCAACATTCATGTGGGTTCTAGGGCTCCAAACCCTGGTCTTTCTGTTTGCATGGCAAGCACTTTAACCGCTGAGCCATCTCCCAGCCCCGCCCCTGGACCTCTTGAGGTTTCTGCCAACAGTTCAGTCGTCCACCTGGGGGCCCATCACTGTGTAGGACCTTCTCCCATCAGCTCCCGGGGATTTTTGTACACATTTCCCTGACTTTAGCAGAGTTCTTCAAGAAAGCCTTGTGAATAGTAGCTTTTCAGTCTATTGCCTTAAAATCCCTTTGTGTGGGCCCACAAGCTCTGGAACACCCGTTTCTAGAGGCTAACTGAAGCCTTCCTTGAGCAACTGGCCCACTGGGACGCTTAGGTGATCTCTACCATAGTCTTCCCCAAGGCCAGTTTGGACTCAGGGCTGTTTGTGAGACTGTCAGTTGTAAGGGTCATGTGGCCTCAGGGTCCACTTCTGATCCTGGAACACATTTCAAAGAGCACATGCTTGTACTGCTGAACTCCACGGTGGGTGAGGGGACAAACCGATGCTGAGTAATAATTAACAGCCTGCAGGGGATAGGTGGAGGTGAAAGGGGTCAGGAACCAGTGGAGATTTCCATGCTCACCGGAGGAGCCGTTCTCTCTCTGCCTGTCTCTCTCTCGTTCTCTGTGTGTATGTAGGGGGTGGAAGTGTGTGTTTGTGTGCACACGTGTGCATGTGTATGCAGGCACATGTGTGTGCAGGTGCGTGTGTGTGGATGTGTGTGTGTAGGTGCATGTATCTGCAGGTGTGTGTGTGTGCACCAGTACTTTCCACCACCACCCCCCTTTCTTTAATCTTTCTGTGCAGATGTGGGCGTGCACACAGCACGGCACGCAGGTGGCACTGAGAGTCAGTATTCTCTACGGGCTTCCCCTTCCATCTTGTTCGAGACAGGGTCTCCTCGTGGTTCTCAGCTGCACAGGCCTGCCAGCCTGTGAGCTTCCAAGGATTTCCTGTCCCTTGTTTTCACCTCTGAGCCATTGGGATTGTGGCAGTGATTACTACTGCATCCAGCTTTATGTGGTGCTGGGAATCCCAGCTCAGGGTCAGGTTTGTGTAGCAAGTACTTTTGCCCACTGAATTGTATTTTGGTTTTTGAGATGGTCTCTCTCTGGTCTAGAATTTGCCAAGTAGTCTGGGCTGGCTGGGCCATGAACTCCAGAGACCTCCAGGTCTCCATTTTTATCAGAGCTGGGATTACAAGCACATGCCACCATGTCCAGCTTTTTTTTTTTTTAACATTGGTTCTTCAGGTGAGACTCAGGTCCTGTGCTTGCAAGCGACTGCTCAACCAGCTGAGCTCATTCCAGGCCCCAGATCTCAAGTTTTGCACATTCTGTTGCCTCATCTTCATTTTTTCTTTAACTACCCAAAGGCAGGTGAAATGTTTTCTGTTATATTCATATTCTAGAAGATCCTTTTCTCCCCCAGCCACTGAATGGGTTTTTAGGCTTTGTCCTGATCTTGTCCTAAGGGTCTCTTCCTGGGCTAGGTGTATCTACCTGTGGTAATTTTTTTTTCTGGTGCTGGAGAGCACCCCAGGGCTTTATACATGCTAATCACACACTTGACCACTGAGGCCCCATTTTATTTTGAGAGAAAATTAGACTCCAGGCTGGTGTCTAATTTGTAGGCTCAGCCTCCCCTCGTAGCTTCTATTGTGATTCTGTATATACACATATTCATGTGTGTGTGAGAGTCCGCGTGCACTGGAGCTCAGAGCTCGACCTTAGGCGTCATTCTCCAGGAGACTGTGTACCTTGTTTTTGGGCTAGTGACCCTCATTGGCCTAGAACTCATCAAGTATGCTCTCCTAGATAACAAGCGAGCCCCAAGGATCCCCTGCCTCTGTCTCCCCAGTGCTGGGACTGTAGGCCTGCACAGTAGTGCCAGGCTTTTACACGGCTTCCAGAGACTGAACCCAGGTCCTCATCCACTTTACCCGCTGAGCCATCCCTCTAGCCTCTTCCACGGTGATTTTAAATATTCCTATTTTACTTTACTTATTGTGTGTGTGTGTGTGTGTGTGTGTGTGTGTGTGTGTGTGTGTGCACGCGTCATGTGCACGTGTGGGGGTTGGAGAACAAGTGTGGTGATGGTTCATTCTTTCCACCTTTACACAGCTTCAAAGGAGCATCCTGCTTGCTCAGAGAGCGTTTGTCCTGGCTGAGCCACCTCACTAGTCCCACCTTTGAGGTACCGTTATTCCAGGTGGGAGTCATGAGACCATGCTGAAGCTGGACCACCACCCCACACAGACCCTGGAGGTCCTCGAAACCTCTTGTTTTATTTTGTTTTGTGTAGTGCTGAGGATCACTCACATCCTGGTGAAGGCCTGGTGAACCTGGGCAGGCGCTCAGCGACTGAGCCATATGGCCGCCGCCACCTGAGGAGTTTGGCTGGGCTGTCAGGTGTTACCAAAATCAGAGTTCCTCAACCATTCAGTCTGGCTCTCAGCCTAGAAAGGGGCCCTGCAGTGGCCTGCAAGATGCAAATGGATGGCCACGGCTCCATTTCTGTTTGGTTTTCCCTGTTAGGTTTCATTTTGGAAGAAGATTCAACCATTTCAACCTCCTTTATTCCCTTATGGAGTCAAGGAGTGCAAATACAAAGCCGGAGTTATGGAGGCTAAAAGTGCCGGGAGACAGGCCCTTGTCCTTTCCTGTTTGAGGGCGGGGAAGTCACCCCTTGCCTTGAAGCCCAGGTGTTTAAAGACTGTGGGCTAGGGTTCCACGGAGATGCCACTCTGGTAGCATCTTGCCCTTTGTGCATGAAGCCGTGAGTCTGATTCCCAGGTGTGGCGGTGCACACCTGTACTTGTAGCACTTGGAAAGCGAAGGCAAGAGGATCATGTAAGTTCGAGGCCATCTTCAGCTACCTAGAAAACTGCAGACTACAGGAGACACTGTTGTAGCTTGGCCAATCCTTGGGCCTTTGAGGAACTGTCTCCCACCCATACAGAGTACAGCTTACTTACTCTCCACAGAGCCCTGTTACCACATTAGGGATAACGAAAGGGGGTCAGATGCCCTGTGACTTCAGCTCAATTAGCTGTTGTCCTGAAGTCTTGGTGACAGCTTTAGGACAGCTGAGCTGAAACGTGGGGTGGGGTGGGGGGGCAGACCAGATCGGCAAGGCCAAGGGTCTTGGTTTCTCATGTTTTCTGAGTGTCTGAACCTGTCCATAAGAGAGAGCTGGGATTTGGAAGCCAGGGGAGCTCCCTCTTCCTTCAGGGAGGAGTTGGGAAGTGATACCTTCCTCCCTAGGTGGCAAGGATTGACAGACAAAGATTTTCTGGATGTCATTTTATTCCCCTGCCCCTTCTGTAGCTGCTGAATTGCTCTTCTCTGAAGAGTAAGAAAGCTCAGATGACCTGCCTGTTTCTTGCTCCATGATGACCCAATGTCCCCTTGCTTAGGTCTGAGGAAGCACAGACCTGGAGGGCAAGCCTGTTCAGCCACTCAGCACAATATGGCTGCTGGGCAGGCGACCATCCTACCAAACGTCCATCTCTTTGTCCACTGAAGGTCTTGCATCCTCAGATGATGCTGGCCCTGGCGGTGCTCCGGCTCGGCTCTGAGGTGCTGGCCTTCGTGCTGTGGGTAGGGCCACTGGTGGCATTGCTGAAGGAGTTGTTGAGGGCCACAGGGCGCAACGGGAACTCTTGGAGGTGCCACTGGCGCCATTTTTTCTGAACTTCGAGCTGCACCTGCCCAAGGCCGGCCATCAGCTGCAGCAATCGCTTGGGAGAGAAGGCCAGGCCTGTGCCTGTAACCTGACTCACTGGTGGGTCCAGCTGGCTGCTCCTGTCCTCCTGCGTCCCCTTGCCTAAAAGCCTGTGAGTGAGCATTTCCTGCCTCCTGTATAGAAGGTACTGAAGGTCCCCTCTACCCTGAGCACTTGCACCTGCCATCTTTAATTTTTTAAAGTTATTAGAGAGAGGAGAGAGAGAGAGAGAGACAATACACGCATGCCAGGGCATTCTTGTGAAGGTCAGAGGAAGCTCTCCTTCCACCACCTCAGCTCTAGGGATTGAGAACAGACTTGTCAGACCTCAGGGTCAACATGTTCACCTGCTGAGTCACCCTGCCTGACCTGTACCTGCCATCTTTTAACTCAACTTTTAACACACACACCCCCCCGGAAAAGGTGTGAGCTGTGCTCCACAAACTGCAGAATCAATATCCAGACCTGCAGGCTCACTCTCCTGTAAGCCCCCACCTCGCTCAGAAGATCTCGGGATCTGAGGATTTTCTCTGCAGACACTCCTTTATGGTCCCCAGTAGGGGCACTCAAACCAACCTTGGCATTCAGGTTTGATATTTGATTTTTGGGAAACATCAGAGGTCATTCCCATTCAAACGTGTGTACCAGACAGGATTGGCCAGCAGCCACAAAGACACTTGGCTTGTGTGTAGTAACGTCGCCAGAGCCAACGTCTGGAGCTTCATATCCTGAAACCCAAGTCTCTGTGCGAGGCCACGGGAAGCTGAGCTCCAGGTGGGAAGTGACCCAGGTCACGCATAGAGCAAGCAGCAGAGCCGCCAGGCGCCTGGTTCTGAGGTGGGAGGGCACCGGATGCTGGGTTTGCTGAACTTGCACACGGGTGAGAAGCCCCCGGAGAACTTGCAAAGGAATGCTTGGTCGGCCCCACCTCAGACCCACGGGAGCTGATGGCTCTATCGTGGATCCACTGCCTAGGATGCGATTTAACATGTCCCTCCAGGGGACACTGCCAAGCAAGCAGAGGTGCCCAGGCACCCTTCCCATCCCCCTTCCATCCACAGGGGGCTCAGCACTGGAATCCCACAGTCCCCCAAGACACTCACCTCACCATTGAGGAAGCAGTAAAGGATGGCTACCACCAGTCCCTGCCAAAGGAACTGTGTTAGTTCTTGTGCTGTGTTGCTGAACACAGATCATCCCTCCCACCTTCTCTGCCTGAGTGTGCTCAACACACACACACACACACACACACACACACATACATTTCAGCCTGGGGAATTCCCTACTTTGGGGCTCACAGTACCCTGATGTGCCTACCTTGTTGAACACAAGCCAGAAATCCTTTTCACCTATTAATCCCAAGGCCTGGCATAGGAAACACTTGTGTTAGTGACAGTAAGGGAAGAGCTTCTGACTTGGACCCTGACTGCAGGGTCATCAGATCCTGTGAATGGTAAAGAGGGTCATCTAGGATAGCACAGACAGGAGGGCCTAAAGTATGTCTCCCCTGCATCCGACTGTGAGGGACACAGTCACACTGTAGGAGATGCTGGGCTCACAGGAAAGATGACCAATTCCTACTGAAGAACAGATGTGTGGTAAGAGCAAAGCATGTGCAAACACAGGCCTGTTAGCCATCGGGTGCAGCTCTGTGGTCCAGGCCTCCTGCCTCCTGTCTTGGAGGTCCAGTCTACCTGGACCTTGCCTCAGAGTTCCTGTTTTCGGATGGCATTGCGAGGGCCCTAGGATGTCGCTGGGAAGCCTGCGGTTGTCTGTCTATAATGCTGCAGAGCTGTGAATGATGTGTGATGGTTGTTACTGTTAACTTGTCAGAGGCCAGAATCACCAAGGAGGAAATCTCTGAGCATACCTGTGAGGGATTTTCTAGATGAGGTTAGTCAAAGGAGGAAGACTGTGGGAGGCATCCAGTGTAGAGAATGTGAACTGACAAGCAGCATTCATCTCTCTCTACACACCGACAGAGGTACAGATTAATGCTGCCAAGATTTCTCCACCATCATGAACTGCACCCTAGAACTCTGAGGCGAAGTAACCCCTTCTTCCCTTGCATTGCTCTTGTCAGGGTGTTTTATCAAAGTAACAGTGAAATTACTGACCCCAGGAGCACCTGCTCCCTTCCTCCCTAAGAGCCCACCTCACATCCCGCCTTCCCCGCAGGCCTGACCTCCATCCTGATAATCTTCCTCCCCCAGAGGCTTTCATCTACAGCTTAAAACTTTGGCTGGCCCAGCCCCTCTTCCCTAGTCCCACCAGGTTCTGCCTTTAGCTACTTACTGCATTGAAGGATCCCAAAGGACAATGAACCTGCCCTTCTGTAGTGAGCTTAATATGTACCAGTGCTCAGGAATATTGACTGTGTGTGTGTGTGTGTGTGTGTGTGTGTGTGTGTGTGTGTGTGCTCGAGAGTGCGTGTGTTACATGTATATAAATGTGTGTGCTGTTTGATGAGGCCTAGAGCCAACCAGTCCACACCAGTCATTATCCTCACTTGGGTTTTTCAGTTGTGAGACAGGATTTCTCATTGAACCTAGGGCTCTCTGAACAGGCTAGATAGGCTGGCTAATGAACTCAGGGATCCACCTGCCTTTGCCACACCAGCTGTTTGAATGGTTGCCAGGGATTCAGGCTCAGGTCCTCACACTGAGCAATTTACTCATTGAGCAACGCCCTCAGGCTGTTTTGAAGGGGTAGGACTGGAATCCATGGCCTCAGACATGCGAATCACATGTTCTGCCGTTGAGACACAAAGCCGGAACAAAACTGGGGGGGCTTTGTTGTTGTTGCTGGCTGTTGTTATAGGTATCTATGTTTTTTTTCTTAAAGATTTATTTATGTGCAGTTATATGTATATGTGTGCGTAAATGTGTATGCGCCAAGTGTTCAGATGCCTGTGGAGGCCAGAAGAGAACATCGGATTCCCTGGAACTGTAACAGGCAATTGTGAGTCACCTGATAGAGGTCCTGGGAAGCAAACTCAGGTCCTCTGTAAGAACAGCAGGAACTCTTAACCACTAGGCCATTTCTCCACATTTTTTTTTTGAGACAGGATCTTGCTACATTGTCTAGGATGGTTGATAGATGCAGATTCATTCTGCTGTTTTCCTCACTTTGGTATGTGGAAGAAACTTTGATAGGTTTATGTGTGAATATACATACATGTATATGGGCACATATACATATTTTATTTATGTATTTATGTACATTAGAACACTTTCGGGGGACAAGATCTCCTTAAGCATCTTGAAAGCCACTGGCTGGCTTGGAACTTGCAGTGTAGCCCAGACTAGCCTAGAGCATGAAGCTATCTTCCCGACTTTACTGCCCAAGGGCTGAGAATTCCACCTGTGGACCACCAAGTCCAGCTATTTACATGTTTTTAATGATCTTTTCATTCATACACAAGTCCATGGGACATTAGGAAAGTGTTTTTGTTTTGTTTCTTCAATTTTGTCTTCCCAGGTCTGGGGACAGGAACTCCCTATCCAATGGAGAGGCAGCTCCAGGACCCCCAAGCTTTCTGAACGCTCACTACCCACTTTGGTGGTTAGGCCAAGTCCTTCCAACGACCTGGACCGGATCTCAAACCCCACAGTCACTGGACGGGCCATAGTGAACCCATTGTTACATATGCACCAGGACCAGGTGCTGGCAGAGGCTCTAGTCAGGGAAGCGTCTCGGAGGAGGGTATAGGGCGCAGCCTGGGGTTGGGTTTCAAATAGGAGAGAGGTCTGACTCACTGTGTCCCCACTGAGGCATCTTGCCTGGAACCCAGAGCAGTGGCAGTAGTCCAGCTCAGTCTACCCAGAGCAGAATCCAAGGGATGAAGGGAGAGTGGAGACCCCACTCTGAGGCTAAGGCCTCCCCATTGGGAGGGCTCTGCTGGAGTCTTTGTCCTCAAGCCTCTAGCACAATCACAATGCTTCTTTGAGCATGAGCTTGCTCACTGGTGTGTGTGTGTGTGTGTGTGTCTGTGTCTGTGTCTATGTATGGGTAGGAACACATGCATGCATGGGTCATACTGGGCTGGAACCCAGGGTCTCCAGCATGCAGGGCAAATGCTCTACCAGTCAGCTGCATGCCAAACCTATTGGCTCTCCTCTAATGGATACTGTGAGTCTTGAAACAAGCTGTTCTTACTTTGGCCTCTGGAAAGCTCCAAACTCAGGCTGACCTCAACATTACTATGTAGTGAAGGATGACCTTGACTCCCACCTCCCCCACCCCATCGCTTGGATTACAGAATGCACCACTACACCAATTTTTTTCCCCACTGATAAGTCATCTACATATTTTTTTCTCCATCTGTTGTTTCTGAAAGTGGCTGCATGTTATTTTTGGAAGAAAATGGCTACAAGCAAATAAATAAAGTCAGAGCGTGAGGCTTGAGACTCCAGTTAAGGCTCCTTCTTACGCATCTCATTGTTGTTGCTCTAACCTCATAGCATTTTGATGAGTTAGAGATAGGCGACCTCTCCCTGCACCTCCCGTCAAATGATTCTTTTAAAACCCCCAATAGTCAGGGACTGAGAAGATGGTTCAGCAGGTAAAGTGTTTGCTTCGCAAGCCCTGAGTTCCATCCCAGAACCTATCTAAATGATTCAGGATGTAGCAGCACCCTGAAAGACAGAGATTGGCATGTCCCTGGGACTGGCTGGCCAGCTAGCATGGGTCTAGCATGGTCTATTTGTGTAGCCTACTTGCTAAGTTTCAGGCTACAGAGAATTTCTGTGTAAAAAACAAAACAAACAAACAAACAAAAAAACAAGGTGGCTTGTTCCTAAGGATGCCGTTCCCCTGGCACACTTATTTGCATGCATACACACACACAATCTAGTATCTTCTTGCCACCCACTCCCGTTTCCTGCTCCTTAGGGGTAAGCAGAGTCCAGCCTGACCTCTCTTAACTGATTTTAGATAACGTGCTGAGGCTGCGAGCTTCCAGTTTCTCAGCTGTAGGCATTTTCTCTGGACAACCCAGCAAGAAAAGCAGGGTTTATCTGCTGCCCGTGGCTTTAGGCAGTGTGTGCCTCGTTGTGGTTGAGAATGTGCTACCTGCTATGGTTGTGTAACATTTTGCACGTCAAGTGGGGGAAGGTGATGTTGCCTTTTCTCTCTCAGGAGTCAGCACTCCCACCCCACTTGCAATATGGTTTTTCTGCTGGAGACTCAACATCATTTGGCACCACATGGCCACTGCATGAGACTGACTTTCAGGTTTGTTGTCTCTGCAGCCTGATTTCTCTCTAGGAAAATTGAAAGCTGTGTGCGTGTGTGTGTGTGTGTGTTGTGTGTGCATGTCTGTACATGTGTCCGGTGAATGCATGTACGTTGATGTGGAGGGCTCAGGTGTCTTTTGACACTTGGTTTGACACAGGGTCTCTCACTGGCCTGGAACCTCTCCACAAAGGGCAGGCTAGCTCACTCGTGAGCTCCAGCGTTCTCCTTGTGTGTGCCCCCATCTCATCTTCACTGGGATTGGAGGCATGCATCACCATGGGCAAGCTTTCTGTGGGGTCTGGGGGTCGGACTCAGGTTCCCATGCTCACAATGCCAGTAATTTACTGACTGGGCCACTGCTCTAGTCCTGGCGAGTCCTCTTTAAATCCCAGGCCCCAGAACTTACCTGGAAGGAGCCCAGGGCCAGTTCAAAGAACAGCTGGACCTCCATGGCGTCCTCGGGGGAGAAGGCAAAGACGATGTAGTGAATGCCGAACAGGGGGATCAGCAGGAGGGTGGACTTGGCCAGGCGCCTGGGGACACAGGGACACGCTGCCACTCGGGATTGACCTCAGCGCCCCCTCACAGTCTCCTCAACTCACTTAGGGCCTGACCACTTTGAGTCTGGCTGCAATGTCTTTAGGTATTTTTTTTTTCAATTTGGGGAGTTTGGCTTGTTTTTCTGGATCAATCTATCATCTATCTGTCTATCCATATCTGTCGTCTCTTTGTGTACCTATCAGCTATTTAGCTATCATTTATCAATCATCTTTGTACCTATTTATCTATCATCTATCAATCATTTATCTATCACCTGTCTGTCATCTTTGAATGTTTGTATCTGTATCTATTATCTATCCATACAATTACTTTATGTATCATCTACCCGGCTACCCACTTATCTATGATCTATGATATTTTGCAGTGTGAGGTGCAGAGCCCTGGCCCCCACTCACGCTAGGAAAGTATAATAGAGCAACCTCTTTACCATGTTTTTATTTATTCTGAAGTCTCCGAAGTCCCACGTGCTCGGCACTTGGTAAGGACAACAACACTCACCAGATTCACGCCAAGCCTCAGTGCTTCCGGCCACCCACCCCTATCGGTGACGTAAGTAAAGCTGTAGCAGCATATAAAACTGATACCTGGGCTATGGCTGCTGCTTAGCAAACAATGTCATACCCTTTCTTGTCCACTCCATCTCAACACCTCCTCCCACTTCCTCCCCCTCCCAGCCTTGCAATGTTCCGATCTCTCTGTTGTAGGTTTCCTGTCTGGTTTCCTAGTTTTCTCTCCCCACATAATTTCCATGTCTGCGGTTTCATACTGAGGCATATTTCCACCCACCCACCCTAGTTATCCCATAGGTAGTCTCGGCCTGACTCTGTGGAGTAAACAGCAGGCACTCAGTAGATGCTTGCTGACTGCCCAAGCATGCCAAGGTCTGCCTTGCACTTACTTATAATTGTTTGTTTCATTTCCTCTTGTTTCTTGGGTTCTAAGTTTTCTCATCAGGATTCTTAGAATGTTTATAAAAAAGATGAAATTGATCTGCAAGACAACACAGAGGTCAGGCTTAAGGTGTCCTGTCTCCTGAGTCCTCTGTCCTGGCCCTGATCCCTAGAGCTGGGGGCAGGAAAGACATGACAACCAGGATGGCAAATCATAGCTGTTCATCCATATACTCCGAGTCCCAGGGACACAAATAAATCCAGAGGCCATGGCTGAAAGCAGTACACACTGCTGTCCAGGCTCTGTGGCTCATGGGTAATAGTTGCCAGCCAGATCATTCACTCTTGGTCACTGTGAGTCTTGATGCATGCAGGTTTGCCTGCACCGTGGAGTCCACTTTTTAAAAATTTCGTTATTTTATTATTATATTTGTGTTTGTGCTCATGAGTACAGGCATACACACACACACACACACACACACACACACACACACACCTGTGGAGGTCAAAATCTAACTTTTATTAGTTACTTCCCCCTTCCACTGTGGGTTCTGGCAATGGACCTCAGGTTTGCATTGCAAGCGCTTTTTCTTACAGAGCCATTTGCCAGCCCACGCTTTCCTTTCTGATACAGCATACCACGACGGAGCTCAGACAAACCTCAGGCTCTAAATTCTCCTGCCTCAGTCTCCCAACTGACAAAATACCTCATCATGCTTGGGAGCACTTTGCTTTTTGTTTGCTTTGTTGTTGCTGGTGGTGGGTTTGGGGTTGAGGGGGAAGCAATCTCATTGGAGGTGTTTGTTTGTTTATCCAAATCTATGATCTAGGTTCCAGTAGGAGACCCTGGCCCAAAAAATAAGGTGAATGACTCCTGGCAAGCTTTACCCTCCTGCCACTCCTTAAGGAACAACCTCTGTCAACCTGCCAAGCTCTGCAGTGTCTACCCTCCTGGTGCCTGCTGGGAACTCAAGCCCTGGGCTCTCCAACCCTCAGAGCTACTCACTGGTTCAGTGTTCCCCAGCTTGTCCCCAGCTCAGGAGAGGACGGCCACTCACCAGGATGGACACAATCACAGGCCCTCGAATGACCCACCAGATGGAAGTGTTGGCGTTGATGTCCCAGCATCTGTGGAAGACAGTGTTAGGCATCATTAGGAGCAGGAACTAGGCTGACTGGCAGGTCTCTAGTGCAGCCCTTGGCAGGAAGACTGTGCTTGTGCCCTTAGTCATCACCTCAGTGTGCCCACCACTGCCAAGATCTGTTCCCCTTGGGGCTGGACAGATGGCTCAGACGTTAAGAACACATACTGTTCTTGCCGAGGACCTGAGTTCAGTTCCCAGCACCCATGTAGGACAGGTCACAACCACCTGTAACTCCAGATCCAGGGGATCCAATGTCCTCTTTGGCTTCCATGGGCAGCTGCACTCACCTGTACATACTTACACATATACACGTACATTTAAAAAAAAATCTTAAAAATACGTCTATCCTCTTCTGCTATATTCAGTTAATGCAGTACTGGAATCAAACTCTGAGTTTCATGCATGCTAGGTGAGCATTCTCCCTCTTGAGCCAGGAATTTACAGTTGCTTGAATTCCCAGCTGCAGAGCTAGCAGCTACAGAGGCTGACAATAGCATGTTTAGCATGTTGTGCTGTGTTCGTGTTACTCCTCCTCCTACCAGCTTACCCAGTGTCTTCAAGAAAGAGTCTGGTGATAGCCCATGAAGCCACAAAAATGGCTGGAGAACCTGAAGGTCAGAACAAAGGGAGGCATGGTAGAACGGTTAATGTCAGCTTGGCAGGATTTAGAATGACTGAACAGACAAGGCTCCAGGTGTGTCTTCAAGGGGCTATCTAGGTTAGGTTAACTGAGGCAGGAAGACCCATCCCAAACATGGGGAGCACCATCCCATGGGGTGGCGTCCTGGGCCGAGCACAGCATTCACCTCTCTGCTTCCTGACTGTGGACGTCATATGACCGCTGCCTTGGTCTCCCACTGCCATGCCTTCCCTGACACCGTGGGCCATACCTTCAAACGGTGAACCATAAACCATTTCCGAAGTTGCTTCCGCCAGGATATTTTGCCACAGAAATGAGACAGACAACTACACATATAGGAGAGAGAGCCCATCCTTCAACACAGGCACAGTGGAGGGAGACTTGTACCCCAGTCCAGATGCTAAGCCAAAGATAAGCCTTGGTTGCCATGGCACCCCTTTACCATCTTGCATCAGTGTGCAGCCATATGCTTCCAAGGTTCTGGTAATCCTCTAAGAATGGCAGTGGGATCAGATGAAATCTGAAAGCCACATGGGGTTAGGATACTCCCAGGAGCTTGGGGCCAGCTTCCTAAGCACTTGTAAAAAGGAGAGAAGGCACACACATGCAATTTGGGGAGGCCCTGGTTTGAGATAGAACATTCCTGGCCTGGCAGAATGGGCTAGATAAAGGATTCAGATGATGGCAAAGCCATTGTTGACTTGTTAAAGTATTGATTGTACCAATCTTGTCCGTTGGGCTGGGGGATGGCTCAGTGGTTGAGAATGCTTGCTGTGCAATCATGAACCTGAGTCTTAGATCCCAGAAGCTACATGCAAAGCTGCCATCACCGGCCTACAGCATCAGGCCTGGCTCTTTGCCTTGCTTTACTGTTTCTTTGTGACAGGGTCTCATGTAGCCCAGGCCGGCTTGGATCTCCATATGTAACTGAGGATGACCTTGAACTCCTGATTCTCCTGCCTCTACTTCTTGAGTACAGGGATGACCGGTGAATACCAGCATTGCTGGGTGCTAGATACTAAACCTGGGACTTTCTGCATGCTAGGCAAGCATTATTATTATTATTATTATTATTATTATTATTATTATTATTATTATTTATTTTAGGAGATGAGGTTTCACACTCCTGGACTAGAGTCAGATTCCTGTTTCAGCCTCACAGGTAGCTGGGGCCCCAGGCATGTACCACTGTGCCCAACTTGCTTAGTTTTTCACTGCAGCTCACACAATGATCCTAACAGATTTGCTGCCCTATACAGTGGGTGGGGAGAGGCCAGGCACCCAGGCCACTCTATTTTTAGATCTCCAGTAGGCAAAGCTCTACCTCACTCTGACCCTGTGACTCCAACCAAAGGCATTAAGAGATGCTTTTCAGGATAAACTGAATGACCCTAGACAAAGGGCCTAGAACTAGGGATGCTAAGATGGCTAAAAGCTCTTGCCACAAAGCCGCACGACCTACGTTTGATCCCTAGACTCAAGAACCAACTGTCACAAACTGTTCCCTTACCCCTACATGTGTATGGTAGCATGTGTATATGCATGCATAACACACACACACACAAACATACACAACAAACTAATAAATGAAGCTTTTTTAAATAGCTAAGGACCCTCCAATACAGTAGCCACTTCAGGCCAATCTCCCTAGGGAAACAGATTTCCATCAACTCTGGAGTGTCTTGTTCTTAACTATGAACAGAGAGCCGAGGTCATAGACATCAGATTACATCGAAAACTAGAAACAAAACAGAGAAGAGGAACTGAGAGGAAACAGACCGTGCAGGGAGCAGAAGAAACTTGAACAAAACAACCTGAGGGAAATCACCTGAACAGCGGGAAAGGTTACATCTACAAGAGACAGCAGGATGCTGCCAACTGGGAGCGTTCAGAGAACAGAGAAGGGCAGAGAAGCGAATATACAATTTCTAAAATTGTAAACACTCATAGAGGAGTCGGAAGATAAGGGCTAGACTCCCCCAGAAAGCAGAGTAAACAAACAGAATGGAGGGGGAAGGACAAGAACTTAGACACAGAGCAGATGTATTGGTGCTAAAGAGTTTCTGCAAAGAGAATGAAGACGGGGCAGAAGGGAAAGCTCTAAGGGCTGGCATAGGAACACTCTCCAAACCAAGGATGTGGTCTGGTGAGGTGGATCGGCGGGCGGCACCCCAAGGACCGATATGGTAGAACGAGAGAATCAACCGCCACACGCTGCCCGCTGTCCCTCCGTATGAGTCACACCACACACTCAAATGTCCATGCACACACACAGTTAAATAAATCCACACCCCAAGAAACAAGGACCCGTGCCACAGGCCTGTGATTGCAGCCCCAGGGAGACTGAGGCAGGAGGAGGGCATGCTCAACGTTAGCCTGGGCTAGATGGGACGTTCCTATCTCAAAACGAAACCGGCAAGGAAAAGAAATGGAGACACTCATCTGTAGATGACAGGGCAGCAGCAGAATGTCGGGCGGGGTAGGGTGGAGATGGCGTATCACAGTCCACCCTTGCGATGGCTGAAAACAAAAACATATCTCTTTTTCACTGAATATGTTTGGTTTTTTTTTTTTTTTTTTTTTTTTTTTTTTTTTTTTTTTGTGATGTAGGGGTTAAACCTGGGCCTCCAGCATGGTAGGCAAGTACTATACCATTGAAATACATCTCTAATGCTGGCATTTAAAATAACTAGACTTTAGATAAACTCTAATTGATTTTCAGAAAAAAATTAAGCATACCTGGCTGGAGAGAGAAGCTCAGTCCTTAGGAAGACACAAGCGTGCGAATCTGAGTTTGTAGCCCCAGCACCATAGGGAGCTGGAGAGAGGGTTCAATAGTTAAGAGCATTCACTGCTCTTGCAGAGAACCTGGGTTCTGTTCCCAGCACCCACACAGTGACTTACAGCTGCTTGTAGCTCCAGTTCCAGGGGACCTGATGCCCAATTCTGGCCTCTGTGGACACCAGGTATGCTCATGGTGCACATACATATTTGAAAGCAAGCACTCATGCACATAAAATAAAAGGAAATGTATATTTAAAAAAAAAAAAAAGCTATGCATGGACTGAGAGAGAAGGCAGGCAGACACAGGCGTATCCCTGGACTTCACTGTCCCAGCCAATCAGTCCGCTCTGGCTCAGGGAGAGACCCCATCTCAAAAGATAAGATGGACAATGGTAGCGGAAGACACTTGACGTAGACCTTTGACTCCTACATACGTGTGCACATACATACACCCCCATCACACACTACATGCCACACGTCACGCAAAAGTCAGGTTGACAAAATATGTAAGAACTTACGCATTTCCTGTTGTAGTTAATGGTCTGGAAAATGAGTGAAGGGTTTTTCAGAGGATTTGGAAGATTTAGTAAAAGTAATCTAATTGGCCCCCTCCTTCTGATCTAACAGAGACAAGCCCTTAGCATGTGGAGATTTGGATGAGCAGAAGAGTCAGGGAAGGACATTCCTAGGAGAGACAATTGTTTGCTAAGTGCACAAAGGAGGGAGGAGAGCTGGAGAGATGACATAGTGCTTAAGAGTACTCATTGCTGTTTTGGAGAACCCTTCAGTCCCCAGCACCCTGTGGTTGGCTCACAATTGCCTATAACTCCACCTCCACGGGATCTGACACCCTCTTCTGCCCCCCACAGGTACTGTACTCACATACACAGAGCCGCAGTCAGACACACACACGCAGACAATTAAAAAAATCAAACAAACTCTTTAAAAGCGCCAAAGAGAAACTAAACGAAGCTTGTGGTTTCGGGTCACTGTGAGTCGCTCTGCCTAGGCCTGGAGGGTAACTTACATCTGTATTTAAAAAATAATAATGTACAAATAAAATGGTACTCCGGGAGAAATAAAATGTTAAATAAATAGAAAACAAAGTCACTGCATACCACTTGGCCCAGCCGTAAACTGTATTTTCACAGCTCTGGCAATGGACACACCGAATATGCAAATGAGCATGCGGGGTTGCCCCACGACTGAGAGAACGAGTACTAAGGCACATAGGCATGGATACGGAGTTTTGTGTAGTTACCTTTCATCAGAAGAAGAAAACAGACACTTTCAGATGGACAGAACAACAAAGGTGGGTGTATTGTTTAGAAAGGTGAGAATAAGGGTTGCAGACAGTTCCGTTGGTAAAATGCTTGCCTTGCCAGCATGAGGTCCTGAGTTCAGTTCCCCAAACTCATAAAGAAGCTGTGTGCAGTGATGCCCGCTTGTAACCCTAGCCGTGGGGAGGCAGAGACAGGCAGAGTCCTGACCACCAGTCAGCCAGCCTAGCACTTTGCAAGTTCCGTATCTTTCACAGCCACATCCACTGGAATCAGTGAAACTGATGACACCGGCACAGCTGCTTGACACAGTTCTGGCACAGCTCAGCCAAATGCTGCAATCACTGTCATTATATCTCTCACTTTTGGGTTTTGGTCTCTGCATATTACATATTTGGGAACTTTATGCATTATGATTCATTGTATGTCTTTTCCTGAGAAAATTGTAAGAGTCTGGGTCTTTCCAGGAAAATCCTAAAATCAACTTTATTTGGAAGTCTTCCTTATGCCCTGGAGATCATTAAGCACAGATAAGCAATAGCTAGATGAGGCCATTATTCCAAGAATTGTCTTGGAGCATCTGCCCCTGAGCAAACTCAAAAAGCATAATAGGTACAGGGTAAACAGAGACTATTGACAAACTCTAACTAGCCAGGAGAACCAGGAGACTAGGTTCTAGATTCATTGCTTCCCTTTACAATATGCCTAGAGCCCTTTGAAAATGTGGTTAAAAGATAGGTGGTCATATAGGGTACAGCCCTGGAGGAACAGAACTCTGAATAAGATAGATTGACTAAAGCTCTTTCTGCTTTTCAGCATAGATGATGAAATACACAGTGAAAGGAGTTAGGTATTAATATTTGCTATTTATAAAAAGACTGTTCAGATATTTTGTTTGTCTGGAATGCTTTAAAACTGCAAACACTGCCAGCCTAAAAGCAGGCTGTCATATAATAAATGTGTTTACTTTGGAGGACACATTCTTTGGATTTTTTTAAATTGGAGTTGTAGGGTTGATAATAAAAATGAAATCTGTTCTGTTTGTGTTTTATAATTGTGACTGAACTTGCAACCCTGAACATGTAATGAAAAACCAAACACATGATTTGTACTTCTTGGGTAATCATTAGTCTGTCTTTGTTCTGCGTTACCTGTATAAATAAAGAAGCACCTAGCTGCCAGTCATTCAGAACTGTGAGATTCCCCTGACACCATGTCTGACAACCTCCCTCCCTTCAATGACTCCTTATTTCCTCTGCAGGCCACTGTGTCACCTGGGAAGTCCCCTGCCCCCGAGTCCCCTACCCATCCTCCTGGTGAAGGACCCTGAGGCACGATGCCTGGGCTGTCCTCTGACATGCATATGTGTGCCATTTCAAGTGTAGCTTTCTCCCCCATAGAGAGAAATATGAGGATAAACGTTAGGAGGACCAGTTAAGGAACTGAAGAGCAGGCCTAGGGAGTGTGGCTTAACGTTGGAGCTCTTGTACAATATGCAGGATGCCCTGGGTCCAGTCCCAGACAAGTTTACAGCTCCTTACTTGACTAAAATCCTGTAATGGGGTTGGTAATCTGGTGTCAGTAACCTTTATGTTGCTTTAGAAAATACATGCACAGACACATATACATTGGAGACAGGTCTCATGGAGCTCACTGTCCTTGAACTCAGTGCGTGACTATGAGAATATCCTTGTTCTTGGGTCCTGGGGTTACAGGTGTGCGCCACCAACCATGCTGATGCAGCCCCAGGTGTCTAATCTAAAGGGACTCGTGAACAGAAGGCAAGTGCTCCAACTGAGCCACGTCCCCAGCCTTCACTTCTCTATCTGTGATCTCTGAACACCAAGAACGGCTTGATGTGGAGTCAGTCAGGGTCCTGCCTGATCTTGTCGATTTCTCTAATCCTGACAGATGAGGGCTGTGAAGCCCGGGGCGCTGCATTCTAAATCAGGTGCTTTAGGCAGTCAAAGGCAAGCCCCTGGTCCCTTGTGGGATTATTCACCCATGCAGACATGTCCGGCCTGACAAGCACCTGCTGATCAAGGGTCACATGCTGAAGAGGCTGAAGCTCTGGAGCAGGAGGGTGCAGTGTGTTCACCAGCCCTCCTGCTGGTCTGGTGGACAGACAAGACTCTAGCTGTAAGATTCAGACAAGCAATAGCATCTAAGAGGGTTTTCCTTGCAGGACATTTCCTAATTAAAGGCATCAAGGAGAAACCAGATGAAGCTGTAAGTCACGCCCAGGCACCTTATTCTACCTGGAACCTTGAGGTTACTTACATATACAATAAATCAAAAGAACAATGAACTGATAGGTAGGTGGGGGGACAGACGGGTGGCTGGGTGGGTTTGGAGTTCATAAATGATGGCTAGATAGATGTATGGGGAGGTGTGTGGATATATGAATGGGTATGTGGACAGGTATGTGGGTATATGTGTATATATATGAGCAGGTGGATATACATTGTGTCCATAAGTGAGTGGATGGATGGATAGACAGATGTATATTTGGGCACATAAGTGACTGAGTGGGTAGGTGGATGGAATGTTTGTTACTCACAAGTAGCCCTGGATCCACCCTTGTTTAGAGAGCCAGCTGAATGTATTTGTACCATCTCTGAGCTGAAGTCCCTTCGGGGCTCCTGGAGGTTGATGAGTGGATTTAAAAGGCCAGTGTAAAGTCTGCACTCATGGCCTGAGACACACTGAGTGCTCAGGAAGTGGGAGTGAGTTTCCTTGACCAGAAAGGGAAGGAGAAGAATACGCAGTGGGTCTTTGCAGGACTGGCTTGTTACCGTTCTTTCTCTTTCCTAGAAACTAAGTCCTGAACTTCCTTTGGAAACCAGGTAGTTTAAGTGGATTATGACCATCTGTGCATTCCATTCTTTCAGACCCCTGTGGCGGCCTCACTCATGTGTGTGAGAGTCATGTGTGCCAACCAGAATCAACTGCAGAGCAGTGCAGGGAATGGTGGAACATGATCTGTGTTTGCTCTGTATGTGTGTGTATGTGTTGGTGTGTATGTGTGTTTACATATGTATGTGTCTGCATGTATTGGTGTGTATGTGTTTGTGTGTGTGTTGGGATTGAACCCAGAGGTTCTTTGTCTTTTGTCTTATTGGAGCCTGGTAGTGAGAATCAGGCATCCCAGAGGCTCCTGGTAGTGGTGACATGGAAAACACTAGGGATGAAGCCACTGTTACAGACTGCAGTGTAAAGGCAGAAAGGGAGACACGGAATGTCTAGCTTCAGCTTGATGTGAAGTTGGTGAGCTCTGTACCCGTCAGCTATGTGCACCACCCTGTTTCCTTTAAGCTTGAAGTCTGCCTGAGCCATCCCTCTTGGTTCCAGACTTGCAAGGGGTCATCTATGGAAGGTGAGGCAAGTGCTGGGCAGAATAGAGCCAGAAATGGCTCAGGATGCCCAAATTTCAGTTAAACCTAAATCTCAACTCTTATTCCACATTTGAAAGACAAGGAACCTGAGGTTAGAGGGCTAATCATCCAGCAACTTGCCAAAGCTTACCCAAGTTAGTTAAGTGTGGATCTGGGACTAGACACTAAATTCCTGGAATCCCTGGTTTCTTTTTCTTTTTTTCTTTTTTCTTTTTCATACTGTGCAGATTGAATGGATGGGTGGATGGATGAAAGGATGAATGAATGGGTTGATGGATAAATGCATGGATGGATGCATGGAATGGATGGATGGATGGATGGATGGATGGATGGATGGATGGATGGATG
>NW_026585504.1:59270706-59290184 GCF_907164565.1 Psammomys obesus | reverse complement strand
ATGGGTTGATGGATGAATGCATGGATGGATGCATGGAATGGATGGATAGGTGGGGGGTGGATGAGAGGATGAATGAATGGGTTCATGGATGGATGCATGGATACATGGATACATGGAGTGGATAGGAAACATGGTGGATGGTTTGGTGAATGGACTGATGAGTGGATGGATGGAACTGCAACTAGAAACCAAATCCTCCTAACTCTCAACTTACCATCCTTCCCTGCATACCACACACCTGTCACACACATAACACCATGGACAGACATACCCCAGCCGAGGAGCACAAACGCCTGCAGGCACTTCCATTCTGAGAAGAAGGAGATGGCAAGGAGTGTGTGAAGGTAGAGGCCCTCCACCAGCAGCCATGCATAGTTGGCCATGATGCAGTACTGGAAGAAGACCATGACCAGCTTGCAGCCCACCTGCAAGAAGAGACAGGCATGTGAGCCTGGCTGGGTGGCTGTGAGCCTCCCTCAGGTAACTGCTCCCGAAGAACACAACACCACACTGCAGGAGGCAGGGGGCGGGAGGGAAGGAGGCGGGAGGAGGGATGGTGGGAGGGAGGGGAGAGAAGGCAGGCCCGGAGTGTACGACTGTCTCCACAGGACTGTGGACATATCTCAGAGGGTAAAGTGTTTGCTGGGTGAGCACGAGGACCTGAGTTTGAGTCTCAGAACCCACATTTTAAAAAGCCAGATCTGGTAGTGCATGCTTGCAGTCGCTGCACTAGGGAGGTCGAGACAGGCAGACCCCTGGGGCTCAGTCAACCTCACATATTTGGGGAGTTCCAGTGACAGGCCCTGTCTCAAAAAGTAAAAATGAGGCAGAGTCTGAGGAAGGGTACCTGAACTTGCCCTCTTATCTGCACATATATGTACACACACGTGTACACACACAGAGGAATAAACACACTCAAGGGTTCTCCTGAAGTCAAGACGGCCTAGGAGCTGCCATAATCAGCAAGTGGATTCCAGTTCTGAACTGCCCTGAGCCATGGTGAGAAAGACACTTGCATTCCTTCAGAGAAAACCATCTAGTACTGACCAGAGCCTTTATTTATTTATTTTTTTAGGGGGTCACTGTAGCCTGGGGAGAGAAAAAGGCACTGACTCAAAGTTAGCAGAACTGGGGTTGGAGAGATGGCTCAGCCATTAAATATAAAAGCTAGCAAAACTGCCTTTCCTCTCTGGTGTGAGTGTGTGTGAGTGTATGTATGTGTGTGCATGTTTGTGTGTATGAGTGTGGATGTGAATGTATGTTTGTATATGTTGTGTATGTGTGTGTGCGTGCTTTCTGAGAGGATAAATAAAAAAGCAAAGTCTCTCAAAATGAAAAAAAAAAACGTTTAATCTGCAGCCTTCATTCTTGCCCAGGACGAGGATGTGAAAGCTCACCGGACAGACAGAAGGAGAGCACTGTGCCCTCCAAGATGCCACAGGGACATGGAGCACTAGAGATGCTTCAGCAGCAAGCCACTTACGGCGGGTAGCCAAGGGGCCCCAGCAACACACACGGCGAGTGCCATGACCTAAGAGGCATCTGGACAGTGGGAGGGGGAGACGGCAGACCTAGCAAAATGGCGTTTTCTGAAGATCTGTGTATGCACACATTCAGGCCCAACTTGATTCTTTTCTCCGATAACCAGACTTTGCCATTTGTCTGTGGCTGGGAGTTGTCTGAGTCCAGAAAAGAAAAGTCTCACCACAGATCTAGTTCCCAGAGCGGCTGGTCCACTCGGGCACGGGGCACTCGAGGCGGTCTCGACCGCTTGCACTACATACGACTTACACCACGGCTGCAAAGCTTTACAGACCCTCCCAGAGCTTCCACGTCCTGAGAAGCACCTCTGGTTACTGTGGCATCTGGGTAACGTTAATGGGTGCTTGCAAGGAGGACGGCGAGCTACGGGGCTTGGTCCTTCCCAAGATCAGTCTAGGACCCTCAGGCATGTTACCCTGTGGGCATCACAGTAGGTGACGTCGTCGGAGGGGAAGAGTACAGCATCCTTGATGAAGTTGGACAGGGCGCGCAGGATGAAGGACACGAACAGGTGCATGTGGATGTAGTTGCGGGTGCAGCGCAGCCTCCTGTGAGAGAGAGTGTGGGGCTGCGAGATCGTGGAAGGAGGCCGGTGTTCACACAGAGCCGCCTGTCCGGGCCCCCTCCCCTTCTCGAGGAAACCAAAGCCGGGACAGGAGCCCTCAGGTCCCAGCTCTGCGTAAACAGAACCTGCGAGCTTGTAGGGCCCCAGGCGGCCGGCGCACCGTGTGCTGCACTGAAGTTAGAGAAGAGAGCCAGCCAGAGTGGTCCGTGCCTTAATCCTAGCCCTTGGGTGGTAGAGGCCGAGGGATCGCCTCAAATTGTAGGCTAGCAGGGTTGACATGCTAATACTGTCGGAATAGGCTAGACCAGAACAGGGCAGAGTAACACAATCTAGTACTTTTGGAACAGTAACATGTCTCCTGCCCTGACCCGCCATGACCACCAGCTCCTGAATTTTCTCCTGTGCTCAGGGGGGCTGAACATTTGTTACTGGTCCTCCCTGCCACACTTTATTTTGGATTTGAGGGCACACATATGTTTACATACATTTATTTCTGGTGATGTTGCAACAGCGCATTCTCATCTACAGAATTTACTCTTTTTTTTTTTGTTATTAAAAAAAAAAAAACACAAGTTTTAAATTTCCACTTCTGTGTTGAGCCACATTTATAGCCACCTTGAGCTTAATGAGATGGCCAGGCGGCCCACCCACACCTCCCTCTTTCCATCCTGAGTAATTAGGGAGAGCCTTGAGGACTGTGTCCCTGAGGGCGGGGGGGGGGGGGGCAGTGTGTTCTCACCGGAAAGAGCACAGGATGCTGAGGGCGACCAGGAGCATGGCCAAGGAGGAGCTGTAGCCTACAGTGTACATGACCTTGAGCTTCAGCAGGTACGCATGCTGCAGAGAGAGAGAGACACAGGTCAGCCCTCCCCCCACCACCCCACTGGCTGTAAACTGGCTCTTCTGTGTCCCAGGGCACCGGCTTGAGGCAGCGCTGGCTCAGCCTTGACTGCTTATTCCCGTGCCTGTTGGTAGGTCTCTTTACCAGCACTATGAATTCAAAGTTTTACTTAAACACTCCCAGAGACAAGCTGCTCACTACCTTTGGAGGAAGTCACTTGGCATTCAACAATGCAAAATACTAGGAAAAAAAGTTTTTTTGAGAAAGTGTTTTATGTATATCAGGCAGGCTTCAAACTTCCTTTGTGGATAACCTTGAGCTCCGGATCCTCCTGCCTCCACTTCCCAGATGCTTGGGCTACAGGTGTGTGCTGCCATGCCTGATTTATACAGTGCTGGGGTCAAACCCAGGGCTCTCTGCAAGCTAGGCAAGGACTCAAGTTAACTACACCCACCCCCTTTTGTCTTTGAGACACAGGGTCTCATATATTCCAGGCTGGCCTTGAACCCATAACATAACTGAAGATGACCTTGAACTTCTGATCCTCCTGCCTCTACCTTCTAAGTGCAGGCATTAAGGTGTGTGCTGTTGGTACCAGCCGTAATCTTTTAAAGTAGCACTCAACAGAGCTAACTTTTGTATTTCATTTATGTATTCTTTTCTTTAATTTTTCTTTCTAGAACCATCTAAAATGAATACGCCTTCTAGACGAAGCCTGTCCTATGTGGAAAGGTTTTAAGATTGTACGCAGTGCCCTGTCATTTTCAAATAAATCTGTTCTGCCCATTGACCCTCACTTATCTTCTCAGTTCTCGGTGCCTGGTTTTGACCTCTGTCCACAGCATCAACATTAGTTCAGTTGCAGTGGTGGTTTGTTGATATCCTTAAGTAAGACACCCAGAGGCCTGGAACAGTGGCTTAGTGCTCAGGGGTGCTTGCTTCTCTTGCAGAAGACTGTTTGGCTCCCAGGGCCTGTGTTAGGCAGCTCACAATCACTGTAACTAGCTCCAGCTCCTGGGGGCTCAGACACACTCATCTGACCTCAAGGGCACCTGCACACGCACATATATGTACAGTACACATAAATTAAAATAAAATAATTGTTTGGGGTTCCTCTGTGTAGCCCTGGCTACTCTGGAACTCAGATCAGACTGACCTCAAACTCAGATCCTCCTGCTTCTGACTCCTGAGTGCTGGGATTAAAGGTGTGTGCCACCACCACCTGACATAAAATAAATATTTTTAAATGACAATGACAACAAGAATCACATCGCTGTACAGCCCAGACCAGGAAGGCACGTAGAAGCATCACCTCTGACCTATGCCCTACTCTACCATGAATGTGACCAGACAGACATTTAGTTGTTCACCAGCCACTTCACACCGTTTGATGCAAAAACATTGCAGTAGAAAGGAATACCAAACAAAAAAATTAAATAATATCTACACTTAGGCTCAGGAAAATGAATTGTACAATAGTCTTAAAGTGGGTTGAGGAAACAAACATTAAGACAATGATATTAACAGTAGTAAAACAGTGATAAATTTAACAAATTTATATCTAAATATATATCTAAAATTAATAACACACCATCCAGGTGAAGGAAACGTGGGAGTGAAAATGGGTTCAATTTTTCAGGCAGTCTGTGGAGCTACTTACCGAGAGCCTTTGAAATAGGCATTTCTTCTTGATGACCCTTCTGTTTTGAGACAGGGTCTCACATAGCCCAAGCTGGCTTCAGGCCTGATGTGTAGCTGATGATAGTCTCGAACTAGCGATTTTCTTATGGACACCTCTTGAGCGGCGTGGGCCACCCTGCCCAGTTTTCCCCGGACAGGGATGGAAGCCAGCATGCTAGACAGGCACTCTGCTAATGCAGCTGCAGGGGGCACTCTGGGGTTAACTCTAAGAAGCTGAGCCAGCCTTCCGCAGTCACAGTTCTGTGTCTACATATTCCATGAACCACAATTTTAAAATATTGGCGGAGGGGGGCTGTTTCTGTCCTGGAGAGGTGGTGAGTGATGCTCTGGGTTCTAGTCCTGGGAACCACGCGGTGGAAGGAGAGAACCAAGTTGCAAATTGTCCTCCAACCTCCACACATGTGCCACATAGAATAAATAAGTGCGAAAATATATATAAAAACCTCTTTCTGTCCTGAGCCAGTGCAGACATTGGTCCTTGCCCTTATTCCCTGGGCAATACAGTGCCACTGTTTCTAGAGCATCCCCACAGTACATTCAGTGCTGCAGGTCCTCCAGAGGTGACATCAGGGATGCACAAGGCTGTTCGTAAGTGCTATGCAAATATTATGCAATTTTATATAAGAGATTTTAGTATCTTCAAATTTGGGTATGGGTGGGTTTCGAAGAACCAATGCCACAAGGACCCTGAGGGACAACAATTGTCAGAAAAAAAATATTTGTTTATAAAGACATATCTGAGATTACATTTATTTTTTTCTGTGTGTGGAGCATCAAGCTTGGGGGAAGACCCTTTATCCATCCTGTTGGTTCAAAGTGTTCCTTACAAAACTACTGTGACAACGTCCAGCACCCAACCATGGAATAGCTAAGTACATTATCTTAAACCTACATACCTTTAACGACATTCCAGGGTTAATGTTTTCTGAGAGTTTCTAAAGAAGTCGGGACCATTCACGGTGCAAAGGCAGAAGACAAACTTTACATGTGCAGTGTGATTTCAGCTACATGTAAAAAAGAGTTCGGTTATAACAAACGGCTTTTTTTGTGATCAATGGTTGGGTAGCTGGGGCTGGGGTTCAGACTGGAGACTGCTTGTCTAGCATGTGTGAAGCCCTGGCTTCCATTCCCAGCACTTTGAATAGTGGGTAGGGGCTGGGGTGCACAAGCAGGTAGAGGTTGAAGTATCAAAAGTTCAGGGTTCTTCCCAGCCACAAGGAGAGTATAAAGCTGTGTCTGACTACACGAGGCCCTGATAAGGAAGTAAAGCAAGCCACTGGTATTGGCTATCTGTGAGAATCTGCCATGCTGGGGTATTGATTGGGAGGACCTGCACTTAAATATCCTGTGATCTGATCTTATAATCACATTCTTTTTAAATCTATAAAGCTGTGTAGCATAGTGAGTTGGAGGCTAGGCTGTAGCACATAAGACTTTGTCTCAAAAAAAAAGGATATCAGCCGGTCTGTACGGTTCAGTTTCTTATCTTTATTAAAATAAGCTTGTGAGCTGGCAGGGTGTCCATCAAGTAAAGACACTTTTGGACAAATCTGATGTGAGTCCAGGCCTTGGGCCTCACATAGTAGAAGAAGAGAACTGATCACAGAAAATTGTCCTCTGGCCTCCTGAGCCATGGCACAGGTGCCCCCACACACACACTAAAAAATAAACAAGTGTAATTTTAAAATTCTTAAAAAAAAAAAAAAGTGGTAAGGAGATCTGTCATGTGTGAGCAAATTGCTGACCTCGGTTTTGTGGTTCTGAGCAGAGATGTTATTTCCTTTTGCATTTTTCTATCCTGGCGTTTTGATAAGTGACGTCTAGTAAGTGACTAAAGAGGGGGAATTAAGTTTTTAAGGCACAAGAGCTGTACCTTGATCACTTTGCACAGCGATGGCCTCAGGGTTGGAATGGCCCAAACGCCACAGTGTCGTACAGCAGACAGGAGAGAAATAAGACAAGCTTCCAAACCCGAGAAGGCCAGCCTCGTGCTTATCAGTTTTGCAACCCTGAGCAAATTACTTAATTTACTCCCCTGAGCCTCAGATTCTTTACCTACAAAATGGGGGTCCTATGTCTCCCTTGCAGGTTTGCTGGAAACAGGAGGAAGCTAATAGGTGGGGTGTATCTACAATGCCTGCCATTCAGAGGGCCCACAGTGTCTGTCACTTCCCCCAACAATTCCCATCCCCCAGCATGCGCCAGCAGGATGAGGTGGTAGAAACTCTGGGGTATGAGTTGGCCTCCAAAAATAAAAATGGAACCTGTTTTCTCTTCCACCAATAGAATGTTCTGAACAGGTGGCAGTGTCCCTGGGCTGTCGTCAGCCGTCAGCCCGACTGTGTTATTTTAAGAGGCACCTTAACAAATCTGGGTGCTTCTGAGTGACGTGTTGCATGGCCTGAAGTTCACAGGAAATGCTGAGTGTGTGGGGTGGGAGAGTGGTGGCAATTTAGGGAAGAAATCTTAGAATGATTGACAAGATGAATGGCAAGACTCCCTTTGTAAAGGAAGTCCAGTGGAAGAAGCTTTGAGAAAGTATGTAGATTCTGACTCCAAATAAATAAGGATGTTTGGCATCGGACCCTCCACATGACAACTGTGGTTGCCGGGGCCTCCCTCTTGCTGCAGCCATCCCTAAAGCCAAAAGCCGTCTCTCGGGGAGGAAGAGAAGAGCTCTGAAGGTGAGCTGCCTTAGATTAATGACCCCTCGAATTCGGAACACCAAAGAATTGTGCAGGGCTGGGATGTGGCTCAGCTCCACCCTAGTGCTATATAAACCAGGCATGGTGGCACACGCCTGTCATCCAACACACAGGAGGGAGAGGCAGGAGGCTCAGATGTTCACAGTCACCTCAGCTACACAAGGAGTTTGATACCAGCCCGGGCGATAAGAGACCCTTCCTAATAAAATCAAATGAGATAAAGTGGAATGGTTGTGACTGGGATGGTTATTTCTGGAGCTGGGAAAGGGAAAACAGGGAGTGGCTGGTTCAGTAGTAGGGCTAGAGCGTCCTTTTCCTAAGGTGAGAAGAGTTGACAGAAAGCTCGTTTAGCAGGTTAAAAGCTCTGAGTGTGAGTCTCAGCACCACACATATCAGGCATGGTTTAGCACTCAGAAGGAGGGGCTGGAGGAACAGGAGTTCTAGGTCACTCAGGGCTATTTAGGGAGGTTGAGGCCAGTCTGGGCTATATGAGACTCTGTCTTTAAAGAAATAAAAAGAAGGAAGGAAGGAGATCTGTGGAATTCTGAAAGCCTTGATCAACGACGGGATCAACCTGTTGGTGTGCAATCCCAGCTCCCTAGTTCATGCTCCAAACCGCTACGCTGTGCCCTTTCCTTCAGTTTGAGACATGGCGCAGGGAGACCCACATCACGGAGGGTGGCCTTCTGTTCCAGCAATGCCTACACGGGCTCGTGGGAGCCAGAGAAGGCACAGGTTGACTGTGCAGTGTCCTGGCAGAATAATTTGTCCTATTCAGTACCAAGTGACCTTCAGCCCCAATTTCACGTCCATGAGGTTTGACCCCATCATGACCTCGGCTCCCAGGAGTTCTCACATGACCCTTGTTCCCTGCAGCTGTCCATTGCCCCGAGAAGACTCAGTCCAGCAACATCCTTGCCCTCTCTCCTGTGTCAAACTAACTGTCTCCGCCTTGGAGCCTGACAGTGCCACCTGTTTGCTGTCTGCTCTACTCAGCTGACAGTGGGAATTTTCTATTACGAGACAGACAGCAAATATTTTAAGCTCAAAGACCCACATAGTCTCTTGTAACTACTCAGCTTGGTCCCTGTCATGCAGAAGAGCCTTGTGGTGCTAACGGGCTTGGCTCTATCCCAACAAAACTTCAATTGCAAAAGCTGCCCAAGGTGCAGTCTGACAATCTTTGCTCTAAGTCAGGTGCCCTCAACACTGTAGCTGCTTAGGGCACCCGTACCTGCTCTTCTTGGTTGTCTGAGTCCAACACTGACATCTGTCAATACTCTAGTGACACATGTCTGGGAATGGCATGACTAAAAAAAAAAAAGAAAGAAAGAAAGGGAGGGAGGGAGAGAGGAAAAAGGAGGGAGGAGAGAGAGAGAGAGAGAGAGAGAGAGAGAGAGAGAGAGAGAAAGCCAAGCACATGTCATCATGAGCTGATGAAGGAAGGAGAGCTTTAACAGAACTAAGTTTGGCCTGGGTGTGGCTTGGCCAATCGAGTGCTGCTTTGCTAGCATGCACAGAGCCTTTGGTCCCATCCTCCACTCCTCATGAACTAGATGTGATGGTGCGTGCCTATAATCCCGGCACTCAGGTCCTCTCTGGCTTCCCTGTCCTTTCTCCTCACCCTACATTCATTCATCTCAGGTGGCACAACGTAACAGTCTTACCCGCTTCTCATTAGAAGAGACATTCATGTTGAGCCCACAGGCCAGGTCAGGCCTGGGGAAAGTTTCTGACCAGCCATCCTGTGTGCAGTTCCGGAACAGAGAGCCTGAGGGAGACAAGTGTACAGCAGATGAGCAGTGAGGACTGGGCAATGGAATCATTTCAGTAAAACTCTGGTAACATGAAAATATCAACATCTTTGTGTAGGTGGGCAAATTGAGGCATGCAGTGCTGATGTAACTTGCCCACATCAGATCTCAGTGAATGGAGAAAGGGGGTTGGACCGCAGGGCTCTTCATCATGTAAGAATGCCCTTTCTTGCTCCTGGTTCTGTTGACATAGGAGGGAGTCCTAGAGCACCTGTGTGGAAGGTGAGGGCTTGGCTTCTGTGGGTGAATCTTTAGGCTCCCACAGTTAGAACCCTGTTCCAAGGGTGCTCTCTGTCTGTCTGTCTGTCTTTATCTCTTTCCCTGTCTCCCTCCCTCTCCCCCTTCTCTCCCTCTCTGTCTTTCTGCGTCACTGTCTGTCTGTCTCTCTCTGTGTGTTTGTGTGTGTGTGTCTAGGTCAGAGGTCAACCTTGGGTCCCATTCCTCAAATACCATCCACCTTGGATTTAGAGACAGAGTTTCTCACTGGCTTGGAACTTGCCAACTAGACTAAGCCAACTGGTTACTGAGTCCCAGGGGTCCACCTGTTTCTGGCATTACTAGAGAGTTTTACAGTTTTACATAGGTTCTGGGGATCAGACTTAGGTCTTCATGCTTGACCACTGTGCTACTTTACCACTGTGCCCTGCTCATCTCACCAGATGGAAACCACAGAGGTCACGGAGGCAAAGCCTGTCAGGCAGCTGCTCCCTGTGGAAGGAACTGGGTTTTATTCCTTTAGCTACAACGTTGAGGTTGTCTGTTGGGAGCAGCTGTGTTTGTCCCCCGTCCCTGCCTGGCAGGAAGCTGCAGGCTGACTCCTCTGACCACATGGGCAATGGTTTCCTGGAACCAAGAGTATGGCCAGAGGACTCGGGCATCAACCCTGGCTCGCTGCACAGACAGTAACGAATGAGGTGAGTTCTTTTTGTAAGAACACGGTTGAGTTTCCCACTGCATGGAGTACACTGGAAGGGAAGAATGTCCCACAGTGGGCGTGCACACATGTGCTTGTGTAGGTGTAGGATCTCACCAGGACCTCTTGAATTCTAGGCACACATTCTAACACCTGCCTACTCCTGTCACCCACCTGACCTTTCAAAGCCAGGATCCAAAGACAAAGGGAGGGAGCCACTGGTCAGGAAGGCCGTCTGCAGCCTCCAGCAGTTGCTGTCCTGTTCTTAATGAACAACTGATTGTTCATTAAGAACAATTTTCATTCTAGTCTCCGAGGGCCTATGTCCATCACAGGCTGAGGGTGTCATCACCAAGTTCCATGGATGAGAGCCCTATTCAGGGGCCCCAAAATAACCCCTGCTGGACCTGGCTTGCTCTCTCCTAGTGACCCCAGGGCCTGGGCCACTGTTTGTGGTTTGGGGTCCAACAGGCTCCACTGTGCTGGAGAAACACTGCCTGCTTTTCTTGGGCCAGGCACAATTCTAAACTTTTCCTGTAAAGATTCTGGTCTCGTCCCACAGCTTGGTGAGGGGGCACTGGAAAACAGTGCACACATGGGGGTTATGCCATGACTGGCCCTCTTCCACCAGGCACACTCCCTGTGGGCCCCACAGCATCCGCTAGTCTCAGGAGTCCTGAAACATTGGCCTAGAGTCAGCCAAATCATAGTTTTCTGCACTGAGCTGTGTCCCAGTCTTTATGTGACTTTACGCAAACCACTCTCACCATAGTGAGGGTGAAGAAGTATATAGTCCACCACAAAGTGCCAGGCTGGTGCCGGCCAGAAGCGGCCTTCCCACAAGAGGCAGGCCTGGGCAGGGTGTGGTCTAAGCATTCAAGGGAGAGGTGAGAGAGCTTTGGAATGAAGTCAGGGAGCGAGGTTGTGGGAGGAGAAAAAGTGATGGTCAAATGTGGGCTGACTGGATAGAAACACACAGGCCCAGGGCCAAAGGCTGTCAGCACAGGCTGAGATGGTAGACCCCTATGGATCCAGCCTAGCACAGCTGCCTGCCTGTTTAGAGTCCTCCAGGTCCTCAGGGACCTAAGAGCATTCCCAAGATGCCTGACTGTTGGTTCCTGAACCTTTGACAAGGCTAGGGTGTTGCAGCAAAAAGATGGGCTCTCGCCACACCTTCAGTTCCACTCATTTCCTCATTCCTAACAGCGACAGTGATTCCTTCAGAAGAGCTCTGGAAATGTAAGTTTTCATGTCTGTGTGTGCATGCATGTGCAGTTCAGGGGAGAGCCTGTCCAAAGCCCTCATTTGATTCTCAAGTCCAAAAATGTGTGTGTGTGTGTGTGTGTGTGTGTGTGTGTGTGTGTACAGGGAGGCCAGAAGTTGATATGAAGTATCTTCCTCAACCATTCTTCACCAGCTTTTCCCTGAATGGTAGGGATCAGACTCAGACCCTCATATTTGTACAGCAAGTACTTTACAACCAAGCTGCCATCCAGCCCCTCTTCTTTTTCTTTCTCTTTTTCTTTTTCGGCAGACTCTCTAAGTTGGCTCAGAAAGGCCTTAAACTTGGGATTCTCCTGCCTCAGTCTTAGAGAAGGCTGGGATTACAGGCCTGCGGTATCAGGTCCTTCTAAATACATTTTAGAAAATAACTTTAAAATTTTCAGTGCTGTTTTAAGAATCAAAGGAATGTTTCCTTGAAGGAACATTCTAGGCCCGGCAGGAGAACTATCCGAGGCAGAAAGCAGCCTGCAGCTTTTCCAGTCACTCAGATGCCTGTCTGGGCCAGCATGGAGACTGTTGTGGGAAAGGGCTACTTAGGAATTAACTCTAGAATGTATTTGCCTTCTTCAAAAGGAAGCTGTCCTGAACACTGGCTGGTGTCCATGAGCACTTCTCCCTGGGATTGGAGCCTTCCTCTCTGGTGGGTCAGAGGGCAAGTGTCCAGTCAGATCAGAGACAAAACTGTGCAGGAGAACAGTTCTTGGTGACCAGCAGGCCGTTCCTGGCCCATGCTCTTCGCCAGCCAGCATCCCGAAGCTAGGTATGACCTAGTGAAGTGGTCCTCCTACCAACCCCTGAGCCAGGCCAGCACCTAGAAGGCAGAGCCTCAGGGTAAACCTGCCCCACAGTGACACCATGTGGCAGGCAGACGAAGGTTGCAGCAGAAGAAAAGTGACTTGTGGGTTACTCACCAATCATTCAGAGGTCTTCTAGTTAATAGGTGGACAGAAGTTCAAACATTTAATCAGGAGGAATGTGACCAGGCAGGCATTTTATCACCCTTGTGGCCACAGGCACTGGCTCTTTTTAGTCACACTGCAAAAGGGTGGGTGTGGGGGCTCTAAGAAGGCTTTCTGGAGGGGATGGCTGTTAGAACAGAGGCCCAAAAGTCCTTTACAACAGATACCTGGCCAGCCATGGACCGTCCTGGATGTTGGGACCAGTACATTGCTCAAGCCAACCATGGCTGCAAGAATAGTCTACTCCTGAGCTTCACAGACCCAAGTACTGACATGGAGGGGTCCTACCAGGAGAAAAGACCTTTGGTAAAACTGAAGGTGCTAGCATGATGGAGAGA
Organism: Psammomys obesus; assembly: GCF_907164565.1. NCBI lineage: Eukaryota > Metazoa > Chordata > Mammalia > Rodentia > Muridae > Psammomys > Psammomys obesus. The sequence goes on along the minus strand of NW_026585504.1, from coordinate 59,277,522 downwards.
GGGGGGACTAGGGTGCAGATTTGGAGGTTAGCAAGGTAAGTATGAGAGGTGAAAGAGAAGGAACAAAAAAAAATGTTTAAAATTTACTTCCAGGGCTAGGGAGAGGCTGGGAGGGGAAAGAGCTTGCTGTGCAAACGTGAGTACCCAAGGTTGGATCCCAGCACCCATGGAAAACTGGCCATGGCAGCAAGCACCTGCAATCCTCACAAACCACAGGTGTGCTTAGGTAAGGCATCACCCAGGAACTAGAGCACCAGGGAAGCATCCGGGTACCAGCAAGGTCCAGAATAATGGGCACAGGATGTGAGTTTTCTAGAGGCAGCCTGTTTCAGAGGCTGGCACTGTAGGACTGTCTGAAGCAAGGTGTCTGATTGTGGAGGGAACCGAAACATTGGAAGAAGGAGAGAGGGTTTCTAAACTGAGGTCATGAGGCACAGCTTAGCCGATGCTACCTTTTTTCTCTCCTCTTCCCCTCCTCCTCCTCTTCCGATCTCCCTTCTCCTCTTCCTCTATCACCTCATTCTCTTCTTTCTCTTCCTCCTTTTTAAAATTACATTTACTTGTTTGGAAGCCTGTGTGGCAGTCAGAAAACAACTAGTGGGGGTCGGTTCTCTTCCTCCACCAGGTGGGTCCTGGGGATCAAGCTCAGGTCAACAGACTTGGCAGCAAGCACCTTTAACATGCTGAGCCATCGCACTGGCCTCAGCCTTCTTCACACTTCCCTAAAGACTTTGTCTCCTGGTTCCTTCCTTGAGACCCTGAAAATTTCGTTCTCACACACCCACGAAAAGATTCTAGTCTCCAGAGTTCCCTTTATCATTTTCACACAATGGTAGCCCTCAGAGATTTCTGGCACCTGAGTCCTCATCCAGAAACCATTACAACCTCTGGCTAGGGCTCTTTGTGGTGACTGGTTACCATTTTTGCTTGTGAGCATCTGGAGGAACTTCGGACATGGCACTTCCACCGTCCGTGCGTGTGCTGAGGAGGGCCAGCAGCTCATGTTGTCCCAAAGCCCCTCACAGCCTGCAGAGAAGAGCAGCACTGGATTGGGATGGAGCCTGGACCAAGGCTGCCCACCACCCTTTAACCCCAGTTCCCATAATGCGCTGACACCTTGAATCCAACCCTTCCAGGGTTGGAGCATGGAGAATGCTAGGGTCTTGCTCATACTCTGTCTCTGAGGTGTTTCTCTAGCTCCTGGCTCCCTGTAGTTTCCAATGTCTTTCAAGACAACACCATCAACCAGGGGCCAAGGGATGAAGGTGTTAGCCTCTGGGGAACATTTCCTAGTCAACTCATAGCCCCAGGGATTGGGTTGTGGCTCAATTGGAAGAGCACTTGCCTAGCATGTGCAAGAGCACTGGGTTTGGGTCCCAGTACCACATAAGCTGGGTGTGGTAGCACATGCCTGTGATCCCAAGAGGGAGGAGGCAGAAGAATCAAAAGTTCAATGTCCTCCTCACTCCACAGTAAGTTTGAGGCCAGCGGGGGCTACATAAAATTCTGTCTCAAGAAAATGAAGCAAAATACAACAATGACCATCCGAGTCAGAGGCTTCCCTTACTTTGTTTTTAGACTCTCAATCCTTGTCTTGGACTGTTGCCTGCCCCTCTCCTTCATTCTACCTCTAGACCTTCTCCCAGGCCCACTAGGTGCTAGCACTACTGACAGGCACAAACACACATCTGACTTACCTTCTCACCTCCCCAGACCTCAGACCTTTGTACCCTCTGCTGACCCAGTTCATCCTGGCCAGGCTCACCCCTTGTGGATTGTGGGTATTCTCTCTCTCAATCTCTCTCTCTCTCTCTCTCTCTCTCTCTCTCTCTCTCTCTCACACACACACACACACACACACACACACACACACACCTCCTTGCCTCTTCATGATGGTCTCTGAGCCTTCCTGAGGTTAACCAGTGCCTCAGGACAGGTCAGAAGTTTGGAGACTATGAAACACCACCAAATAGTGAGCCAGGCTGACAACATCCTGCCCTGTGTTTCCTGGCTGTGTCAACTCACTGTCCCCCCCCCCCACCAAAGAAACCCTCACTCTTCTTCATGACTTATGCCTTATTTAAAGTGGGGGGTTGGTTGAATCAGATGCCTTGGGTTCCTCCCACAGACACCAAACCAGAGCCTGGCAGGGAGAGTGGAGCCCCCCATGAAGACATGGAACTGAGAAGTCGCAGGGGTATCAAGGACAAGTCCACACATAAAAGGGACTGGTGTGAAAATCAAGGGTGCCAACATTGGACCATCTACTAAGTCATTGGCCACATGTTGATACCCTCACTCTGCCAGGCCCACAGGAGGCCCGGGGCTCCAGCTGTGGACTCTCAGAGAGGCTTCTGCTCTTGGGGACCTCTGCCTGATGGACAATAGTGTTCTCTTTGGAAACTCAATGACTGCCTCTGTCACTGTGTGCTGCAAGCGGGGGCCTTTTGGACCCTCAGATCAGGGAAGAAGGGAAGGATGCATGAATTCTCAAAGCATCTCTGGGAAGTTTATAAAAACACAAGTTTCTGGGTCTGGCCTCCCAATGGCTGAATAGAATCCTGTAGGCCAAAGCCCAGAGAGTTGTGTATTGGGCAGGTTTCCCATTGCTTCTGACAGGAATTAAGGGGTGAAGCCTCTGTGGTGGGTCAGGTTACCATGGAGACTGTATTGAAAAGGGATAAAGATGTCATGAGAACACCTTGCATGGTCGGAATGATGCTTGAACATTGCCTCCCCCTGCTTCTCTCTCTCTCTCTCTCTCTCTCTCTCTCTCTCTCTCTCTCTCTAGGTTTCATGTATCTGAGAACAGCCTTGAACTCACTATGTATCTCAGGCAGTCATTGAACTCCTGATCCTCTTACCTCCATCTCCTGAGTCCTGAGATTAGAGTTTGGCCCACTGTCCTAGTTCATTTCTGTTGTTGTGACACAGTATTCTACCAAAAAGTAAGGGGAGAAAGGGTTTATTGTTTTACAGTTCTAGGTTAAAACACAGTGACAGGAACGTGAAGCATTTAGTCACATTATATCCATGTCAAGAGCAGAGAGAAATGAATGATTGCAGGCTCGATTCCTTTATCGCTTGTTCTCAGCTCCATTTCTTTGCTTTTATACAGTTTGGAACCTCTGCCTAGGGGATGGTGCTGCCCACAGTGAGCTGGGTCTGTTAACTCCATTAGGATAATCCTCCACAGACATGGCCACAAGCCAGTGTAAATACTCCCTCACTGAGACTCTCCTCTCACATGACCTTAGGTTGAGTCAAGTTAACAAGTGAAGCTAACCATCACAACCATGGTGCCTGGTTTATGGATGGCTGGGGATGGAATCCAGGTATTCACGTGTATTAGGCTATCAGCTGAGCTACATCCCAGACCTGGTTGTCTTGTTATAAATAGAAATGTCCCCCGCTGGCTCATGTGCTCATCAGTTGGTCTCCAGCTGGTGGTGCTGTTCTCAGAGGCTCTGGAAACTTTTGAGTGGGGTTCAGTCACTGAGGGCCAGCTCTTCCTTATGCTCTGCCTCCTGTTCACCTCATCCTTCTGACCATTCCGCCTCACCACAAGCCTAAAATCAGTAGGACCAAGGACTATATAATGAGCCCTCAGAAACTGAGGAAAAATAAATCCCTCCTCTCTTAGGTTGTTGACATCAGGGCAACAGGAAAACTAACTAATAATAGGGTCCCGAGGGCCAGCAAAAGCATCTGCAGGACCAAGAACTAGATGCTGGTCATCTGGGAAACCCAGGAGATAAGCTCGGTGAGCCTAGGGGTGGGGGTGGGGTGGAAAGCCCCGTGCATTTCTGTTTTGGCACAGCCATGGAGTGCCTGTTTGTCCCACCGTACCACACACCAGTCTTCCACCGGCCAGCCATGAGTGCTCTCTCCAGGTCTGAGAAGGGTCTTCCCAGGTGCTCCTGGGTCTGATAATCGATGTTTACTGTCAACCTGACGGGACCCAGAGTCACTTCAGACAGAGATTTCTGGGCATGTCTGGGGGGGGGGGCTTCTAGATTGAGTAACTGGGGCGGGAAGAGGCACCCCAAGTGTGGGTAGCACCGTTTCATAGGCTGGGCTGAAAGAAAAGGAGGAAGTGAGCTGAGCATGGACATTATCTCTCTGCCGATTGTGGGTGCCAGGTGAGCAGCTGCCTTGAGCTCCCGATGCTGTGTCTGAGTCAGAACGACTGTACCCTCAAACTGTGAACCAATAGGCAGCCCCCTTTCTTAAGCTGATTTTGTCACAGCGATGAGAAGAGTATTAATGTAATGGGTGGGACCTGGTCCTGGGAGGATGCTTTCCAGAAAATGCTGCTGCTCTCTACTTCCGGCATTTGGAGTCCCAGGAGGCCACAGAGGGACCTGTGTTGCCCCCTTCCTTAGGCAGATATCTCCACGTGGCTGCAGGACAGGGTCTCCTTATCTATTCAGTGGCTTTTCCAGTATTGGGGCAAGTGGCCACTTCCAGAGCCTATTAATCACCAGGAAAGCAGGACTCAGAGATGGCTGGGGCTGGCTAAGCCACCAGGGAACTAGCCAAAAGTTCCAGGCGGTGTGATTGATGACCTTGCCTGCCTGACCAGACAGAATGAGCTGTCAGGATGTCTGAGAGTCTTCAGGGGGTCATGTTGGGCAGGGTCCACAGAACAGCCAAGCTAGAGCTGGCCAAGGCATGGTAAGGGTGCCAGCTGGCTCAGTGCCATGCTCTTCATGTCAGCCAGGCCCTGGGCTGGGGTCATGCCAGGCCTGAGCTATGAGCAGCAGACATTCTGGAGCTGAATATCCCAACAGCCCAGGTATCGCAGGGAGTCAACGCCCCATGTTCAGAGGAAGAACAGAGGACTCCAGGGTGGGGGCTGAGTGACAAATGCAGGGAGACTGATGAAGCTGGAATCTCACGCAGCTGTCCCATCTCCTCAGCAGTGATGGGCCATCCTGACAGGCTGCCCCTCACATCAGTGGCACCAACTCCTGACCCCGCATTTACTAAACACCCAGTTCAGTTCTACCCTCTGGGCAAAGAAGGCTAAGAGCAGACTCACGGATTCCTGGCAGGTGGTATGTTCACATGGAGGCCTGAGCGTTTCGATGGTCCTTGTTTGGACTATTTTTATTTTACTGCTTATGTGGTCTTTAAAGAATTTAATATGTCTTCAAAAGATGAAGAAGTTTTGACAAGTGCTGGCATAGAGCTCTGTTGGAGAGTGCTTGCCAAGCACACATCAAGTCCTGAGCTCCCTGGGTCCATCTCAGCACCACAGGACCTGGCATGATGGCACACATCTGTAATCTCAGCACCCAGGAAATGGAGGCAGGAGGATCAGAAGTTCAAGATCATCTTCAACTACCTAGTAAGTTTGAGGCCAGCATGGGCTAAATGAAACCCTGTTAAGAGAGAGAGAGAGAAAAGGAGTAAAGAAGAAGGGATGGAGGGAGGTGGTGGGAAGAGACTGGGAGGAGAGGAGGGGGGAACCGCCAACAGAATATAAAATAATTAATAAATAAAAGAGAGAGAGAGGGCAAGACTTAAGTGTCAGCTGCCCGAGGAGAGTGAAGCCAACATAAAAGCCACAGCTAGGAGAGAATGGTCCGCCACCACCTAGTGAAGGCTATGGGCTTCTCTAGACCCATATGGGAAGCCCCTGAATCTGCTCCAGGCCCAAGGCAGACCCCAGCATCACCTGTGCCTGTGTTTTGCCTAGAGACAGCCCCAGAGGCCAGTCTAAGGTGAAGTGGAACTGGGAAAGGGGCGAAGACCAAGTTGAGGATCTTCAGCCCCTTCTCAAGCAGGGTACCTGGCTCACAGAGACCCAGTCCTCTGCCCGCTTTCTCTTTTTCCTGTGTTGGCCCACAGGGGCCATCCTCCATCCCTGGCGTAAATCAGCACAGATAGCCTGCTGATAACCTGGGACTATTTCTGGAGCACATGACAGAGGACTTGGAATACCCTTGCTGTGGGACCCTGCACCTGCTGACAGAGGTCACCCAGGAGCCCACAGTTCCTCCTGGCCTGATACAAGTGGTTACATAATATGATCAATGCTAGAGGATTGTAAATCTTGACAGAAAAGCACAACAGTACAAAAAGTCCTGTGCCTCCTCACTCATGCTCGGCAGAGACCAACCAGCTGGAAGAGACAGGAAGAAAGCGGCTAGCATGCCCCGCTTGAAGGAAAAGGCAGGACTCCAAGGCCCCAAGAGGTCTTGCTGGAGGTTACACAGGCCCTTCGTAACAAAGCTGGATGGATGCCCAGGCCTGTTATGACCACAGAACCTACAAATACCTGACCGCTATACTCTCCTTCTGGAACATTCTCTTTGTAGGGAGAACCAGAAACTTCTCCTAGCCCCTCTGAGAGGCTGATGGCTTCTGTAAACCACCTAATAAATACCACAGTGGAATGGTGGCTAAGGTCATGACCCTGAGACATTTCCCACAGCGTGGACTTGGTCGCCTCACTCAATACTTATTTGTAGTAAGTATTTCAGGCTTGGTGACACTCCATGAGTGGCATTTCCTGTAATTTGTCTCTAGCTTTCAAACATTAACCTCTTACCTGAGAGAACCAGCAGCTTAACCATTAACCCCAGACCCCCAGCAGAGAGTTCCCTGACAGCTCCCAAGCACGTGAGCCAAGATGGAACCTTGGGAGGGACTGAGAACTTAGTTTTCTGGGAAACCACTGAGACGGCAGGGCAGGGGAGATGCACACCTCAACCCCTCCTGGCTCAGAGCACATGACAACCTCCTGATTCTAAGAACAACCGTGTGTGTGTGTGTGTGTGTGTGTGTGTGTGTGTGTGTGTGTGTGTG
>NW_026585504.1:59248457-59270696 GCF_907164565.1 Psammomys obesus | reverse complement strand
TGTGTGTGTGTGTGTGTGTGTGTGTGTGTGTGTGTGTGTGTGTGTGTATTCCTGTGTTTTCAACATGTGGGTATTCAGAAGACAACCATCATGCTGTTTGTTGTGTTGAGTCATTGTCTCTCACTGGTCTGGAACTCACTGGCTAGTCTGGCTGTCCAGTGAGCCTGGGGATCTGTTTGTGTATGTCTCTCCATGCCCAACACTGCGATTGCGTGCAAGCCATCATGGCTGGCTTTTAAGATTTATCATGTATACAATGTTCTGTCTGAATGTACACCTGCATGCCGGAAGGGGGCATCAGATCTCATTATAGATGGTATGAGCCACCATGTGGTTGTTGGGAATTGAACTCAGGACCTTTGAAAGAGCAGCCAGTGCTCTTAACCTCTGAACCATCTCTTCAGTTCTCATGTTGGATTTTTAAAAGTGGGTTTTAAGCTCCAACTAAGGTCTTCATGCTTGCAAGGCAAACACTTAACTGACTGAGCCATCTCCCTAGCCCCAGGTTCTCTTCTTAATGATACACTCTTAGACCACAGTCTGCAAAGAGAGACATTAGAGAGGAGACTAGGACTACAATTAACAAATATAAAACTTCTAATGTTGCTTGATAGGAACAAGCATTTACTTATTGATTGGTTGACTGACCACGATGCTAGAGATTGAATGGATGGACTTGCCCACGGCAGCCAGGTGATCTATCGCTTGAGCAATGTTCCTAGCTCCAATGTTTAATATTTAAATTAAAATCTTTGCAAAGTACCTGCCTTTACCCACTTTATACCACTTATCATTCTAATTCTAAGCCGACATGACTATCTCCATTCAGAGATTGGGGAACTGAAGCTTAAATAATTTGCTACAGTCACACAACCACTGAATGCCAGTCAGCACTCCAAAAGCAAGGATGCTGGGTTCAGTGGGGTGTCTTCTTTGGAGGCTGGAAGAGGAAGGGTGCTATATATAGCCATACTTGCTAGACTTCTCCCTGCAAGGACCGGAGACATGGCTCAGTAGTTAAGAGCACAGGTTATCCTTGCAAAGGATCTAAGTTCATGTCCCAGCACCCACACAGTGGCTCACAACCTTAAAACTTCAGTTCCAGGGGATCTAACGCTGTCTTCTGACCATCCCGGGCACCAGAAATGCATGTGGTACCAAAAAAAAAAAAAAAAAAAAAAAAAAAAAAAAAAAAAAAAAAAAAAAACTCATACATGTTAGAATAAAATCAATAAATTTAAAAATAAAATGTAAAAGCCCTTACAGGGCTTGCAGAGAGGGGGCAAAAGTGACAGCAACCAGGCATGTCTGCATCTAGCGCTGAGTGGAACTTCTCCGCACGGTGCTCTCTCGCAGTCTGTTCTGAGATGCTTAGTCCACTCCGTCAGCACCAGGTGTGTTCTCCTGCCCCATCTTCAGCCGTTCCTGTGACATACCCCTCCCCAACACACCTTAGTCATCACCATGGGCCAAGAGTGCTGAGGAAAGGCCAATGGCCTTTTCTTTGGGGTGGGGGATGGCCCAATGAGTAAAGTGCTTGCTCTACAAACACGAGGACGTGCTTCAGACCCCCAGAACCCACATAAAGCCAGGCGTAACGTCTCACATCTGCACTCCCAGCATCCCTGTGGAGGAAGACCAGTCCGGGGGAGCTCTTGGGCCAGCTATCCTGGCATGGGCAACAACGCTGAGATCTGTCTGGAACAAGTAGGAAGGCAAGGACCAGTTGTCCTCTGACTTCTACACACATGCCCTATACACATACACACAGACATACATGTATCACACACACACACACACACACTCTCTCTCTCAGAGATTTATAAACTAACAGAAACAAAGAAAAACTAAACCTTGGTTAGCAGTGTCTGCGGGAGCAGACCGCGAGAATGCACTGGCTGTTCCCAGAGAAAGGAGATAGGAAGATGCTGGCTTCCGAGTCCATGTAGACCATGTCCCCCATCAGGCAGCTGATTGAGCGGACAAAACTGGCCCCACCCTCCACAGCCCCCTTGGTCCTGAGGATGAGTTTCCCACCCCAACTGACTGGACAGGATCCACCTGCAGAGTGCACCTGGGCTGAGGGAGGCCTCCTACCTGATATTGTCTCCAGGCCCAGATCTCCTTTCTTCTCTTTGGAGAGTTCCTGCAGGCACTGGGCCTGTTCCTCCAGCAGCACTCGCCGCACATCACACAATCGGGGCAGAGATCCACCCTGCAGGTCGAAGAGCCGAAGGAAGAGCTGGGGTTCGCATCAGCGCTGCTAACAGAGCCTGCCTTCCTCAATGGAGAGCAGGTGAGCTGACAGGATGGTGGGGGAGGGGTGAACGTCAACTCCCACGCTGGTCTCACTCCCTTTAGCTCCAGTGTTGACTGAGGATGACCTCATTACCACTAGAAAGACCCAACTCTCCACCTGGCCTCCTTAATACCACCACTCTGTAAAGGAGGCGGGATCTTTGCTTCTTCTGGTTGGGGCCAAAGTCATCTCCATGGATACCAACCCTCTGCCGGGGATGAGAGAGAAAGAAGCACCTAAACCCCCACTCTCCTCTTTAAGGGTACACCTACAATGACCTCCCACTTGCTCCCCACTTAAAATGTCCATCATCTCCCAATAGCGCCAAGCATGGTAACTCTTCAACACACGGTATCTGGGGAAGCTTCCAGAATCAATTTTTAGAAAAAATAAATTTGTGAGTGTAATTCTAGCAAGCATACACAAAGTTGTGTGATTAAAAAGTCTATGGTGCCGACAAAAAAAATTCAATAGTCTATAAACGCATAGCGATGCCTCTTGTTTCTTGGCCCTTGCTCAGCCTGTTCTCAGTGGACATTATCAAGCCAAAACTACAGCTAAGACCCTCTAAAGACTAATGTTCGTTCCTCCCCAGAATTGGAGTGCCTACCCTGTAGCTTGCAAGGTCACAGCCCCCATGACTTTGTAAGCCTGCCCGCTTTCCTGAATTATTCTGAAAAGCTCAGCTTTGCCTTTCCTTCTTTGCACTTTCATTCTAAGCATGCTTTCTCTGGCCGTTGTGGCTCTTCACACTTTTTCCTAAGGTCTCTTCACCATCGTGTGGCTGCATAAGTGCTGTGTGGCCAGCTCATTGTCGCGCCAGCTTACCTCAAATGACACCTTACCTCAAATGACATATTTTCCTTCTCTTGTCTCCATTCTCCTCCTCCAGGCAGCTGCTGAGATTTACAGCTTACTTACCTGGCCTGGAATTTTTCTTTTAAACTCTAATAAAATTGACCTTGAGCTTCAAAAAAATGCATTTAAGGGACGGGGGTATGGCTCAGTTGGAAGCATTTATGTCGCTTGAATGAAGTCCCTGGTTAGGCCCTGGCACTGCATGAACTAGGATTACAGGTACGTGCCTGCGATTCTAGCACACGGGAGGCCGGGCCAGAAGACCAAGGTCTAAGTGAGATCCTGTCTTTAAAAAAAAGCAAATGGAAACGGAAAGCTCCAGTGCACCAGCCCGGGGGAACATAGCATTCTTGCCCAACGCACCGCACAGCATCACGTGGCTGACTACCAGCACCCAACGTCATCAGAAAGGAGACCAAGTATCTCTAGCAGGAGAAAGGATCCAAACGTAGAAGCCATGGCACAGCTTCTGTGGAATACTGGTCACCTTCCCACCGCTGTAACGTCACAGGCGCAGACTGGCTGGAGTGTCCCACAATGTGTTTAATCTGGGTTAGGAAGCCTGAGCTATATCCGCAACAACTGCATGCTCACATCCATGGGCCTTCACACAGGCTCCGGCTTCCCGGTTCCTCCCCAAACCGGTTGTCTCTCCATCTGTTGTTCTAGTTTATTCTTGGTGTGTGTGTGCGTTAATGCTTGTGCACGTGTGCACGGGCACACGTGCCTGTGTACAGAGGCCAGAGGTTGATCTCATCGGATCTTTATAAAATCTCTCTCCACATTATGTTTTGAGACAGGGTCTCTCACTGAGCCTGGAGCTCACTATTTCGGCTAGTGTCCGGGTGGTTTTGCTTGTTAACTTGACACAAGCTATAGTTACCAAGAAGAGAGAACCACAGTGGAAAACATGTGTCCATGGGACTGCCTGGAGGCAAGCCAGCAGGGCATCCTCTTGACTGCTAGTGAAGTGTCCAGCTCACTGCGGGTGATGCCACCCCCTGACTGGTGGCCCTGGGTGATACAGTGAGCCATTGGGAGCAAGAAGTGCCAGAAAGCACCACTCGCCATGGCCTCTGCGTCCATGCCTGCCTGGAGTTCCTGTTCTCACTTCTTTCCATGGTGGATTACAAGCTGTAAGAAGAAATAAACCCTTTTCTCGTCAGGGTGCTTTTGGTCATGGTGCTTTTATCGCAGCAATAGCCAGTTTGTCTTCAGTGTGAGCAGGGAGATTCATCCATACCTTTGGCATACTTATGGCCTTGAGCTGGGGAGATGGCTCAGTACTTGCAAGCAGAGGACCTGCCTTCCATGCCCAAAATCCGCATTAAAAAGAAAAAGGAGCTGGACATCATGGTCATGATATATTTTATACAGGGATGAAATTCTCATAGGTTAAAGGAAATTATTTTTTAAGGAGCCAGGCATGGAGAAGGGCACTTGTAATCCCACTGCTAGAGAGATGGAGACAGGAGGATGCCTGAGGCCCCCTGCAAAGTTCCAGGCCACTGAGACACCGACCCTGTGTCAAAACCAAACAAGGCAAGGTGGGCAGTGCCTGAGGATCAGCCAGCCCTGCCCTCTGCCTTCTACGTATGTACCTGCACACAGCACATACATGCACCCGTGTACACAATCATGCATACACAGGCACATGCGGGGTTGATAATTCTTCATGAAGTTTACAGGCGCGAAAGACATACGAAGATAAAAGAACTGCTGAAGTTTACCGAAAGAGAGTTTCTTTAAGCAGTTGAATCACACACGGAATTCCTATAAGCCCGAGTTCTTCCTCATTTCACTTGCACCCGACCTGAGAGTTTGAAAATGAAACTAGCCACACTCCCAAACTTTTGCCTGTTGCTCCCTCAGCAACTAGTTTTTTAGCTCCTTCTAGTGGCTCACTTTCATTTTTACCTCCATATTTTTAATTTGCAAGTTTTCAAACAGCAGTTTTGAGTTCCTCTCTCTCCTCCCCCTCCCCCACATCTCTATGTCTGTGTGTGCATTCATGCATGTTGCACACGGGTACATGTATATGTGTAGACCTGAGGATAGCGCTGCAAGCGTCAGGGCCTCAGATCTGTCCATCTTAGTTGTTCTGTTTTGTCTTGAGACAAGGTCTCTCCCTGGCCTGGAGCTTGTCAAGAAGTCTAGGCTGACTGGGCAGCAAGGTCACCACTATTTACCAATCTCTGCCTCTCATGCATGCCACTGTGCCCAGCTCTTTTCTTTTCATGTGGATTCTGTGGAATGAACTCATTTTTTAAATTATGTGTATGTATGTATGTATTATCGACCTACGGAGATGCATGTGGGTGCAGGTACCCACAGAGGCCAAAAGGGGGCGCCAGACGCCTGGGATGGGTGTTGAGGCAGTCATGGAGCTGCCTGAGTTTGTTCTTAGAATAGTGCTTCCTCAAGACCCAGCTATACCAATGCTAGGTATATACCCAAAGTTTGCTCAAGTACACAAAAGGGATATTTGCTCAACCATGTTTATAGCAGCTTTATTTGTAATAGCCAGAACCTGGAAACAACCCAGATGTCCATCAACGGAGGAATGGGTACAGAAATTGTGGTATTTTTACACAATGGAATACTACTCAGCAATCAAAAAGGAGGAAATCATGAAATTTGCAGGCAAATGGTGGGATCTAGAAAAGATCATCCTGAGTGAAATATCCCAGAAGGAGAAAGACAAACACGGTATATACTCACTTATATAGACCTATAAGATATGATAAACATAATGAAATCTATACACCTAAAAAAGATAATCAAGAGAGCGGACATGGGGTAAGATTATCAATCCTCGTTTTGAAAGACAGATGGGATGCGCATTAAACATTGACAGGAGTCTACTGAGATAAAAAAGATAATCAAGAGAGCGGACATGGGGTAAGATTATCAATCCTCGTTTTGAAAGACAGATGGGATGCACATTAAACATTGACAGGAGTCTACTGAGCGCATTTGAAAGACTCTAACTAGCAGTGTTTTCAAAGCAAAGACTCATGACCAAACCTTTGGCAGAGTACAGGGAATCCTAAGAAAGAAGGGGAGTTAGTCTGATGAGGAAAGGATAGGAGCTCCACAAGGACCAAATATATCTGGGCACAGGGTCTTTTCTGAGACTGACATGCAACCAAGGACCATGTATGAATGTAACCTAGAACCTCTGCTCAGATGTAGCCTGTGGTAGCTCAGTAACCAATTGGTTTCCCATAGTGAGGGGAACAAGGACTATTTCTAACAGGAACTCAATGGCTGGCTCTTTGGCCTCCCCACCCCCCAAGGGAGGAGCAGTCCTGTTAGGCCACAGAGGAGAGCTTTGCAGCCAGTCCTGAAGATACCTGATAAAACAGGATCAGATGAATGGGGAGGAGGTCCCCCCTATCAGTGGACTTGGCAAGGGGCACGGTGGAGATGAGGGAGGGAGGGACTGGGAGGGAATGAGGGATCAGGACACGGCTGGGATACAGAGTTAATAAAATGTAACTGATAAGAAAAAAAATAAAATTAAAAAAAAAAAAAGAACCAAACTGTGCAGGAGTGCTTACTCTTAACCCCACCTCCCCAGTGCCCCCTCCTCCCTCTCTCCTGCCCCATGTTCTTAAAACAACACTATTTCTTGGATCATTGGGATATCTCAAACTTCCTATTAAGGACGTTAAAGATTTCGATGTTTTAATTTCTCCCTAGAAACATTTCTCACTCCCAGATTCCGTACACTCCGTTCATATCATTTTTAGTGAAAGCAATGCTCAGTGTTTATAATGGCTTCTTTTGACAATGAAATATTGTTGGCTGTTGAAACAAGTCCCATAAGAGAGTTATGTGTCCTTGGGCATTTTGTTTTTTCTGAAGTCAATAATTGCTGTGCTTTTTCACTCAGTTAGTTTCTATGTACCTGTGGCTGACTTTCCTTTCCTCCTTTTCATATTTTTCTAGAATTCCTGTTGCTTCTTTCTTTCTTTCTTTCTTTCTTTCTTTTTTTTTTTTTTTTTTTTTTTTTTCCTGAGACAGGGTTTCTCTGTGTAGTCTTGGCTGTCCTGGACTCCCTTTGCAAACCAGGCTGGCCTTGAACTCACAGAGATCCGCCTGCTTCTGTCTCCCCAAGTGCTGGGATTACAGGTGTGTATCACTGTGCCTGGCTGCCTCTAATCTTTCTGAACTTTTTTTTTTTCACCATTTCCTCTTTGTAGTTATTTTCATGAATATTATTATTCATGGATATTATCTGTGGAAGTTTTTTTTTATTCGTTTTGTTCTCTTGTAAGACAGGGTCTCAGATATGCCAGGCTAGCCTTAAACTCCCCGTGTAGCCAAGGATGACTTTGAACTTCTGATCCTCCTGCCTCCATACTTATCCACCCCATGACCAGTACTAGGAATACAGGCAACCCCCTTTGAGGCATGAACCCGGGGTCTTGTGCATGCTAGGCAAGCACTATAACAATTGAGCCACATCCCCAACTGAACATTTTGTTGTTTGTTTATTTGTTTGTTTGCTTGTTTGTTTGAGTCAGGGTTGGCTTTGTAGACCAGAGATCCACTTGCCTCTGCCTCCACAAGTGCTGGGATTACAGGCATGCTCCGCTGCACCCTGCTTTTTTATTTTTTAATCTTACATATTTTAATCCAGTTTGGGGATTACCAGGATATAGGCTGTGCTGATTTTCCTTTTTAAATGTGTTTTTACTAACATGTATATACCAGCATGAACTTGTGTGCACCGTGTGCAGGAAGTGCCCTGGTAGGCCAGAAGAGGGCTCTGATCCTCTGGAGCTGGAGTTACAGGCAGTTGTGGGCCACCATGTGGACTTGTGTCCTCTGAAGAGCAGCACACCCTTTTAACCACTGAGCCATCTCTCCAGCTCCAATCATTCCCTCGTTAGAGAACTGGTACTGACTTGTCGTCTCTGTGAGGCTTCACACAGCCAACAGTGTCTTTGTGGGAAATGACACCCTCTGTCTCAACATTCAGTTAAGGCTGGGCCTGCAATAGTACACAAGCTCGTATTTGCTGCTAAATGGTCCTCTGACACCTACCAGCTCTGCCTTTGGGATGTTCTCTAAATAGAAGACATGTTTTATGATATCTTCTTGACCTGAGAGGCTGTCTCTGTGTTTGTTGCCCTGTGACCCAAGCTCACTGATTGAGCCAGAGAAGAAGAAAATTACCCAGGTTGAGACAAGCGGTAAGCTCCTGGATTCCTCGCCCTGCAGTAGGGTGTAATGTCACCCTACCATGCTCACCAAGCAGATGGATTTGAAGCTATGGGAGCCATTGCCTGCCCTTGAGAAAGCAATAGAAGAATTCAGCCCAGCTTGCAGGTAGAGGGTAATGAAACAGACATCAATAGAAGAGAGGAAAGATGTTGAGTTCTATTGGCTATTGTGAGTTTCATTTTGGATTCTCGAATCTGAGAAGACAAAATAAAAGATGGCAGAACTTTAAAATCTGCTCAATTCTTGGAGACATCTAAGAGGGGTTGGTTAGTGAAATGTGCAAGTATGAGGACCAGGGTTTGCATCCCAGCACACACGTAAAAAGTTGGCCATGGCAGTTTGTTGTTGTAATCCCAAGGCTGGTGAGGCGGAAACAAAAGATCAAAGAGAATCTCTGGGTCTTTCTTGGCAGCCAACCCAGCCAAATCTGCAAGGCCCAGGTCCCTGTCTAAGATAAAGTGAGGGCTGTGGAGATGGCTCAGGAAATAAAGTGCTTGATCTGCAGCCATAAGGGCCAGCAGAACCCACATAAATGTCTGGAAGGCAGGGTGGCCTGCCGTAATCCCAACACCCATGAAGGAGAGACAAAGGCTCCCTGAGGAAGCTGTCTAGGTAAATTAGCTTAATTGTCAAGCGCTGGGTTCAGTGAGTGACTCCCTCAGACCTGACAGGGCTGGAGAGATGGTTAGGCGATTAGAGGCACTTGCTGCTCTTGCAGAGGACTGGAGTCCAGTTCCCACTGTCTGTGTTGAGTGGCTAGCCATCACCTGTAACACCAGCTCCAGGGAGTCCAACGCCCTCTTCTGGTCTCCTCAGGAAACTGCACTGACACACCCATGCTTCCATATAGAAATGCATGCGTATGCAAAAGTAAACATTTTTTAGAAAGTGGAGCACGATGGAGGAAAACACCCACCATCAACCATAGGCCTCCACACGCACACACACACAGTGTGATCTCACACACATAAGAACACACAGAAACATGTGCCTGCACACTACATACACATGCAAAGAAAAGAAAGAAAAGTAAGATCAAGAACTACTGAAGAAGGCCCTCCGTGTAGAACTCTGGGTTCCACATGCTCCATGCTGCATATGTACACACACACACACACACACACACACACACACACACATTTAAATGCTGCAAGTGAAAAGACTCAATATTGTCTTGCTCTTCACATTCTGTAATGCAGTCACTTGCCTAACAACTTGAGCATGTGAGGAAATGTTTTTGGTAGCAGAGCAACAACGTAGTTTATACAGTGAAAAATAAGAAGGAAACTCTCTGTCACTTGACAGTTCAGAACACCCCACATCCCCATCATGCATTGATTGGCATGTTTATGTGCCCGGCAGTCTGCTTCTCTCTGAGGACACAAGGGGAATGGAATATGACTTCCACTCTTGGAGCTCGTGGTCTTTAATGGGCACAGAGAGGTCAGTGGCCAGAGCATGTGGTGGTAAGGGCTTTGAGGGAGGAGGCGCTGACTGGCACAAGGGGGAAGACAAAGGGTCAGCCAGCAGGGCTCAGCCGGGGTGCTGAGGTGGGAGCAGTGTATTCAGAGTGAGGGGTGCCCGCGGCAAAGCGCCTACAGGTGGAGAACCAAAACTTGAGTGAGTAGGGCCATCTAAGTAGAGAGGTGAGGTGAGTGGGTGGCTGGCAGGGCGGCTACATAAGGCCACTTGGTGACATCAAAAAAGCAAGGGGACAATGACAGCCTGCCAGAAGATCGTGAGGCTGAGAAGATGCAACATGAGGAAGCACACAGAGGCAGATGGGAGGCAGGAACTCAGGGGCGACAGAAGCCAAGGGGGCAGAGAGTCAGGACAGAGCCCCCAGCCCGCACAGGACTGTGGGAAGCTGCATTCCTGGGCCCTTCTGCCCAGGTCAGCAGGGTAGGTGGTCCCTGACCCCATGACCCCATTCCTGTGTCCTTTCTGTTTCTCAGATAACAGGATGCTATGACTTGAATGTGTCACCAAAGGTTCTTGTGCTGGAAACTCAATTCAATTCCCAACATACACGCACACACACACACACACACACACACACATACACACACACACACACACACACACACACACGCTCACGTGAAAGCCAAAGGCATCCTCAGGTATCATGCTCAGGAATACTGTCGACCTCCTTTGAGACAAGATCTCTCACTGGCATGAAGCTCCCTAGTTAGGCTAGACTGTGGGGCCAGCAAGCCCCAGGGCTTCTCCTGTCTCGGTCTCTCTAGTGCTGAGATTATAATCAAGAACCGACCACCATGCTCAATGCCTTGACATGGGCATAGGGATGGATCTTGGGTTCTCATGGTTGCCAGGCAAGCATTTACTGACTAAGCCATCCCATCCTGAGCACAAAAGACACGATTTTAAAAGATGTTTTTTGGAAACGTCTAGCCAATGTGGCTAGATACCGCCAGTAAGCCTGATTCTGCGGGCGCCCAGCAGGAGTCAGGCTGCAGCAAGATAGAGGGAAAGACATGAGTCCAAGAATCTGGCCACCAGGGGGCAGAGGAGGGCCCGTGGAAGGAAGGGTCCAGAGAGCTGTTTCCCCAGTCCTCCTGGGCCTGGGCAAGCTGGGCAACTAATGAGAGGGAAACACTCAGCGTGAACTCACTTCTGCATGGGATCTGAAGAAGGCAGACCCAGAGAAGTGGGGCTGGGACCTCAGTGGTTGGTCATGCAAGATTTTGTCACCTGGGAAAGGAAGTTCCTGACGTGTGGGATGGTGATATAGTTTGGATCTGGAATGTTCCCCAAAGGTCCATGTGTTAGAAGCTGAAGGTTGCTACTTGGAAGGAAGGTTGTAGAACCCTTAGAAAGCGGGAACTAATAAGAGACAGGTCGGTATCTTAGTTTTGTTTTTGCTGCTGTAACAAAATGCCCTGACAAAAGCAAATGAAAGGAGAAAGGGGTTCTTGTAGTTCACAGTTCCACAATATGGTCCATCATGGCAGCGAAGTCGTGTCAGCGGAAGCCTGAGTGAGCTGGTTGCTTTACACTTGCAGTCAGAAGAAAACAGCAATCAACGCGTGTACACTAGCATGCTGCTCCTTTCTCTGGTCTTTATGATCAGAATCGCTACCCTGAGAATGGTGACAGCCTCCATGGCGTTCCTCCTCGATTAATACGATCTAAATAATCCCCCAGAGAGGTGCCCACAGGCCAACCCAAACTAGACAACCCTTCAGTGACACGCCTTCCCAGGTGATTCAAAACTACCACCACACCGGTGTGCCTTTGAAGGGGCTCATGGGCCCCAGCCCTTCCTGCCTTCCTTTGATTCTTTTTGGTTAGGAAACAGAAATATTTGCTCCACTATGAACTTCCACTCTGATGCTGCGCCTTACCACAGGCCAATTCACCATAGGCTGAATCTCTACAACTGTGAGTCAAATAAACCTTTTTCTCCGTCAGTTGATCATTCCTTATATGTGCATCCCTTTCAATGACAAAAGCTGAGCAACACAGAAAGGCGAGGTTTAGGGACTGGGCATGACAGGAAGGGAGTGGGCCCTCCTCAAATAGTGCTGTGGACTGAATGTTTATGTCACCCCAAATGTATACTCTGAGGCCTTCACACCAGTGTGGCTGTATTTGGAGACAGAGCCCCTCAGAATGTAGTGAATACTAGTAAGGCAGTAAGGGTAGGGGCTGGACCTTAAAAGATCCATGTTCTTGTAAGAGGAGCCAATATCCACCCAGCATACTCCCTGAAAGGCCGCGTGAGAACAGAGCAGCTACCTAGAAGCCAAAAAGCAAACCCTCACTAGATACACCACCTGCGAGATGTTGATCTACACTTCAGCTCCAGAACTAGAAAAAGGAAGCCTTTCTTGTTTATGCTGGCCAGTCTGTGTGTGTGTGGGGGGGTGCATATGCGTGTGCGTGTGTGCGTGTGTGTGTGTGTGTGTGTGCGTGTGTGTGTGTGTGTGTGCGCGCATGCCAGAGGTCAACCTGATGTATTATCATGCTTCATATGCAGCTCACCTTCGTTTTTTGTTTGTTTTATTTTTTCCTTTATTTCTTTTTGTTTTGTTTTGTTTTGAGACACGGTCCTTCACCATCCTGGAACTTACCAAGTAGGCTGGCTATCCAGAGAGCCCCAAAGATCTGCTAGTCTCCACCTTTCCAGAGCTGAGATTATAAAAAGCATGAGCCATTATATCTAACATCATTAAACATGGGGATCAAACATAGGTCCTTGTGCCTGCGAGGCAAGCGGTTTACCAACAGAGCCACCTCCCCAGACCCCCGTGTATGGGTTTTTTGAGGACAGCCTGGCTGACCAAAATGATTAGGAAGGAAAGATGCAGAGGGTTAACTGTAGACACATCTATCAGAGGAAGCGAGAGGAAGTCTCTCCAGGTAGTCTTGACGCTCTGGAAATGACAGGCAAGTCCATCAGCTGGAAATGAGAGTATGATTCAGGAGGCCAGGAATTCAAGTAGACAGGTCACATGACAGTGCCTCTGAGAGCCGTGGGTGAGGGGAGCATCAGGGAGGGCTCTAGATAGAGTCCTTGGGGTTAATGAGCTGATGGGTCCAGGTTCTGATCCTAACAGGCTCATGTTCCTATAAAGGACAGGATGGTCTGGGCTGCAGGTACAACTGACCAGGTCTGCCTATTCCCATTAGAGTTCATCTGTCAGAGTGATCTGTGGAAGCAGCTGCCCCAGGATAGTCTTATTTTTCAGGTCCACACAATGCTGAGCGGCCTTCTATTTACTGTAAGCAAGTACTAGCAGATAGGATCTGAGTGTTGTGGGTTTACCTTGGGTACCCCAGAGTTTGGTTAAGGTCAGCATCCTTAACAGCAGAGAGACTGGGGCCCAGTGGAGAGAGAGAGAGACTGGAAGGGACCACCACAATGACTAATACTGGAAAGTCATTCTGGGCCTCTCAGACAAGTAGGGGTACTGGGAAGACGGCTACACTTCTGTTTTTTGAGCTAGAAAGTTGGAGAGTTTCTGTTTCAGGGTCATCAACTAGAAAGAGGGAGGGGCAAGAATAAGAAAATGACAAGCAGGGCGGTGAAGACAAAGAATGCATTCTCTGCAAAGCCTTTGATCTGGTTTGGAAATGGGATTTTATTGGGCATAGTTATGTGTTAGTTAGTTCTCCACAGTTATAAAGCACCAGGGAAAATCAGCTAAAGAGGAAAGGTTCATTTTGACTTAGAGTTCCATTTGGGCCCTTGGCAGCAGAGTCTATGATGGTGAGAGCATATGGTAGAGGACACTGTTCACTCCAGGGTAGCCAGGAAACAGAGCCAGGGTCATGGCATCCTCTCACGTCCTTCCATTAGGCTCTGCCTCACAAGTCTGACTATCTCTGGACTGTTCTATGAACCGGGCACCAAGCTTTCAACACACGGGCCTTTGGAGAGTATACCAAATCTAAACTACAGGGCTGGGAAGACGACTCAGTGGGTGAAGTGATTGCATTCTCAGTACAACAACCTGAGTTCAGTTCCCAAGAAGCCACCTTAAAAAGCCAGGCATGGTGGAAGCAAATACTGGGAAGTAGAGACAGCCGGCTCTGGGGTTTTCAAGGCTGCTCAGCTCAGCCAAATCACTGAGTTCCAAATCCCAGTAAGAGACCCTGTCTCAAAGAAAAACAAGATGGGCAAGGTCCCTCAGGATGACACTCAAGGCTGACCTCTGGCTTCCACACACGATAGACAAAAATGCTAACAGCCTGTTTCCATCATTGGTCTCAGAGTCTCTACCATCAATTGTGCCTCAAATCCAATCCGCAAGAGCCACCTATTTTTAGTGCTGTTGATATAACTTCTCAGAAACATGACAGCCCTTAAGGCAGGAGTTGTCCCACAGGGGCAGTTTCCCTCCTTGTATTCACAGAGCATTTGACAATGTCTGCTGATGTTGTCTGCTGTCATGGCCTTGCGGAGATAGTCATAGCCCCTAATCTGGAGGGGCCAGAGATGTCGACAGGGCTTATGCGATGTTTGGAACTGCTATATCTGGCCCACATGTCAACAGGATCACAGTTGACCCAGGGATGCATGAAACCCCAGGTTCTAATCCCCTGCCCAGCATAAACTTGGCATGGTGGCACACAGCTGTACTTAGTAGGTAGAGGCAGGTGGGTGAGAGGTTCAAGATCATCTTTAGTTACTCTGGGCTACATGAGGCCTGTCCCCAAAAAACTGTGTGTGAAGAAACCCTGTTTGAATCACGGGGTAGGAAGATTGCCAGAAGTTATAGAGGACTGCCGTAAGAGTGTTTTCAGACATGCCAGGGCAGGTGCACACACAGTCAGCGCAGTCATGGTTGCCTGAACAAATCAAGCCAGGCAACACGTCCCCATGCATGGGGGAGGGACTTACAGACTCCACCTCTAGCTGAGGCACTATTGGCAGTTCATCACTGATATGAGGATGAGGGTCAGTTTTCTTCACAGATGTGGACCCTGGTAGGTTCCCCATGCTGTGGTGGACTGTCTCATATACCCATGAGTGTATGAGCAGCATAAATTATACTCAGTGAGTTATTGGTAAAGGAGAGACAGACAGACAGATATAAACTTGGGACTTGGGAGGGAGTGGGGATGGATCTGGGAGGAGTTAGGTGAATAAGTGGGAAGTAAATATGATAAAAAAGTATTACAATAAAAACAAGAGAACCAGTATAGAGAGCATAATTATTTTTAAAAGCTTTTTATATGTATGAGCATTGTGCCAGCATGTCTGTGTGTACCCTGTGCATGCCTGGCAACTCTCATTGTGGCAAGCTGACATTAAAACCAGCCATAATAACCAGTGCTAGAGAAGTGGAGACAGGAGCGTCCATGGGGATCGCTGACCAGCCAGCCTGGCCTACTTGGTGAGTCCCAGGTCAGCAAGAGGCCCAGCCTCAAAAGGCAAGGTGGATGGCAGAAGCTGCTGTCTGGCCTCCACATCCACACCCAGACTCTCACACACACAAAGACACTCTCCTATGAGTGCTGTAATCATTTCATTCACTCACCACCATTCACTGAACACATACCTACCGAGCTTCCTCCTACATGGGGCAGGTCCTAGGGAGAAAACTGAACAAGACAAGTTTCTGTGCTCATGCTACAGCATGTGTCTGGTGGGACAGGTGTGTGTTGGGAGAGCAGACCTGACTGTCCCAGGTGAAAGCCCTCATGAGCTATATGGAGTGCGGCAGTAGAGAAGATGATGTGCTCCGTTTCTGACGGGGAAGGTGGGGAATGGTCGCCTTGAGCATTCACTGTTTTTCAGTTTCCACTTGCAAAGGACCCTTCTGACACCTCCCCTCTAGGAAAGGGCGAGGAACAAGCACTTCAGCCTCAGTGGTCTCTTTAGAAGAAGCCTATGACATTCTCCTAACCAAAGGAAAGAAAGAAATTCTCTTTATTATCCTTGAATTTCAAGATACAGTGTCTGACCACCCAGAGTCAAACGAACAAAATGGAAAAGTTGCAGAAGCTGGGAAACAGTCCAAACAGTCCAATTCCACCCTCATTTATTAAAGGCGTTTTCTGCCACAAACCCCAAGAGATAGAATCAGAGGATAAGAGGCCCACAGGAGGCCTTTTCTTAGCCATACTCACAATGCATATGTGTATGTAAATAACATGCAAGTACCAGGGACACAGGGGCAGAACAAACCTCCGGCTGGCCAGACCCCTCCTCCCAAAGTTAAGAATCTAGAGATCTGGGCTCCAGGCCCAGCTCTGCTCCAAACATGCTGATCTCAAGTAAGTCCCCTCTGAGGCCTTTGATCGTCTGCAAAATGAGGCACTTAGGACTAAACACAAGCAGGGTCTATGGTGCAGTGAAGACTTGAACCAAGCAAAGACTCGGTTTCCCCATCTGTTTACTCCTGAGATAACCTGGAGCATCCCTTTGAGACAAAACTGTGAACTGGGTTCGATCCTTCAGCCCCTGACGCAGCACAGGAATGCTTTAGGAAACGGGAAGCAAAATTTTTGACCCAGATGGAAACCTCAGGTTTTATTCCCTGTGGTTTCTTAGAACTCAGACCTGGTGAGGGAGCACTCTGCAGAGCTCCTCAGGAGAGGTAACCCTGGAGTCCAACCCGGGCAGCCTTGACCTTCTCCCCAGTTCTCTCCATCCTGCCAGGCTCACTGCAGTCTGTCTCTCATTCAGATATCCCAGGGGAAGCCGCCCAAAGTTCCCAGGAGTTTCTATGGGAAAGAAACACAAACCACCACCCGCCTGGCCTCTCTCTCTCCTCCAGTATTCTTCCTCTCCTGCCCTGAGTTTGTTGCTACCTGCTGCTCCCAGGAACCTGCAGGAGCAGGCTTTAGAAAGCTAGCTCCCTCCAGGCGGGCGAGGACTGAAAACGGTCCCACCACAGATGCAGAAACTCCCCTCAGAGCTCTCCGAAGTTTCCCATCTGCAACCCGGAGCGCGGCGCGTGTGAAAACATCAAGGCGCCAGCCAGCCTGAGCAATGTAGTTCTGTCTTCTGACATTAAGCCTCCCCCGCGCCCTTTCTGAGCCTTGATCTCCTTGCTTGTAAAGCTCAAGTGACCAGGGTCTCAAAAGGAAACGAGCGGAGTTTGATTAAACAACTAGAGGGCAAATGTCTAGGACACGACGCTTGGGACAGCCTCAGAACTGCCTCCTGGAAAGCGAGCCCCACTGCGGGAAGGGATGAGTGCAGGCAAGGAAACCGAGCTTAGATCCTCCTCACAGAGCTCAAGAAGTTTTTCCCTTCGGAGAAGGGGACTCCGACAGAGTGGACACTAGTATCGGTGAGGGAGGGGAAACCGGCTGCTCCCCGTAACTCCTAGGACGGGATAGAGGACCCCGGGCTGGCCGGTCGGGTCCACGTCTGGGGGGACGCGATGGGGAGGGGGCGCGTTACTCACGGTGTACGCTGCGCTAGCGAGCAGCAGCAGCCGCAGCAGAAGCGGGGACCGTGGCCCCCCTGGCGACAGCCCGGGTCTCGTGGTGGTACCAGGCATGCTCTTCCGACTGTTGTCCGCCTCTCGCGTTCTGACCTCTCCGGAACTAGGTGTCTATTTCGGTGTCCCTTTCAGAGTCCTGCACGGCATCCAGGACCCTGGGCGACCCCCAAGCCCAGAGCAACCATGGCTGGACCTACCCAACCCGACTGGATCCACAGTCAGGCCAGGGACTCTGCTCCCTGAAGGAGGTGGCAAGAGAGCTAACCTGCAGTGCCTATTGATAAGGACTGGACTGCTCGAGACTCCACCCCGCTGGGAGTAGCAGGGGGGTGCGGCGCGGCACGGAGCTGGTGGGGAGGAGAGCAGGGGAGGGACCCCAGCCACCCGCCCGGAGCCGCTGCAACGCCGGTCCCCTCCAATCCAGAAAGTACTCTCTCTGGAGGATCTAAGTCATGTTCCTTGAGCAAAGACAAGGCAGGCAACAACTTTTTTTTTTTTTTTATCCTCTATTGAGACAGGGTCTCACTATATAATCCAAATTGGCTTTAACCTCACAAACCTCCTGCCTCAGTTTCCCTAGTGCTGAGATTACAGATGTGGGCTCCCACTCTGGTCCAGGGCACCCCCAATAATCAGCTAACGCTTCCCAGGCTAATGTTTAAACAAACAGAATAAGTCAATGTCCACTGCGTCCTACAGGACAGCGTGAAGTGGTGTAAACGCTCTTGTTCTTCAGCTTTCACTGTTGCAACAAATAAACAGCTGATCCACTCAGAGAGAGGAAAGGGCTGCTTTGCTCAGAGTCTGGAGGGCTTCAGCCCGACGGCCCCCAGCTTTGCGCCTGCGCCAAAGCAGCCCATCATGCTCAGGGTTTCGAGTGCACGGTGGAGCTAATGTCCTGCTTAGGGAGTCCTGGGGACAAAGAGAAAGAGGTCAGGGCCCAATAGTCTCCTCTGGGGTCACACTCCTATGACCAAAGACCTCTCACTAGGAGGAGCCATAATTTCCCACTAGGTCCACCCCAGGGGCAAAGCCTTTAACACAGGGGCCCTATAACAATGACTCCCCAAACTATAGAAGATAATCTTATTTTTTTAAATAGTCCTAAGCTCATCCTGGCCCCAAACTCTTTTTATGCAGTCAGGGATGATCTTGAATTTGTGTTCATCCTTTCTCCACCTCCTGAATTCTAGGATTGTAACCACGTGTCTCCATACCCAGTCATGCAGTGCGGAGATCAAACTCTCGAAAGGGAGGCTTCCAGCAGGCTAGGCAAACACCCTGACAGCCCAAGCGAACAGCACTTCTTGGTGTGAGGGTGAGATGGTAGATGGTAGACACTGCAGCGGCCACTATGGCAAAATACTGTACGTTTTCCGAGTTTCAACATCACCCTCCCTGGGAAAGAGAGAGACCATCCTTTTATGTCAATGACCCCTTAGTCATATTCAATTGCCCCGTTTCTATACAGGAGAGTGGAGCATCTAAACCAAAGTCCCAGCCATGAGAACCT
This sequence comes from Psammomys obesus, assembly GCF_907164565.1. Lineage (NCBI taxonomy): Eukaryota > Metazoa > Chordata > Mammalia > Rodentia > Muridae > Psammomys > Psammomys obesus. The sequence goes on along the minus strand of NW_026585504.1, from coordinate 59,251,867 downwards.
TAGAAATTTAATATGTTCTCCCAAGAGTGTCTTAAAGGTCATCCTAAAGATATGAGAGACTGTTCTTGACTTTGGATAAGTCCTGCAGATATTTCCTGTGTGGGCATGTGTGCCTGTGTGGAGGTGTGTGTAGGGGTTGAAGATGAGTAGTGTCTTCCTCAGCCACTCTTCCCTTTATTTTTTGAAGGAAGGTCTCTCAGTGAACTTGAAGTTCATTATTTGGCTACACTGCTGAACCCCAGAGGTCCTCCTGTCTCTGCTTCCCCAGTGCTGGGGTAACAAGGGCACACCTGTGTCCCTGGCATTTTATAAGGTCTTCACACTTGCAGAGCGAGCACGTTACAGACTGAGTCATCTCCCTAGCACTTAGAACCTCACTGGGGCAGGTTGTAAGGGTAAACACAAATCTTCAGAAAACAAAAAACTCAATGAAAATTCTACTCAGTGCCAAAAGGGAAAGAAATATTTCCCCTCTGCCCTTCCTTTCAGCATAAACTTAAGAATATTTTCTGTCTCTTTACAGTATATACAAATCCTTAAGAATATAAACAAGCCTCTTGCCAGTTTTGAATCCCAGTACCCTCTCCAGCTCCTTCTAGCCCTTATTTTTTGAGACAGTGTCTCTGGCCCAAACTTGCCTTTAATTCCCTGTGATATAGTTGGGGACGCCCTTGACTGTTTGGTCCTCCAGACCCTTTGTGCTAGGACTGCAGATACCTTCCATGACACTTGGTCTTGTGTGATGCTGGGACCGAACCCAGGGCCTTGTGAATGTGAGGCAGGTGCCCTGCCGCTCTGCTGGAGCTTCCTATTTGTTGGAATGAGCTGAGGAGTTTCCTCCTTTGTTTGGTAAACACAATCCTGGGTGCATAAGTAAGCAGCCCTTTCCAACCATATCAAAGAGTGACACTTCCGTTGCTGCTGTTGTAGAGGACTGACTTCATGCTGACTGAATGAAGGCATTGGCCACATCTTCCGTTGCTGTGATAAAATACCCTGACAAAAGCAGCTTAGACAGAAAGGGTTTCCTTTGGCTCACAGTTTGAGGGTTCACAGCCCATCATGATGGGAAAGGCATGGAAATAGGAGATTGAGGCAGCTCTCACACGGCATACACAGTCAGGAAGCAGAGATGCATGATGGTGTCAGCTCACCTTCTCCTTTTTATTCAGCCCAGGAACAAGCCCAAAGGATGGTTCTGCCTACAGTTAGGGTGGGGTTTCCCTACTCAATTAGCCTAATCTCCCTCATAGACATGTGCAGAGATTTGTCCTAGATGATTTTAGAGCATGTCAACTTGATAACATCAACCCTAACACCAAATTAGAAGAGCTTCTTATTTTCTTTGCACTATGAAGAACATTTACCAAGCTGGCTAGAAATCGGGCTTTTAAAATTATCTCCCCAGTTATGTCTTAGGTTTGTTTGTTTGCTTGCTTCTGCACAGCAGATGTGAGACATGCTAGAGAATTAACATTCTTTGACAAACATTAACTGAGCACCTGCTCTGCTCCAGGTGCTACATTAGAGTGATGGGGGCCTGGGGAATTCCCCTTGCCAACCTTGGCCTCAACGAGGCATCTACAGTGCCACAACCACGTCCTCTCCAGCACTTATTTGAGAGTCCTGTGTCACCCACAAAATGAATAAGCCTGTTGGTTACCAAACATAAGCAACTGTAGAATGCTTTCTTTCTCCTATCAGGAGATTTGCCGTAAATTCTATGCAGAGTGGATAGAGATGCTACAAAGTGACTTGGTAAAGTGACTGTAAGATAAGCATGAAGACCTGAGTTTGATCCCTAGCATTCACAGAAGAGGCCAGGCTTGATGGCACACATCTGTGATTCTAGTGCAGGGGAGATGGAGATGGGCAGATCTGGAGGCTGCTGCTCAGCCAATCTTGCTTCATCTGTGAGCCCTGGGTCTCAGTGACAGACCCTGTTTAAAAAAAGAAAAAAAGAGAAAGATGCAACTGAAGATTCCTGAGGCTGACTTCTGACCTTCACATATATGCACACGTGTTTACATGTCTATGTGGTATACACACACACACAGCATATAGGAAGACATTAGACAACCAAGCCTGATGGATCTGTTAAGCCTGGTGCATAGGTTAAGCCCTGCCAGTCACCAGGCTAGTAGGCCAAATACATTTCATTATCCACATTTTCTGAGGGCCAAGCCTGAAGCCATGTATTGTTTTGCCTGTCAGCCTCCATTCTTCTTTTTAATTACGCAAACATTTCTTGTCCACTCTCAGACCATGGACCTTGTTGGGGCTTTCAGCAAGATCACCCCAAGAGTTAACACACGGCCCTGCAGGGGAGCAGCGTCACCATCCCGCAACCAAGCAAGTGGGGACTGGTCCTGGACAGGCATGGGACCCATCAAGGAGACGCGGCACCAACACATCCTAAATGTGGGCATTACCATCAAGCTGAAAGCAATATGGCAATCTTTTCTGAACTTGTTGGGACATCCTTGTTGAGACTAAAAACAGCTGTATTGGAAAGAACCATCGATGGCAAGAGGAAGGACCCAGCACCTGTCATCTTGGTGTGTCCTTCACCGAAGTCCTAACTTGCCATTCTTGGTTGTCAACTTGACCACATCTGAAATTAACTAAACTTCAAGCAGCTGCGCACATATGTGAGGGTGGTTTTCTTAATTAATCATTTGAAGTGGGAGGCCTCACTTCTAATCTGCATCTTTGAGGTGGGAAGACCTGCCTTTGATCTGGACCATGCTTTCCCCTGGGAGCCTATATAAAGGACAAAGAAGCGGGGCATAGTGTTCATGCCTTCAATCCCAGCACTCAGAGGCAGAGGCAGGCAGGTCTCTGTGAGTTCAAGGACAGCCTATTCTACAAAGCGAGTCCAGAACAGCCAACAGCTACACAGAGAAAAACAAGAACAAAAAACAAAACAAGCAAACAGGGTCTGGAGAGATGGCTCAGAGGTTAAGAACATTGTCTGTTCTTCCAAAGGTCCTGAGTTCCCAGGAACCACATGGTGGCTCACAACCATCTATAGTGATATCTGGTGCCCTCTTCTGGTGTGCAGGCATACATGCAGACAGAATATTGTATACATAATAAATAAATAAAATCTTTAAACAAACAAACAAAAGGACAAGGAAGGTTGTTTTCTCTCTTTGTTGGCTTGTTCTTGCTCTTAATGGGAAATCCATTTCTTCCCAGGCATTTGAGCCTACTTCTTCAGGATTCTGGTGTATTCTATAGTCCAGCTGCGACATCCAGCCTTGGAGACTGAACAACTACTGGATTCTCAGAACTTCTCTTTGGAGACAGCCACTATTAGACTAGCTGGGCCACAGCCTGTGAGCCAGTCTAATGAATCTCATAGATAGATAGATAGATAGATAGATAGATAGATAGATAGATAGATA
>NW_026585504.1:59150375-59248447 GCF_907164565.1 Psammomys obesus | reverse complement strand
ATAGATAGATAGATAGATAGATAGATAGATAGATAGATAGATAGATAGATAGATAGATAGATAGATAGATAGATAGAATAATTCTATAAGTTCTGCTCCTGTAGAAACCCTGACTAATATACTTGCTTTCCAGTGAGGCTTCCCTGAGGAAGTAATATTTGAGATTTAGTGGTCTGGAGGTTCTGAGAGGAGATAATGGAGGAAAAGGGAAGGAATTGGCTTCCCAGGTGTCTGAGCCCAAGGTCTCCATCAAATGACTGCACAATTTCAAAGAAAGCCATCAGAGGCATGAAATCAGCTACATGGGGAGACCTGTGCCCTGAATGGCAGCTTTGCTGGGAGCAGAACTAATGTTTTATTGATGAACCATAAATAATGAGCCAGAGTGGGTTTCCTATTGAGCGCTGAACTACAAAGGTTTAACATTCACATTTTAATGAGTTTTTTATGGTCCAGCCTCTGTGTTTACTCTCTAGAAATGTAGACTGCCTTTCTCAAGGAAGCAGTTCCTTCTTTACTTTTTGTATTTTCCACCACCATTTGTCAGCATTCTTTAGAATATTTATATGAAATATGAGAGTTAAAGTAGAGTAAATAAAAGGGAAAATAAAGCCACCCCCTGAAAAGGTATTGTTAGTGCTTTCAAGTCCTTATCATCACTGGATGAAAGGTCAGGAGCACCCCAACTTCCCCAGAGAAACACACATGGCACCAGGTAAGAAAAACAATACTGTGGCTGCTGTGATGGCTCAGCAGGTAACGGTGCTTGCCTCCAAGTCTGACGGCCTGAGTACAATCCCTGAGTCCTACACTGTAGAAAGAAAAAAACTTACTTTCTTAAGTTGTCCTCTGACCTCCATACACGTACTGTGGCATACATATACACAAGACAAACAAACGTTATAAAAATAGAATTGTTAAAGAATATTTGGTAACAGCCAAACCTGTATTCAAATTCTTACTTAATCAGCAACTAACACTAGGACCTTGGACAAGTTGCTTGAACCCTGGAGACTTCAGCTTCTTCATTTATGCAGTGGAGGATAAGTACCCATCTTTCGGCATTTCCGTGTGGGAAAGAGTCAGACATTATCTTCAGCCCTGTGCTCCCTGGCGAACCCACAAGGCACCAATGGATAACTCTGAAGCCCTATTCACACAGATGGCTCTGGTTAAACTCAGCTGGACATGAAACAAAAAGAAAATGACTTGTAAGGAGGGGGTGAGGCTAAAAGGCACGCAGGGTGGGGTTCAGAGAGAGAACACATTATATACAAATAGAGAGCAAGAGACAGTACTGTGTGTAGTGAGCTAGCTTAGTGAGGAGGGTGCACAGCTCAAGCCTGAGCACCTGAGTTTAATCCCCCAGGTCCCACGTGGTAGGAGGGAACTGATCTCGCTGATTTCCACATGTGCACCATGACACACACTCACAAAACAAATAAAATATAGAAAGAAAAAAATGCACTGTGTATATGTACGGGTTTGTCAAAGAATAAATTTAGTAAGTTTTTTTTTTTTTGAAAGAAAAGAATTCAGTGCATGTAAATAGCTGGCTGAGAGCCTCGTTTAGATTCCCAGCTGGCAGCATCCATGTCACCGTCAGATGATGCTTTCCATGGTCTGCCTCCAAGATTTCTGGACTTCAGACTGAAGTTCTGGCCATTGGAGAGGGGAAACGAGCTTTCTCTGCTGTGTTTTTACTTTATTTTAAACTATATATAACTTTTTGGGCTGGAGAGATGGCTCAGCAGTTAAGAGCACTGGCTGCTCTTCCAGAGGACCAGGGTTCAATTCCTAACACCCACATGGCAGCTCATACCTGTCTGCAACTCCAGGGCTTCTGGCACCCTCACACAGACACACATGCAGACAAAACACCAATGAAATATATATATTGACTTTTGTGGAAGTCAAAAGAAGGCTTTAGATCCCTTAGAACTAGAGTTATAGATGGTTGTAAACCACCATGTCCATACTGGGAATTGAACCTGTGTCCTCTATATGAGCAAAAGCTCTCCAGTCTCCTGTTGTGTCTTATTTGAAATGTTGTTTGAGGGAAACCACAAGAGCAATAATGAGAGAAAGATCATGAAGAATTGTGGAAGTTTGGAAGGATCACTAGATAAACAGAGCACATTAAAAATTTTTTTTTCAAGACAAAAATCATTAGCAGTATACTCAAATGTCAAGTGTGAAGTTGTGTTAAGTGTCAACTTTACAGTATCTAAAGCATCCAGGAGAGGAGCCTCAGGCACACCTGTGAGGGACACTCTGAGTCTCTTGAGTGACTACAGAAGTTATCCTGATCAGACTAACTGAGGAAAGAAGACCAGCCCACTGTAGGTGGCACTGTTCCCTGTCCTTGGCTGTCAAAATGGAACTGGCTTAGGAGTCAGTCAGGTTTCTGGCTATTTGATGTTGCACCATAAGCTCCTGTACCAAACTTAATGCCTTGAAACAACCACCGTGCTATTCTACCTCACAAGCTTTGGGACCTTAAATTCACGTGGGGCTCACCTGACCAGTGAAAACAGTCACAGATCAGTGAAGATCCCAGAAGAGAGGACGGGCCCCCAGCTCTCCATGGAAGTAGGATGGATCAGTAGCTAGTCTAAGCCACCACACTGCCAGGCATAGAAACAGCAAAGGTGGTGAGGGAGGATGGGGGCGGTAAGAAGAGAAGGTAGGAGTGGGGTGGTGGCTATTTTGTGCCTACACCTGAAAGCACCTTCAACATTTTGAATCTTATTTCCCATTTAGTGATTTAAACGAGGAAATCAATGGTCCTCCCAGTTCCATAGAAACTTGGGACAAGCTTCTATACCTGCTGTCATGTGCATCTCTTCTCATTCTCCTGGGGCTTGGGGCACCTCTCTGTCTGGTCATTGTGAATGCCAACTGCAGCATGCACATGAAGAGAGGAAATAATTAACCATCTAGGCTAGCCATAATTATAGGGCATCCGTGGGATCCAGAATTCTCAAGCTTTAATGAGCTTACAAACATCCTGGTGGAATTTTAGTAAAATGCAGTTTCTGATTCACAGCTTACACTGAATGAACATTAGGGTTCAGAAATCAGGCTCAGAGTGTGGGTTAGGGGAATAGCTCAGTCAATAAAGTGTTCACCTTGCAAGCATCAGAACCTGAGGGCGCTATCCCCACAGCCCACATAAAAAGAGTCAAGCATGGTTTTACCAGCTTGTAAACCCTGTGCTGGGAAGGCAGACACAGGAGGATCCCTGGGACTTGCTGGTCAGCCAGCCTAGATGAACAGGTTATTTCCAGGCTAGTGAGAGACCCTGTCTCAAAAAAACAAGGTGCAAGCAGGAAAATTAGAAATTCAAGGCCATCCTTGGCTACATAGCAAGTCTGAAGTCAGCTCAAGATGCATGAGACTCTATCCCAAAACCAAAAACAAGGCACATACTCAAATAAGGATGGGTGTAACCTCTGAAGAGATAAGTGTTATAAAGAGATAAAGATGGAGCTGGGTATAGCCGCACACACCTACAATCCCAACATGTTGTGAGAGGCGGAGGCAGGAAGAGCAGGGGCTCAAAGCCATTGCATACGGAGAGTTCTAGGCCAGCCCAAGATATATGAGACCTGCACTCAAAAAGGTGTGAGGAAAGGCTTATGAAAACACAGAGAAGAAAACAAGTCTCTCTTGCTGGGAAAGTTAAGAAAAGGGTAGAAAGTGAATATTACCTAGTGCCAGTGTTGAAAAATGAGGTTATTTGAATTTTCTACATTAAGGGGGTGTGTGCGCGCACATAGGTCAGGGGACAACCTACAGGAGTCCCTTCTCTCCTTCTATCATAAGGGTTGAAGGATCAAACTCAGGTCATCAGGCTTGGAAGCAAACACATTTAAGCACTGAACCGTCTTTCCAGTCCCAAGATAATGTTTTCAATAGGTAGTAACGATGGTAAGGAAAGAGGGAAAAGTGAAACAAAAAACAAAACAAAACAAAAACAACAAACAAAAAAACGCACTCGAGTCGGGGGAAGAGCCACATCCAGAGCGACAGATGTAGGCAGTAGACAGCATGTACTTAGTTAGACACCTTCTAGACTCTAGAGTCTCTCCACCAAGGGCTGTAAATAACATCAAGCGCCAAGTCATACAGGAAAGGAGCGAGACCGGAAGAGCAGCTGAAGAGGGCTCCTGGGCGGACTATGTAAACTTCCAACACTTTGGAGTAGATTTAAAGCCTCTCCACAAGTAGGAATTCAGGCCTGGTACTGTAAATCCAGCCAAAAGCTGGTGGCCGCAGAGTCAACGCTCCAGGGAAGAACCTACTACTGCTATCTACTAAACTGCACGTTGCCAACCCGCCTTGTAAATATTTATGCTTACATCCACGGGTCAGGACAGCCCTTGACCCTGGCCAGAGCAGCTGCGGTGGCAGCAGTTAATGCAGAGATTCATAACTGGTCAAAGTGCTGAGAATAAGGGTCTAAAAGGCTCAACCTAAAAATAACGTCTGTATCAGGCCAACTCCGGACCCGGTGCTCAAGGAAAATCAAAGAAGGGGCAGACACAGGGTGCGAGCCGGAGGAAGGGAGGAAGGCTGTGCACAGCTGTGTTCTGGACACGAGATGGCCATTGCACCCACGAACGGCCTGCAGCCGTGGTTATCTGCGCCAGACCTGCACAAGGTCAAGTCAACACGCTCAGTCAACATTCCAGCCGGCAGCGCTAATTGGAGTCAGTGGGTTATTAACAAAAGAGGAGAGGATGTGATGGAGAAGGGCATGTGTTAAGAGCTTTTTTTTTTTTTTTGGGGGGGGGGGGAGTCAGGGTTTTAGCATACTGCCTAACTTTGCTAGTGTATGAACTTTATGAGAAATCAAAGTGTGAAACTAAAAAAAAAAAAAAAGGCAGAATGTACAGAAGGAGGTCCCGTCCACTCCCGCCCACTCCGCAGGGAGGCCCCGCCCCATCGGCTGAGGCAGGCTGCCCAGTCCGTGGTGTCGCCAAACTTTCTCAGCTCCTCTGGGATTCCATTAGTTTTCCACACCGTAAGGGGCGCTCCCTAGTCTTTCTCAGGATCCACACATTGCTCAGAGCCCCAAGAAGTTAACCTTAGCCCCAGAACAAAAACCGCCCAACTTCCCCCATGTTTAGGGGCCGTTTGGGCGCGTCCCTCGGCATATCCTGGGAATGCGTCCACGTCGTCATGGCGACGCTCTGAGTAGGCTCCTGCACGCAGCCGAATCCCGCCCCGGGACTATCATTTGCAGGATAAGAGGCCTCGGACTTGGAGCCTGAGTGTCCAAAGGTGGTCGCTGAGCTGCTAAAGCAGTAGGAGCCCCCTGGCAGATGTTCATCTAGGGAGCGGGCTGGGGGCGGGAGGAGGTCCCAAAGAAATGACGGTGGTGGCGGCGGCGGGGCGAGTCTGCTTCCTACGTACCCCTTAGCTTGGAGTTAGCCAGCCAGGGTGAGGCCCTGCCCAACGTAGGTGAGACCCTACCTGAAATACAGGCAGTGCCGGTGCGGTGCGCGACCACGAGCAGCAGGGGTGGAGGGTGGGCTTGGGGCAGGCATTGGAAGGCCAGGTATGCAGGGGTGCGGTGGAGGGGTAGTGAAGAGGGCTCCCCAGGCTGTGCTGAGGATTGCACAGCCTTTGCTACTGAAAGGGACTCGGGGGAGAGGACCGCCTAGCTTATTTCTGAAAATGATTATTAGGCAGCTACAGTACTGTGCACCTCACTGTATCTTTACGTCCTCTCGTGTCTTCTCGAAAGCTATGGGGCTTCACCAGGAAAAACAAAAGCAGAACTCATAAACACGCATTCTTGATTTTACCTTCAATTTCAGGGGCTTCTCAGAGCGGACCTCTGCTTGTACAAAGGAGTCGAGAGTTGTGGCTGATACGGAAAATGTGAGATTTGGGGCCAGTGAGATGGCTCGGTAGGGAAATGAGCTTGTTTTGCAGCTTGATGACCTGAGTTCAATCCCCACAACCCACACAAAAATGGAAGGAGAAAGCCAGCTCTACAAGGTTGTCCTCCGGCCTCCACACATACATCTCCACTCCCCACCAGTCACGCACACACAATAATAGTTAGGATTTTTTTTTAATGTGGAATTTATAAAGTTCTGTTTCAAGGTCATGCACTGTTAATGCCAAATAACTAGACAGTAATTGAGAAAGAGTGTTGAAGGGGTTTGGGAACTGGTGTTTATGAGGAAAGTACAATTTCCAATGACCGTCGGGAAAAGGTTACTCTGAAAATGGCAGAGACCCCGAGTTCCTGGGCACACCCCAGCTCTCTGTGGCCTGGCAACCTCCTATTAGCAGAGGGGTCCAGAAGGTAACTTCTATCTTGCAGTCAAAATGTTGACAGGACCCTTGTACACATCTCTTGTGTGAGTGTGATGTGGATACATGTCAGCAAGAAGAGTGTCAACTGTCAGCTTGACACAAAGTCGATTCATCCTGAAAGAGAGTCTTGGTGAGGAATTACCTAGGTCAGATTGGCCTCTGGGTGTCTGTGGGCTGATTGTTAATTGGTGTGAGAAGTCTCAGTCTGCTGTGGGCAGCGCTGTGCTCCAGGCTAGACTCTGAACTGTAGAAGAGGGAAGAAAGCTAGATAGCAAAATGAAGCAGCTAGCATGGGAACCTTCATTTCTTTCTGCTTTTGACTGTGGGTTGTTTGAGTTCCTGTCTCAACTCCCCTTGATGGTCTGGAGTTGTAAGGCAAAATAAATCCTTTTCTTCCCTACATTGCCTTCTGTCAGGATGTCTTGTCATAGCAACAGAATATTAGAGCACTTTGCAAATGTATTAGTCTTTGAGAATTTTTCTTTCTTTCTTTCCCTCTCATGTGTGGAAGAAGCATCCCAGGAAGAGCCCTGAAGAGTCATGGGAGAGTTTGGAGCATGTTGCCATATTGGGTTATGGTGTGTGATGCCAAATGATTAATGAGACAGCCCCGTGTGGGAATGCAGTGTCCAGCAGAAGAGAGGCGGGCGGGAGTGGGGAGGGTGCAGAGTACACCATGCAGGGACAAGAGGTACATTTGTCAGAAACTGAGAAGAAATATGTGCGTGAGTTCTCATGAGGACTCTGGGCCTTCTGTTTTTCTCCCCAGGAAATGACTTTAACTCCAGAAAGACAACTCCATTTTTCATGAGAAGATGGAAGTTGTGAAAACGCCTAGGCAGGAAGTGAATAATGCAGAAGAACCCTTTGAAAAGGTGTCACCCCTCCTCTTGAAGAGCCTGGTGGAAGAGCCCAAGAAAAGAGAAGTGCCCAACCACCTTCTGGAATCCAGTAAGTGAGCAGCAAGCCTGCCTACAAATTAGGTCTTCAGGTGATCCAGGGTCCTGGAAGCTGGGACTGTGCTGTGATTCAGCTGTCTCACAGTAGAGCCTCATAATGGTTTTTATTATTAAGACTGATAGTTGATCGATCTGCTTAAGTGGTACATTTAAAGAAACACTTATTTTCATTTCCATTTATGTATATGTTTGTGTGTGTAAACCACATGTGTGTGAGTGCTCATAGAGGCCACAAGAAGGCATCTGGGACCACCACAATTCTCACCTCAGTCCCCACACTCTCAGTTTCCTTTCTAGAACCCCTCATGCCTACCTCTGTCCCACTTGAACGTTCTCAACGGCTCTCTGCATCCTGGATGAAGTCATGGCTCTTCTGATAAGCATGAGGGGACAGAGAGGGGCTCTATTCCGTCAACCTCAGCAGCCGAGGAGTTCCCCTAATCTCCAGGGGCCCCACTTGGGCCAAAACAGGATTCATCTCTTTGACACAGAAAAGTTTTCAGAGGCGGTCAGCTTAGGTAGAAGAGCCAGGTATATTAAATATATTTTGATAAAGGCTTAGGCACAGGGTTAAGAGGAAGAGAGGTGCTCAGCAGACATCAAGACAGCTGGGAAGGCCTTGGTGTGGGCCTTCTCTATGAGGGTTCCCAGGAGGAACACGCACCCAGGTGTGTGGGCTCTCCGAGGGGCAGCTATAATTATTGGCTTTATTATTAGACCTTATTATTAGAAGTATATGCCATTGTGGTGGCTCTCAGGTTACTTTTCAAATGGTTGCTAAGAACTCTTCTCTGTCCTTTTCTCTCTCTCTCTCGATGAGATTACAGGCCGATTCTGGCAATTCTTTGGATGGAGTTAGAATCTGACAAAGTAAAACAAGACACCACTATGTTTTTACACGTGGTTTACCGCGGTCCCTTCCCTGAAGGTTGGGTTTCTGGCAAGGCTCTTAGAAAAGCCTAGGTTTATAGAATGAAGGGGGAAAGGCCTGAGGCAGTCATTAAATAGCGCTGGATTCTTACTTCTCTGCTGGTGGGAGGGTTCAACTGGCTAGGGTGAGGGGCTCTCTTTCTTTCTCATGTCCCCCCAGCTTTTCCTGTCTCTCTTTCCTACCTCACCCTAGGCTGTCTGACCCTTTGCCATCCACATGTCCTGTCTGACTCATCCCTAACACCAGCCATACAGGTCACCCTGCTCCTTCAGACAAGAGCATTTCATCCTTTCTTGTGTGTCACAAGACCAGGAAAGCCTCGGGGGGGGGGGGGAAACCCATGAGCTTCACCTGATGGTCATACAACAACTTCCTGAAAACGTTCTATTGCTGTGCACAGTTGGAGAAGCTGACTTGTAGGAAAGCCCCACCATTTGCTCCACCTGTGAGGGTGGAGGCGGCATTCTGTTGGTGGTGAGCCACGGCCAGCTCCCTACCATCATGTCTAATACCTCCACCCTGGTCTCACTTCCACAGCTGTGGTGAAGTGCCCTGACAAAGGCAACTCAAGGAAGAAGGGGTGTTCAGCTCACAGTTCCAGCCCATCCAAGTCCACAGCTCACAGTCCATCAAAGCAAGGAATTCAAGGCAGGAATTTGAGGCAGCAGGTCATGAGTGGAGAGAGAATAAATGCACACTGTGCTCAGCTGATTTCTCTTATTCAGTCCAGGACCCCCAGATCAGGGAACATTGCTCCACTCTTTCCGACTGGGTCCTCCCACATCAAGACAGTCTCACATAGACATGCCTGCAAGGCCACCTTGATGGAGGTGCTTTGTTGAGGCTGTCTCCCTGGGTGACTGCAGGTTGCATCAAGGTGACAATTAAAACCAGCCCCACCCAAGCCGAGCACAGTGGTTCACACCTGCAATCTCAGCATTCTGGAAGGCAGAGGCAGGTGGATCACTGAGTTTGAGGCCAACTGGATCTATAAAGTTAGTCCAGGACAGCCAGGGCTACTCAGAGAAACCCTATCTCAAAAAAGAAAGAAAGAAAGAAAGAAAAAACTAGCCACACCCTCCAACACATACAAATCCATGTTTCAAGCACCACACTAAACTTTAGACATGCATTTGCTCCATGTGGCTTTTCTGTCACCTTAAGACTGTCAAGTACACGTCGTTATACTTAACCATTTTAACCTTTCTAGGCAGCCACACACCAAGCTACTTTGTGAGTCTAAAACAGAATTTTTTAGCATTAAAAAGTATCTAAAATGTATTAGAGTTATAGCTCAGTTGTTAGAGCCCTTGCCTAGCACTCATGAGGCCCTGGCTTCCATCTTCAGCTCCACATAAACTGAATGTAGTAGCCCATCTCTGTATCTCAGCGCTCAGGATTGAAGCAGGAGAATCACAAGTTCAAGGTCATTTTTTGGCTAGATAGTGAGTTTGATGCATCCTGGGATACATGAGACCCCAACTAAAGGGGAAAAAAGAAAGGAAAAGGAAAGAAGAGAAAGAAAAAGAAATACCCAATAGTAATTTTCACACTTAAAAATGATCAAATAATAAGGTAAGGAGAGCAGAGAGCCCCAGAATTCTCAACAGTGTCCTTGCCCCATTCCAGCTGATGATATCGACATGATAAGAACCTTTTACCCAATTCAGATGCACAGGGTACAGAGAGAATGGGTGCTGATGTCTGTGGCACCCAGGATTTAGATATGGACAAAGAGGTTAACATTTACAAGACACTGGGCTTTCACAGGGCAGTGGCTTGCTTGCTGATGACCAGCTGTGGGTAAGTTGTGAGTCCCAACTCCACTTCCACACAGTGGAGTCTACAACAGCTCCAAGTCAGTGCTGTTGGGGTTCAGAAGGCACCTCGAGTTCCAGGTTCTTGTGACTCAGCACAAGGAACCAGACCGAGACACGGAGATCAGCAGAAACAGGTGTATCTGAGAGCTGGTGCATGGGCAGGGGAGATGACTCCCTCAGAAAAGCGTTTACTGCACAAGCTGAAGGACCCGAGTTCCACCTCCAGGCCCCAAGCTTGTGATCCCAGTGCTGGGAGGTAGAGACAGGAGACTCAAGGGCTCACAGGTCAGCCATCACAGTTGAGTCAGGAGTTCTAGGAAAGATAGGAAGCTTCTAAAGAAGGACACTGCACTGGACCACACATGAATGTGCCCACATACACACACCAAAGTATACGCGGTGGGGCAGGTCCAGAGAGGGAAACGAGGCTGCTTCCAAGGAGGGAGAAGTAGGCCAGAGCAGGGAGAGAGTTTAGAAGCTCAAAGGCCCCACTATGCAGAGTTGGGGCTTCTGTGCTGTGACGCAGGCTTTTGGAGCATTTGCCCAGAGCAGGCTTTCTCTCACAAGTTCTATTGGCTTCATGAAGTTTAACATACAGTTTCATAGAGCACATGATGTGTTGACATCTCAAATCTCCACCCAGGGGTGTGTATGTTTAGTGTTATAATGAGCCAGTCAGTTTCAGACACCCTGGAGGGTCTGTGCCAGTGGCTCCAGAGAGGAGAAAGGTTCCAGCCTTTTTTTTTTCCAATATTTGCCAACCTTTGCCAAGGTCTGCTGGATAGTCCTCTGTCAACTTGACACAAGGTAGAGTCATCTGAGAGGAGGGAAGCTCAACTGAGAAAATGCCTCCATAAGATCAGACTGTGGGCAAGTGTGTATGAAATTTTCTTAATTTATTGCTGATTGATGGATGGAGATCCAGCCCATTGTGGGTGGGACCATCCACAGGGTGGCTGTCCTTCATTCTGGAAGGAAGCAGGCAGAGCAAGCCAATAAGCAGCACCCCTCCATAGCCTCTGCATCAGCTCCTGCCTTCAGGTTCTCGCTGAGTTTGAGTTCTTGCCTTCACTTCCCTCAATAGACCCTGACTCAGGGCATGCAAGTCAAACAAACTCTTTCTCCCCAAGTTGATTTTGGAGATGGTGTTTCATCACAGCAATAATAACCCTACCTAAAAAAAAGGGTTTGGGTTTTTTTTTCCCATATTCTGATTTTGCAGCCTTTATGTAAGTTAACTTGGTGTTTTCTTAGAAAGACATGTGTAACATGGCTAGGAAGATGTAAAATTCTTGCCTTGAAAGCATAAGAAGCTGAACTCAACCACTATAACTTATGTAAAACACACACACACACACACCACTACCATCACCAACAACAACAAACCAACCAAACAAAAAGCATATATGTCTGATGTGCATTTGTAATCCCAGCACTAGGGAGGCAGAGCCAGGCAGCTCCCTGGGACTCACCAGCAAACTAGCCTAGTCTACCTTCTAAGTTCAGGGCTAGTAATATACCTTGTCTCAAAATGAACAAACAAACAAAAGTGGGCAGCGCCTGAAGACTAACACCAGAGGTTGTTCTTTACCTCCAATAGCACACACACACAAGATACGCATGACATACGAGCAAATAACTTTAATGGTAGCAAGCATATATGAACAAAGATGAAAGGGAGGGGAGAGTCAATCCGTCAAGGCCTCTTGCTGCTCTATAGACCTGAGTTTGGATCCCACCACTCACATAGGGAAGCTCACAGCTGCCTGGAACTTCAGCTCTAGGGGATCTGACATCCTCTTCTGGCCTCTGCAGGCACGCACGGACACAAACAAACAGCCATGCACATCCATGCACGCACACACACACACACAAATATAATATTTTTTAAGTAGAAAAGGAGACTCAGTCCAGTTTATTTGGGACTCATAATCAGTCTTATTGACAGTTGTGCCAAGCGTCTGGACAGTGCATGTATTTAAAGTGCCCTAAAAACAGCCCAATAAGAACATCTTCAATGTAGTATTCTCTTTGAGAGCTCACAATGGACTTTCTACCTTTCTCTTATAGAGGTTTATGCTAAGCTTCTGAACAATAAAGTCATCCAGGCCAAACCAGGCATAGTTCATTTTG
The DNA here is from genome assembly GCF_907164565.1 of Psammomys obesus. Lineage (NCBI taxonomy): Eukaryota > Metazoa > Chordata > Mammalia > Rodentia > Muridae > Psammomys > Psammomys obesus. Next base: position 59,236,268 of record NW_026585504.1, on the reverse strand, counting down.
GAGGCTACGAGATAGAAAAACAGCACCAACAGATTCTGGTACGTACTTGTTAAGGGCACAAGGTGGGGGAGCATTCATGTTCAGATACAGAGCAGGGGCCGGGAGATGGTTCAAGTGGTGAGGGGCTTGCTGCACAAGCACGAGGACCTGAGTCCGATTACCAGCACCATGTCAGAAAGCTGGGTGTTGTGGCGTGGGCTTGAAAACTCATTTGCCAGGAAGGTGGGGACAGGTGGATAGAATGGGGCTTACTGGCCAACCAGAGTAGATGAACCATTCAGCTCCAGGTAAAAGTGAGAGATCTTGTTTCAAAAAATAATGGGAGTCGGCAGTGAAATGCCTCTGTGTACACTTAGCAGCAAGCTTGACAATCTGAGTTCCAGCCACGAAGCCCGCGTGGAAGCGGAATAAAACTAACTCCCAAGACTTGTCCTCGGACCCACATGAACAAATCACAACCCTCACCCCCTATAAGTAAATAAACGTAATAAGAAAATTTAAGGTAGGGCCAGCTGGACGGCTGAGCAGGTTAAAGCACGAGCCACCAACCCTAACAGTCTGAGTTCGCGCCCCAGGATCCCTGTGGAAGAGCGAGAGAATTGACTCCTGGGAGTTGTCTGATCCCCAGTAATAAAATATCAACTAGAAAAGGAAGACACCCAAGGTTGACCTCTGGCCTGCACACACACGCACACACACACACACACACACACACACAAATACACACAGAAAGAGGCGGAGGGTGCTTAGTCAGAAAGGCAGTTTCTTGAGAAGAATTTAGAAAAGCCATCAGTGTCTCTAAACTAACTCCACTCTGCCAAGGGACTACTCTCAGTACTCTTTCCAAAACTATGCCCCTCCTGTCCACTCTTGGGACCAGGGTCCGGGCTTCCCAGTAGCTTTGTGGAGGGGGTTTCTAAATGAGAAACCCTAATTCCAAAAGCTTAACTCATGTGTTCCAGTACACAGGAGATTGAGTGATGGGGACCAGAATGTACTCAGGGACTGTCTTCCTCCAAACCAGTGGATTCAATACCAGGGAAGGGGCTGCTCCTTCCCGGACGTCTCAGGCAGGGCTTCCTCTGACCTTCTCTGCTCAGGTGCCATGCCTGCCCAGAGAAAACATGTCTAGGTCTGGGAGGCAGTGGTCATTCTATTGTACATATTCTCTCTGCCAGAATGACTGATTGAGGCATGACCAGAGCAGGTCAAAGGCAGCCCTGGCTGAAGCCTCATCTTCCATGTTTTGTTTTGTTTTTCACCGTGTGGCTTGGGGTTCAGATAGTAACATAAACAACCTGAGTGGACTGAGGAGATGGCTGAGCAGTTAAGCATGCATACTGTTCTTGTGGAGGGTCTGACCTTGGTTCCCAGCACCCGTGTTGGGCAGTTCGCACCTACCTGTAACTTTAGCTCCAGGGAATCAGACACACCCTCTTGGCTTCCACAGGCTTCCCCATGCATGTGCCTAAAGACATACATGTACACAGAAATTGAAGATAAAAGTCTTCAAGATCCGAAGTCTCAACGCTGATTCACCCTGTTGGAGGGCAGCCACTTGCCTGCTACTTCCTCGGTGCCCAGCACGATGCCAGACACACAAAAGACACTCAGTGAACTCTAGAAAAGGAAAGACACTAAACTCTCAGGCAAGGTTGACTTGGCAGCTCACTCATTCACCAAGGACAGTGTGACGTCTAAAGCATCCCATTGATTCTATCAGACATTAAAACAAACAAGAAGTAGATAAAAGTATAACATGATTTCATCTTAATAGCATTCTTGGAGACACTGGGGAGAGCCAATTTCCTGTTCTCGTCAGTAAAGCTAAGCAGAAGCCTGGAGCAATCATCTTAATATCCTTATCAAAAGCTTTCGAAACTGTTGGAAGTGCTACAAATGAGTGAGTGTGGGCTCAGCCACCACAGGGACCTGTATGGACCTGCTTCGCCACCCACAACACCCAGGAAACATTAATAAGGAGGGACCAGAAGGGTGTTAGAGCCAGACAGTGAGGACAAGTGCCATGATATAATCTGGACACGACTTGGCTTTGCATATCTGAGCTCACCGCAGCTGTGGCTTTCTGCAGAAGACCGCCACAAGACCGAGCCAGTCAAAATTCCATCAAGGTTTGGGGAATGCCTGCTGAGGCCCCAGCTCCAGCTGAGGAGCTATCTGCAGTTGATGGCCCCCAGGGAAGGGAGAGGCAGTTTTCTCCTGTGGTGTGTTCGCTGTAGTTGCTTTTACCCCAGTGGATGACCTCATACTCAAGCACACTCGGGCAACACCAATATCAAAACAGTTCTTGGTGAATAATAGGAGACCGCTAACGGTTGCGTTTTACTAGCCAACAGCCCCTCCCCCATCAGTAGAAGTCTTTATTGTGCCAGAGATGGTCCCAAATCATTATTCTTCTCCAGGACTCTGCAGCAGGGTAACTGAGGTCTCAGTCATCAGCCGGCTATGTGGTTTCCTTTTCAGAAACACAGACAGCATCTCAAACCTTTCTCACATCCTTGCCTGTAACTGCCATGGTTTGCCAAGGAAATGCGGCTGAACTCAAAACAAGGGCAAGGGCCATATCTCCTGCAAGGATTAAGTCATCTTTCTGGGCGTGGTGTACTGAACACCCAACACCTGCCCTGCCCCGAACCCTGTGGTTTGAACCAAGAGATCTCTTGTTCTGAACCATTGTTGGTGGGGATGTAGACACAGATGTGGACAGACTCAGGGCTCGGTCTTGAAATGGAAGCTGGCTCTAACAGCCTTGGGTGTCATCTGGGCACGGCTACAGATGTTCAGGTAGCAGCCAGCTCTCATCTGTTCACCTGGAGCCTCCTTTTCTTTCCAAAGAGATTCAGCCCTACATTGACGCCACTAAAGTCCCTCAGAAGGGTTCACAGTAATTGTGTCCCCTCAGAGTGAGGTAGGGACATTTTCTGCAGTGTGGGTAGTTTGACTGCTAAGAATGGTCTTCATTCTTACAGGAGATGACACAAGGACCTTCGTAGGTTTGGGCCCAGGAAACAATGCAGATGGAATGATTGAGTGTGGTTCATTAGCACAGAGGCCACGCAGCTCTAGAGGGTTCGAAGCCTTCTGTTTGCATGCATATTAATAGTAATGCTTTAAAGGTCTACTTTAAGATTTTAAATAATTTTTGCTTTTTTTTTTCAAAACCCAAGACCCCTAACATTCTATTTTCTCCTTTGGGGATAGATTTTTTTTATCTCAGAAATTATATTTATTAGTAAATAAGCCATCACTTTTCCTAGAAGACACCCAGTGTGGTTGCAGGCGCAGACAAAACTCCTTAGCCTACAATGGCAGTGCCTGCAGCTTTCTATCACACACTGTCCAGCTTCCCGCTACAACTTTTAAGGACTCTACACTTCCCAAGATGTTCTTCTCAAAATTAGGACCATGAATAGCAGTGTCTTCTCCTCAGGACATGGGGGTGCCAGGCCTTGACACCATAGTATAGGCACAGTGCAGCCCACCCAAGCTTCCATGTGCTTATGGCTTTTTATAAAGCATGTTTATTTGCTATAGTAAGTAATGCAAGATTTAGCCAAAAATCAGCAACAAATTTATTTTATTCATGTGTATGAGAGTAGACACTATGAATGCATGCCACGTGTATGTGGTTCCCTAAGCAGCCAGAAGAGGGTGTTATATCCCGTGGGGCTGCGATGACAGGAGGCTGTCAGCCACCTTTCCCCGAGGCCGTGGAGGGGTGGGTGATATGCGTGTGAGTGTTAATGCCTGTGGCCTCTGGGAGAGGGAGTCAGGTTCCTGGGTCTGGACTTAGAGGTATGGTAAGCCTCTTGCTGTGGGTGCTGCTGGGAACTGAACCCTGATCCTCTGTAGGAGCATTCTTAACTGCTAAGCTGCTCTCCAGGCCTAATAAAGTCCTTTTGTGATAATTGGCTGACAATCTAGAACTTTAAGCTTAAAGTCTCATATGTCTTTAAAGTTGTGTGTTATTGATCATATTAAACATGCTATTGCATGTCAACATATGTACATAAATGCACGTAAAGAACAACACATTCTAAGATGTTAGGAAAAGCCATGTTTGCCCAATACTAATCTCTACTCCCCTCGCTTCTGTGTGTGTGTGTGTGTGTGGCTTATGTGCACATATGTGTATGTGAGCACAAGTGCCCGTATGTATGCACAAGAAAGCCAGAAGCCGGCATGAGTGTCGTCCTCAGTCACTCTCCACATTAGTTTTTGAGACAGAGTCTCTCACTGAACCTGGAGCTAGTTTGTTCTTCCAGACTTGGTGGTCAAGGAGCCCCGGGGATTCTCCTGTCTCCTCCCCAGCACTGGGGTTCACAGCTGCCACACCCAGCTTTTTACATGAGTTGCTAGAGATCCGAACTCAGCTCCTCATGGTTGCCCAGCAAGAAATTCACCGGCTGAGCCATCTTCCATCCCATATTTCGTGTCTTTTAAAGAGTTTAAAGTAGCATGTGTCCTCAGCCCCTTTCTGGAGTAAAGACGAGGTGTGCGCAGTGAAGAGATGAATACATAAATAAGTCAGATTCTTACTCATCTAGATTCTCACTCATCTCCTTCTCTCCCAGTACATCACCAACATTTCAGATGAAAACACACACGTTCATATTTTACCACCACAGACCAAATACTTCCGGATCACCTACGAGAAGAAGGTACTGTCCCTGGGTCACCTTCCCTGGGGGAGATGTGGGACGGGGTTGTGGCCTCTGTGTCGGGCCTGCTGGGGCAGGAGTCTGTGCCTTCTCCCTGCATCCCACCCCCAGCGCTGCTGCCTGCCAGGTCCGGGGCCTGTCCCAACGCAGCCTCCCTGCCTTGCAGGAGCATCACCTCATCCCAGGCTTGTCCCTCATGGTCACTGTTACATTTTCTCCAGACGAGTGGCGTTACTATTATGACTGCATCCGAATTCACTGTAAGGTGAGTTTCTGGAAGGTGCTGTTTGTTAGGCAAGGGGAGGGGGCCTGACCCTGGAGGAGGACAAAGCAGAGCTAGACGGACCTGTCGGTTCTTCAGTGCTGTAAGGGGCTAGGCGGCCCACAGCCGTCCCTTCCTCCCAGCTGGAAAGATTAGAACATGGCCCTCCTGGCCTGCATGGCAGATCTCTGCTGGCTGTGCCTGACACCTAACACATCATACCCTGAAAGGAAAAAGAAAAAGCCATGACGACCCCTCAGCACTTTCCCAGTGGTGTGTGAGGCTGTAGGCTCTGGGGCTGCGCCTGCATCCCAACCAGGAACAGATTAGGTCGCAGAGAGCCTGGGCAGACTCCCTGGACACTGTGCGGCAAGCCTCCACTGCCTGAACCTCCATTATCCTGTGGTGCCGGGCCCATGAAAGCGTTGTCAAATAACCGTAACGTGCTCCTTTAAGCGTGGGGCTAGAAGATAGAGAAGATAAGTAGCACCCCACTGTGCAGTCACAAACACTGGCGCTGGCCTGAGGGCCCAGCAGCAATGTCCACAGACTATGAGGCCTTGGAAAGGTGGAGCCCAGTGGCCCAAGGTGCCCGCACTGGCGGAGGTTGGGGGAGTCTATTCCAGAGCTCTCCCTTCACCCTTCAGCCTCCAGCCTGTGGCAGCAGCCCCTGCAGTCACATGACTCGCCTCTCATTTTGAGCCAGGCCCAGGCTTACGAGTACAGAAGCCACAAAGTTAGCTGCACTTAACAGAAGGTTACAATTTAGCAGCAAATGAGTTTCTTTTTTCTTTCAAATAATAACTTTTATTTTAAAAATTTTAAAAACCGTATTTTATTAAGGTGTGTATGGTAAGGTCTGGCTTAGAGACAGTTTCCCTTTGAAAAGGCCTAGGTCTGTAGTTTCAGCACAGAAGAGTGCCTCATGTTCAAAGCCATTCTGGGCTAAATAGACAAACCTTGTACGAGAAATGAAGCCAAGGCTGGGGAGACAGTTCTGTGGGTAAAGCACTGAGATCAGCTTCCCATGTAGAACCCCGGGCATGAATGAGTATACCTGTATCCCCAGCACTGTGCCGTGACAGAAACAGGAGGATTGCCGGGATTGCCTAGCTCTGTGTTCACTGAGGCCTTGTCTCAAGGGAGTAAGGCACAATGACAGGGCGGGGCGCTCAACATCTTCCTCTGGCCTCGTCATGCATGCATGCCAACACATACGTGTGCAAACACCACACACATATGCAATATAACTAAAAAGCAAGCAAGCAAACACACAAAACTGAATATGCTAACATAATACAATCCAAAGATACATTTGATATACGTCAAGGAGTAACAGAGGAAAAAGAAGGCGACTTCAGTGCTAAGGAGAAACAGAATAATAAAAATGGAATTCTCATTTTCCATAATTAAATCATTATGTCCCTATAAGAGAAGACTACTTCACATGCACAGTTTATAAAAACTCTGCAATTAGTAGCTCCTGAGGGTCTTGGATCTGAGCCATGGTGTCTCAGACAGTGTTGACTGTCATTGTTTGGAGTCTTGGCGTGTATGATGCAAGCGTACATGTCCCTTATTCAGAACCAAGGCTGAAGTGACATCAAGAGGTGACCCATGGGCGAGTATTACTAGGAGCATCACACATTTGATTTTTAAATTGATTTTTGCATTTAGAAACCTTCATTATTACCAAATGTTTTATAATCCCATATTCAGCTATGTGACCTCATACAGGGTCAAACCAGGGTATAGAGTCTCAGGGGACATTTCCTGTGGCTGGAAATGGTCATAAGTATAATAAAGATACTTCATATTGATGCAGTGCTTTTTACATTTTAAGGCTATAGCCTGCTTTGATTTTTAAAGATATCATCAAGGGAAGACATGTCTATATGCACTTTGTTGAGGACTTAACAAACCTGGAGAAATCAATGACCTTGTTCAAGGTCACAACCAAACTAGAATGAATTAGAATTGGTCTTTTTGCTCTATTTCTGCTGAATGGCTTTCCACTTGATCCTGTGGACTAGGTGATTCTGTGCCAGGTCTTCTCTTGGTTCCCTAAATAATATCTTCCTTTATAAGTTCCCAAGCAGGAGTGGATAGAGCCTTTTGTTTTTACACAAGGGGATTATTACTGTTAGCTTTCATGGGTAATAGAGAGCATTGTTCCAGCAAGACACAGTTAAACATTTTTTTGTGCTTTGTTCATGGCCAAGAAATGAGAATTTTAGGAGCTGAGAGACAGCCCAGTTAGTAAAGTTCTTGCCATGCAAGCAGGAAGACCTGAGTCTGACCCTAGAGTCCACTCTTCGAGGATGCTGGCCATGGTGACATGTTCTCGTCTTCCCATTGCTGGAGGTGGGATAGAAACCAGTGGATCCCTGGGGCTCTCTTGCCAGCCACTCCAGCACATTTGGTAACTCCCAGGCCAGTGAAAGACCTTGCCTACAATGGCGACAACACCTAAGCAGAGACATCCAAAGTTGTCCTTGAGCTGCCATTTGTGTGCACACACCCATGCAAATGGACATGCAGGCAATGTCCGAAACATGTATGTTCGCAAAATATTTCCAGTGTTTCACTTAAAGCACCGAGGTTTCCTAAGATGAACCTTTTTCATGGTTAAAAATAAAAGTTGATCTTTCAAAATTATAGTTTTCCAAACACTTAACTTTTCTCCCTACCGATTTCAGGGAGACGACACCTTGCTTGTTCCTGTTCATGCCTACCCAGTCTTGAATGACCTGGACTTCCCCACGTTTATAAATCTGTCAGACGTTCTGCTCGGAGAGAGGTGAGTTCCCAAAGTGAACCGGTATGATGTCACAGGATATGAAAGGTTGAGAAACAGAGGACTGGAGAGATGGCTCAACAGCTGAGAACATTTGCTGCTCTCGCAGAGGACCTGAGTTCGCTTCCCAGCACGCACATCCCAGCAACCCCCTTAACTCCGGCTCCAGGGGATCTGGCACCCTCTTCTCACCTTTACAGGCACCCATGCAAAAATGCACACAGTCAGGCACACATACACATAAATACATTTTTTTAATTAAAAAAAAACACAAGTGGGGTCAGAGAAAGGCTCAGTTTGTAAGACTGATTGCTGCATGTACAAAAAAAAAAAAAGGCTAGGTCACATGAACCTGTGACCCAAATCCTAGAGTTGAAGGAAACAGGGAGATTCACAGGGTCTTCACGGCTAGCCAGCCAACGACAAAAATGGCAAGCTTGAGTGTGCTGATGAAGTTTTTGTTGTTTTGTTTGGGATTTTGTTTTGTTTTGTTTTGTTTTGTTTTGTTTTGTTTTTGTCAAGTTGATATAAACTAGAGCCATCTGGGAAGATGCCTTCATCCAATTGGCTTGAAGGCAAGCCTGTGGGGTTTTTTTCTTCATTAATAACTGATGTGGGGGGAGGGCAGCTCACTGTGGTGGTGTCACCCATGGGCAGGTGGTCCAGGAGTGTCTCAGGAAGCAAGCTGAGGAAGCCACAGAGAGCACGCCAGTAAGCAGCAAGCCCCCCAGGGCCTCTTCAGCTCATGCTTCACTTTCTACCTCTTGGTTCCTGCCTTGGCTTCCCTTTGTAATGTACTGTAAGCTGTAAGAGGAAATAAACCCTCTCCTCGCCGAGTTGCTTTTGTTGTGGTGTCTATCATAGAAGCCAGGAAGCAAAGCAGGACAAGGTTCAGTGAGAACCTGTCTGAAGGGAATAAGGTGGCAAGTGACAACTGGCACCTGCACCCTTCTCTGCTTTCCACAGAAGCACATGGGGGTGCATATCTGCACACACCACATGCATGTCACCCTAATACATGCAAACAACTCCACAAGGGAAAACACAGAATTGTGATTTGTCTCATGAAGTTCAACTTTCAACCTCAATTGGACAGGACTTAGAGCAACAAAAGACAAAACAACATGATCCAGACAATTCAAACAACCCAGTTCAAAATACTGTTAGGAAAGAAAGGGGGTGTGTTGGGTCATTTGAACTCTCCAGATATGGCTGGATCCAGAATCGGTTGGGACAGCCTGGCTCTCCCCATGTCCTGTTTCTGCTACCTGAGATATCCTTCCTGTAAGACTCTTCGTGGCAGGCAAGACCACAGCCTATTCCAACCTGTAATAGAGAGTGATAGGAGGGGGACCAGCTTGGATCACATGACCTTCCATCTCCCCATCTGCTTTAGAAAAAGAGAAAGCAAGTGAGACCACATCTCAGATTCTGACCTTCCTGCTGAGGAAATGGCTAGTTATTCCAGTTGTGGTTGTTTGGTTTATATCTCATCCAAGTGTGTGTGTGTTTGTGTCTGTGTGTCTGTGTCCGTGTGTGTCTATGTCTGTGTATGGAGGGATGTAAGAAGATAACCTCAGACTTTGTTCTTCAGGCTCCATTCACTTTTTGTTTGTTTATTCTTTTGAGAAGGGGTCTTTCATTGGCCTGGAACTTGCCAAGTAGGCTAGACTACCTGGAACCCTGAGGATCTGCCTATCTCCACTCTCTCCAGCACTGGGATTACGAGGGCGCACACCTCCATGCCTGGCTTTTGGTTACGTGGGTTCTGGGATCAAGCATAGTTTCTCATCCTGGCAAGGCAAGCACTTTACCAACTGACCTGTCTCCCTGGTTCTCTGTGTCTCATTCTTTCAGCAAATACTAAAGGCACCAGAAGACATAGTGCCGTCTGTCCTAGAGATGTCAAGGAGATGGTATTTAGCGGCTGGCTACACGTAGAGACTGACTATATTGGTCATTTAAAGCTTGCAATGCTCAGCTCAGGTTAGGTGGAGAAGGCTGGTGTGTAAAAGAAAAGCACTGGATCGGGGCCAGTGATAGGACTCAGTGGATGGAGGTAGCTGCTTCCACAGCAGACAACCAGGTGCAACTCCAGGAACCCACATGGTCAAAGGAGAGAGCCCTTCCCCCAAGCTGTCTTCTGACCTGCCCACCCATGTCATGGCACATGTGTGTGACATGCTCAATGAAAAATAAAATAGCATTTTAAAGTAAAAAAAATATCAAAAGCCTCCTACACTGTTGGGAAATACCTACTGTCCTGAGACTGTCATCTCTCCACCCCAGCGGTGTGGCTCTCCCCTGGCCACTTTCCTCTTTCATTGTGACTAAAGTGACTTAAGGGGGAAAGGGGTCCAAGGGATAGAGCTGGTCATGGTGCAGAAGACACGACAGCAGGCAGGGAAGGCACAGCCGTGGGAGTAGGAAACTGGCTGGTCACACTTTCATCTGTGCCATCTCCCGGCACATGACTTGTGCGTTCTCCTTCTCCCTCTCAGCACTTCTATCCCTACCATTTCCTTCTCAGACCAACTGGTCTCTACAAGGGCCCCAGGCACCTAAAGTGTGGGCACCCAAGTTTATCTTACATGCTGGACTTGTGAGATAAATAGCTGCATCCCACAGGTGGGCAAAACCGGGCATTTTACAAAAATCGGTGGGTCGGGGACCGAGAACCCCCTGTCCGTGAGTTCTTTCTTTCCGTAAACCACCCCTCATTTGGGTGATAAGCGAGGCTTGTGGGTTGAAGGAAAATCGTCTCAGAAAGTGGCACAAACAGCGTGCCTTACACTGTGGTCATCAGTCACCAGCCCTTGAAATAGATGTCCGCCCTCCTGGAGGCCGTCCCCGAGCTCCTTTCCAAATAATGCGTCTCATTTGTATTCAGAATGAAAAATCTAGCTAAACAATTTACTTAATTGAGTTACTGTTTATAATGGTATAATATATTTTTAAAAGAATCTATTACCAGATAAACACGCCATTTTTCTCCTAGACATCCGGGCAGCAGGCGGTACCTTCCCAAGACTTTCTGCCTTTACAGTCGCTTTAGCCACATTTCACCACTCAGGCTCTTCGCTTCACTCAGTCCAAACCATGCGCTGCTAGAACAATGTGTTCGAATAGGCGTTTTTCTGAAAGTGATGCCTGTGAGTCCCAGACCACCTTAGTGCTCCAATGTATCATTTGAATGGGCTCTTTATTCAGCATTCATTACATTCATTCATTCATTTCTTGAATGTCTGATGTGTTAGGTACTGTCTCGGTCCAGTTCTGTTGTTATAAAAAATACCAGAATCTCAGTGAGTTGGAAAGAAGAGCTTACTTCAGCCCTTAGTTCTGGAGGCTGATAAGAGCACGGCGCCAGCATCCCTCAGCTTCCAGGCAGAGCCTAGAGCAGACAGAGAAGCAGGTAAAAGAGACAAGACTTGGTAGACCTTTTCTCAATTATGTTACTGCTGTGACGGAAAAGGACAGGAGGGAAGGTTGACCTTGGCTCACAGTTTGAGGGAAAGGCATGGCAGCAGGAGCATGAGGCAGCTGCTCACACGTGACCAGTCAGGAAACAGAGAGATGAAGGTGGATTTCAGCTCGCTTCCTCCTTTTTATCGAGCACAGGACTCCAGACCATGGGCTGGCGCTGTACACATTCGGGGTGGAGCATCCCTCCTCAGTTAACCCAGTCTTGAAACTCTCTCACAGCCATGCCCAGAGGCTGGTCTTCTACTTGGGATTCTAGAGCCTGCCAGGTTGGCAATGAGCATTGACCATCACTGCACCCCTTAACAAATCTGTGCGCCCTGCCCACCCTGCAAACCTACTGGGCGTCAGGTACAGAGACTAAAGCGGAAGAGTAATGGAGGATTCTCAAGCCAGGCTTTCACAGGGCCAGTGTCTTACGCCTCTTCTCTGTTTTTATGTGGATTCTTGGATCAAAGTCAGGTTCTCCTGCTAGGAAGGAAAGCACTTTAACAACTGAGTCATCTTCCCAGTGCCATGTATGTGTTTTCTTAAGATGTTTCAGTAAGACAACCATTTCTTCTACCAGAGGAGAACCACTCTACATTTATGAAGTCGTGGAAAAGCAATGGAAGGACATAAATCCACAAAGGGCAGGATTCTGGTTTCATTCTGTTGCTGAATCAAGTACTCTGATCAAAATTACCAAAAAGGGGAAAGGTTTATAATGGCTTAGGACTCCAGGTCATAACCCATCCATGAAGGAAGTCAAGGCAAGAACTTGAAGGCAGGGCTGTTTGCTGCTCCACACAGCATGACCTTCAGATAAGAAGCTCACCTCACAGCCAAGAGCTACAGCAGGAGCCATGAGGGATGCTGGGTGCTGGCTGGCCCTAAGGCTGACTTTCAGCTCAAAGGCTTTCTCATACAGTTCAGGATCATCTGCCTAGGCATGGTGCCACCTACCGTGGGCTGGGCCCTCCTATATCTGTTAACAATTAAAACAGTCCCCCAGAAACATGATGGTAGGCCCACCTGAGCCAGACAGTTACTCCATTGAGGCTTCTTCTCTCAGAAGACCCTAGGCTGTGCCAAGCTGACAGCCACACCAACCAGGGCAGGTAGACTCGAAGGGATCTGTCTTCCCCTTTGCACATAAAGGATTTTGGACAGGATTTTCAGAGTTGAGGGTTGTGTTGGAGTCGCTCACGTGGTTTTCTTACTGTGGGGTGCTTCTTGAGTGGAACAACTGTGGTCTGACCGAAGCCTCTCTGAAGCCTGGACAGCATCTCCATTGGTCTTCCTCTGGGTCACACAATGGACTTGTTCACATTCATCATCTACATATTTTGTGTGGCTGGATCTGACCGTTGTTAAGTTTTCCTTCCTGAGACAAAATGCCATGAGAATACTTGCCAGCTAGCCATAAACAACTTTGGTGGCTTAAGATCTGCTAAAATGCACACTGACAGGCTCTGTAAATAAAAAAGTTGCATTCCTGTGTCTGTCCAACATCCCTAAGTCAAACAGTGTCGCTGTGCCCAGAGGCCTTGAAGTTCTGTATTCCTCCACAGGCTTACTTTGCAGTTTGCAACCAGATGAACTCAACTCTGCTGGCCTGTGAAATATGGTGATCGTGGGGTTGGGTGAGTGGCTCAGTGAGTCAGTGTTTGCTGCACAAGCATGAGGGCCTCAATTTAGATCTCAGCACCACATAAAAAGCTAGGTGTGTGCCATGTCCCTGGCACCAGGAAACTGTAGATAGGAGGCTCTCTGGAGCATACTGGACAGCTAGTCAGCCAAATCCGTGAGTTCCAGGCTCAATAAGAGACTGTCTCAGAAAATAAGGTGGAGCAGTAGAGGAAGACACCAGTGTAGCCCTCTGGGCTCCATACACATGTGTGCACACACACACACACACATCCACATCCATATACATACAAACACTTACATACATCCGAATACATAAACATACATAAACTTCCCATGCAGGAAGCTGGATAATCACTAGATGTGCCCTAGAGTATTGTCAGTGCAATGCAATCTTATTCTTCCTATGTACCAAGATAAATAAGATGTTCGCATTAGATCTGGAAATTCCGTTCCACTCTCCTGGTTCTGAAAAGCTTGTGTTAACTGGTCTCTCTCTCACACAGCACCGTCTTTCTGGCTGTGTGTTATAATATACACCTGCAATCTCAGCACTAAGTGGGTAGAGGCAGGAAGAGGAGGTTGAAGGCCATCCTCAGCTGTATAGTGAATTGAGGGCCAGCCTGGGCTACACCAGACCCTGTCTCAAAAAATAAAACAAATGTCTTTCTGGCACCACAAAGCTAGCTGAAGCCACTGACCATGATCTCCCACCATTTCATCTTCCTTGCACCAAGTAACCGCTGATGACCAGCCAACTAGTGAGCTATAGATAACTTGCGATGGTTCCTCTTCATTGTCGGCCTGATAGGACTTGGACTAACTGTAGAAACAGAACTCTGGGCATGTCTGTTGAGTTAACTGAGGAAGAGCCACCGGGAATGTGTGCAGCACAAAGAAGAAGGGGACCAGAGCACCAGTGTCCCATCTGTGGATGCCACGTGACCAGCCACCTCAAGCTTCTGCCACCCTGACATGATGGTCTGTCTCCTCAAACCAAGAGCCAGAGCTAACCATTTCTTAAGTTGCTGTTGTCACAATGAAAAATGTAACTAATACAGGTGTTGAACTTCACGGCTCACTCTAGGTGAGGGAATGGCCAATGTCAGAATGTGTTGTCTGCCCCTGGCTTTTAGAGCGGGCTGCAAGGGAATAGTGTGTCCTCCAGTCAGTGCTGACAGAAAAGATTGATAACTCAGACAACAGCCAAGCCCAGCTTGCTCTTCGGCGACTCAGCCCTTCGGGGAGGCTCTGAAAACCAGCTGCAGCAGGTCACAGCAAACACATCAGAAGAAGGCTACAAACCCATCTTCATGAAGAGCTTCAATTGTCAAGAGAAAGATTATTTTTCATACTAAGGACTGTTTATGTGTCTCAGATTCAAGGTAAAGTTTAAAAAGCATCAGTATTTTATTAAAGTGTCCCCACGTTGGCAAAGATAACAGCACATTCAAAAGACCAAAGAAAAGAAGGAGTTCTGAATATACAGCTCTCCAGAAAGATGACAGCATAGAGAGAAGGCAAAAATGGCTGGCATACTGATTTGGTACAACACGGTGGGTTTTTTTATATATACAAAATGAACAATAACAGTGTGTTTCTTACGTCAATCACAATGACTTTACCTTGGGGAAACGATCCTTTTTTTCAGGTTCTACCTGGGCCTCTGGGACAGCAGTTAGTTTACATCTCAAAATCAGTATTTTGATGAAAGAAATGATCATGGCCTGAAGAGGTGGTTTACTTGTAATCTGCTTGCCTCACAGGGAATGAGGACTGAGTCACTCCCTAGAAGCCACCTATAAAAGCTGGGTTGGGTTCTGGTGGTTTGTATGCTTGAATGCTTGGTCCCCAGATACTGGATCTGTTTGGGAAGGATTAGGAGGTGTGGCCTTGTTGGAGGTATGTTTCTGGGGATGAGCTTTGAGGTTTCGGAAGGCTGTTACCATTCCCAGTGTGCCCCTCTCTGCCTCCTGCACATGCACCAGGATGTGCATTCTCAGTTTGTGCCACCATGCCTTTTCTTCACCATCATGAACTCTAAGCCTCAGAAGCCACACACCTAATTAAATACTTTCTTTTACAAGTTGCTTTGGTCATGGTGTTTTGTCACAGAAATAGAAAAGAAACAAATACAGTTGTGTGCATTTGTAATCTCAGAGCTGTGCAGGCAGAGAAACAGAAGGATCTCTGGAGCTCACTGGTCAACCAGCTTGAATAGGTTTGATCCCCATAGATTTATGTGTTTGAATTCTTGGCCATAGAGAGTGGCACTATTAGGAGGTGTGGCCTTGTTGAAGTAGGTGTGGCCTTGTTGGAGGAAGCATGTCACTGTGTGTGTGGTGGGGGTCTTTGAGGTTTCTTATGCTCAAGCTCCACCCAGTGTGGAATCAGAGCATCCTCCTGGTTGCCTTTGGATCAAGATGTAGAAGTCTTGTCTCCTCCAGTATCAAGTCTACCTGTATGCTGCTAGGCTTCCTGCCATGATGATAATGGACTAAAGCTCTGAAACTATAAACCAGTACCCAATTAAATGTTTTCTTTTATAAGATTTGCCTTGATCATGGTGTCTCTTCACAGCAATAGAACAGTGACTAAGACAGAGCCTACCCTACTTGCTAAGCTCCAGGCCAGTGAGAGACCCAGCCTCAACAAAAAGAAAAAGAAAGAAAGAAAAAAAGAAAAACAAAAGGGTGAGGAGCAATATTCAAGGCTGACCTTTAGCTGCTACACAGGTGCACACCTACTCTCTGTCTCTCTCCCTGTCTCTGTCTCTGTCTCTCTCTCTCTCTCTCTCTCTCTCTCTCTCTCTGTCATTTGTCAAGCACCTGTGGTTTTGTTAGCTGAACAATTCTCCCCTCCTTTGTACTTAGAATTTCTTTGGTTTAAGACACTTTGACTGTATGCTTATCAATCTAGTTGTCCATCTCTGTCCAGTCTCCTTTTCTGAATCTTAGTGAGAAAGAAAACCATTGCCACTCTAAACCCTCAGGATCTCCCTTCACGCAGCAGACGTGGGTGCCAACCTCAGATAGCCGACAAAGAGGACTTCTACTTGAAGACCTGAGTTAACATTCTTTTTATCTTTCTCCAAAGTTCTGGACATAACGATCCTGGAGAAAGCAAAGGAAGCCTAGCTTTAAAACTCCAACACTTGGGAATGATGGAGGGAGCTATGGCTGGGATACAAAGTAAATAACCTGTGATTAATATAAAAAAATAAATAAATAAAAATTATAAAAAAAATTAAAATAAAAAAACTCTCTCTTTTCCCATACACATTGTGAATGCTGTTCAGTGGGTTTGCATGATGGGTAAAATGGCCTAAATTTATGATATGTTCCAAAGCCAAATGAACGTGTGCATCAGGGCAGTTGGGGTTAGAACACTTTTCAAGCTAGGCTCATCCAGTCTATAAATTTTTGGAATGATTCATTTGTTCAGTATTTATGCTTAAACAGCCCAGCTAGTATCACATACCAAGTCTTGATGACCTTTATCATTAGAGAAGATATCACAAAGACTAGCTCAGCCATAAAGTACTCGCTGTGAAACATGGCGACCTGAGTTCAGGTCCCTAGAACCTATGTCAAAATGCTAGGTATGGTAGCACCTATGCTTGGGATCCCAGCACTGGGAAAGTGGAGACAGGGGGTCCTTAGGGCTTGCACACAAACACCAAACACACACACACACACACACACACACATACACACACACACACTGATACAGTATTCATGGATAAATTGCTAGGCCTAATATTTAAGAACATGGCATAAAGAATATCAGTGTCTACCCAAAGCACGTTCCTTCCTGGAGCAAAGGGAAGCGTGCCTGGTTTCCAGTGCTTGAGCGACAGTGCCTGGACCTTCAGAGTGGTGTCTGGATGCTCTTCCCTTCCCTGCTTCATATGGCTGCTATTTCCAACACTAACGTGACTCTAGCAGCCAGCTGGTCAGTGTGGCTGCAGCATCCCAGATGAGCATTACTGCACACAGGACAGGTGATACATGCGCACAGGCTCGCATGAATGCACACGCAGGCATACAGACACGCAGGTGTGCATTCAATGTGCTTTTTAGAATATGATGTCTGAGTGCTTGTCAAATAGTCAGGATGAAGGAGTAGCTGCTCCCAGAACTGTGACTTAAATTCCTTCCTTTCTTCCATTGTAGCCCAGGCTGGCTTCAGACTCCCTGAGGACACAGATGTGCGCCACCACCGAGCCTGGCTTGTGTGGTGCTAAGAATGGAACCTAGGGTTTCCTGTGTGCTGGGAAGCATCCTGTCAGGGGAGCTACATCCAGCCACAGCTGTAGCTTCGTGAACATCTGTCTTCTATTACTTATAGCCCCAATTTCTTAGCCACATTCTTACAAACAGCTGTTTCAAAACCAGAGGTATTTTCGTTTCCCTTGTTCTACTTTAAAAGGGAAAGGGATTTGGCTCCTTTGCCAAAAATCAGGTGTGTATAGGTGTGTAGGCTTATTTATGGGTCTTTGATTTGATTCCATTGATCAACCAGACTATTTCTATGCCAATACCATGCAGTTTTTATTAGTATTGCTATGGAGTATAGCTTGAGGTCAGGTATGGAGATACCTCCAGAAGATCTTTTATTGTAGAGAATTGTTTTAGTTATTCTTTAGCTATTCTGTTTTCCATATGACGTTTAGAATTGTTCTTTCAAAGTCTGTGAAAATTTGTGTTGGTATTTTGATGGGGATTGCATTGAATCTGTAGTTTTCCATTGGTAAGATGGCCGTTTTCACTATGTTAATCCATGAGCATGGAAGATCTTTTCATCTTCTGGTATCTTCTTCACTTTCTTTCTTCAGAGATCTGACATTCTTGTCGTACAGGTTTTTTACTTCCTTGGTTAGTTACCCTAGATACTTTACATTATTTGTGGCTATTGTGAAGGGTGTGGTTTCCCTAATTTCTTTCTCAGTCCATTTGTCATTTGTGTACAGGAGGCCTACTGATTTTTTTTTTTTAATTAATCTTGTATCCAGCCACTTTGCTAAAGAAGTTTATTAGCTGCTGGAGTTCTCTGGTAGAATTTTTGGGGGTCGCTCATGTACACTATCATATCATCTGCGAATAGCAATACTTTTCCTTCTTCCTTTCCAATTTGTATCCCCTTGATCTCCTTTAGTTGTCTTATTGCTCTAGCTAGAACTTCTAGTACTATATTGAAGAGCTATAGAGAGAGTGGACAGCCTTGAAGAGAACACCAGTTGGTTATCAATACCAAATGGTCAACCCTGAAAACACACATACAAGTAATATTATACAGACTTAACAGGTTATATTTATATATTTATGAATACACACAACCACAAGCGTTAAAGAGGCCATGAATTTGAAAGAGAGTTGGGGGAGGGACATGGAAGGTTTGTAGAGAGAGGACAAGGAAAAAATGATGTAATTATGATTTCAAAAGAGAAATTATATTTTACATAAATAAAAGAAATACTTATTTTTTTATTCCAACAAAGAATAAGTCTTTTGATAGCGACAAGGACAAGCAGACTGACAGCAGGGTGCCCTGCTTATGTCAGTCAAATGCTATTAAGGCTCTTTGGCTGGGAGGAACTGTGGTTTTAATCCAGTCAGCATGCGGTCGCTTCCACGCTAGTCAAAAGGAAGCTGCTCTTCACAGCTTTTAGTGAAGTTCATAGCTTCCCCCAGTGAGTGCTCTGTTTTTCTTCATAAGAAAAAGCCAGCACCCTGCAGGAGGCCTTTCATCTTCATCTTCTTTCCATCCAGCTGAGCCCTCATCCCCGCCCCATCCTCCCTCCCCCCACATACACTACTTTCCTGGACCCTGCCACCAGCAAACCCTCTCCTCTAGGCCTGTAAAGAACTGTTTGCCCACAAATGCACTGTTTCAAATGTATTAAGAACTTTGTGAATTTAGCAGTTAGGTGTTCGTGTGTATGTTCAGACAACTATAGTTTATGATCTATACTGGTCGGTGGGAGGGTTTCTGATAAACGTTTATACCTGTGTAAGGAGGTCCTTCCTCAGTAGCTAGCCACCTTGCTTTTGAGATAGGTTCTGTCACCGGGACCTGGGATTCCATGGTTCCACAAGGCTGGTTGACCAGCAAGCCTTAGGGGTCCACCTGTTTCTGTCTTTTTAGCACCATGATTAAAAATGCAAACCACCACGCCCAACTCTTTACGTGGGTGTGGGCTCCGAACTGGTCTCTATGCTTGCAAAGTAGTTTGTAAAGGAATACGTACTGTAAGATTCTAGTCAAAGGAACTACAGTCATCACATTCTTGGGGACGGATGTAAACATGGCTACCAGCGGCTGGGGAGGGACACATGGTGACATGTATGTAGCAGGGATGGGGTTCAAACAGAGTCCTGTAGGTGGCTGAAGGCAGCACAGCAGTGTGGTGGACTTAATGCCAGAGTGGCACGTTTAAAATTTGTAAATAGGAAATGTTATCATAGTTTCTTAAATGGGATTTCGGATTTGGTGCTGGGATTAGAATCAAGAACGTCACACATGCTAGGCAGGTACTCCAACCACTGAGCTTCGACCCCACATCTGAAGGTGTTTGTGGGGTGTGAATAACCTGAATGTTGTTCCTATAGATAACCGATGTCATGTCACTTCTGCCTGCTTTGTGGCGTATGTGGCGAGCACTTGTGTGTGTGTGTGTGTGTGTGTGTGTGTGTGTGTGTGTGTGTGTGTGCATGCACAGGTGCTGAAGGTTGGCGCTGAGAGGTCCTTCTCTCCCACACCCTTATTCCTTTAACAGTGTTCCTCTGAACCTGAAGCTTGCTGTGACCCCAGCCAAGCCCTGTGACCCACCTGTCTCCCCTCTCCCAGAGCTGGCACACCCGGCCACACCTGCTTCTACATGGGTCCTGGGAATCGGAGCTCAAGTCCTCATGCTTGCACAGCAGGACTTTATACTTGGAGCCATCTCCCTAGACCCTGGTCCCTTCTTTTTCTAAGTTCAGTTCTGTTCCAATACCCAGAAAAAAAAAACAAACAAACTCTTCTATCAAGTCTGGAGAGGTGAGTTCACTGAATGCAGGCTATTCTCTGGCATCTTAAACTTCTGCTCATAATTGCACATGTGGGTTGTAAAAACTTTGGAAATAGTAAAAGTCTTCCAAATGTACGCTGACCAAAAATGAATCAAAATCAAATGTGTCGTGAGGCTCGGGTTTCTTGGGCTGCCCTTGCCTCTGTTGCAAGCAGATAGCGTGTGCTCACTAAAGCCTCTGAACACAAAACATGTCACACAACACAACAATTCTGCTGAGTTCAGAGACTTTTGTGTTTATGGATGGCATATGCAAAGCTTTTTGTTCTAACAGAAACGTAGTGGACCCTATCATAGGGGAATTGTACCACACGTTATTGCTGCTTTATTTACTATTGCAAAGAACTGGAATCTGCCAACTTGTCCATCAATAGGTGAATGGATAGTGAAATTTTGGCATATACATATAAAGTGAAATGCTATTCACCTCTAAAAATGAATGTTAAATGTTGCAGGAAAATGGATAGGTTTAGATGTATAATATTAAGCAAGGTCACATAATCTCAGAAAAAAAATATATCCACATTCTCTCTCAGGCGGAATCTAGTCAATAATATATGTACATAGGAGAGCAATCGTGCTTGTGGATAGAATATAACGTAAAAAGAGACCAAGAAAAGCTCGATGTAAGGGCATGAAGGTAGGCTGAATGAAGTTATGAAAGATAATGTGAAGCTAATTATCTCTCTAGTTCTAATTCTGTCGTGGAATTTTTGGTCTTGGTGCTAATTCTAACTGTGGAAGTTCATTGGGTTGTGTAGACTTTGGGTGTGCTTAATCTTGGTGTGTGATGTTTTTTATTTATTTGCAAATTCTTCTGCAATATTTATAAAATTTTTAAAAAACAGTCATTTCATTATAGAAAATGGACTTTTAATATAAAATGTTAACATTACTGTTTTAATGTTTTTCTAATGTAAGCATGTAAAGTGTGAAATCACTATCTTTGACTTTAACAGCATCTCTGACAGTTCTGGGCCCAACATGACCTGGTCCTTGTGAAGGCTCCCTTGTGGGATTCCACTTAGAAGGACATTAATCCTGCATGTCCAAGGTCTAGTTCCCATGATGGAGATGGGATTTGTAACTAGATTTACATAAGGTCATATGAGTGAGCCCCCAATTCTAGCTCTCTCTCTATCTATCTATCTCTGTATGTGTGCCTTTGTGTGTGTATGCATTTGTGAGTGTGCATTTTCATTATGCTCAGTTTTTTATTATGGGTTGTGGGGTTCTAACTCAGGTTCTCACACTTGCAAGGCAACTACTTGGCCATCTCCATCTCCCCAGGCCTTTCCCTACAGTTTTATAAAACATAATAACTAACAGTTAAGTTGTCCTGGCTGCTGGGTCCAGCCATTGCGGAATAGCGCACATTTGTCATGCTCATTGGCCCTCGCCCTTGTGCTCTAGCAAAGGAGCCAAATCCTATTATGGTAAATAGGTCTGTTGGTGACACTCCCCAGACACTGAGAGATTTAAACAGTTTATTTGATTGTAAGTCATCTTCAATAAGTTCACTCTAAAAAAAAAAATCAGAGATGGGATGAGAGAAATATGAATTTATTCTCTCTCCCTCCCTCTCCTTTCTTTCCATCCTCCCCTTTCTCTTCTTTTTCTCACTCCTTTCCTTCCTCCTTCTTATCCTTCCTTCCTTAGGACACGCTATCATGTAGCTATCATGTAGGGTTGATATGAGACTCAGGGAGTAACTGAGAATGACCTTGATCCTCCTACCTGGTGCTCCTGGATGCTAGGGTTGCTGGAGAGGGAGCCCAGGACCTCATATATGCCAGGCAGGCACTCTACCAACTGAGCCACGCCCCATCCCTCCCCTTCCATATTTACTTTCTACAAGGTAGACTTGTACTCTCTTCTGCACTTAATACAAAGGCTTAGTATTTTAAAAATTTATGTTGTATTTTATGTAAAAGCAAGAAGTGATCTTCTAAAGTATTTAATGGTATTTTATATGCAGTCCTAACAGAATTAATGAAATGATTAAGTAATAAAGTACAGAGGATAAAAGTTAAGATTACCTCCCAGAGCACTAACTTTCTGTTTTAATTACCTGATTCTTGTAAGTTATAGAACTCTGACTCAAGGTCCTATTTGCTTCCGAGGAATAACGAGAATGAGGTCATTTTCTTCACTGTAGGTCAGTTTTAATGTATTTATCAGTAGGTATGTAGCTTAGGGGTGTGTGTGTGTGTAAAGAGGCCAGGGAGAATATCAAGTTTCCTGCTCTACCATTTTCCACCTTACTCCCTTGAGCCAGGGTCTTTCCCTGATCCCCTGGAGCTAGGCTGGCAGCCAGCAAGCCCCCTCCCCACCGCATCCTTTAACCACTTTCCCCGCCCCCAGCCTAGAGTTAAAGGTACCCTGAAGCATCATCCAACTTTTTAGGTGGGTGCTGGGTATTTGAACTCAAACACTCTTACCGGGCTAAACATGTCTCCAGTGCCGAGACATGTTTATTTGTTTATTTAATATGCTGCCTCAAAAAGTTTCCCAGGCTGGCTTTGAACTTCTGCTCCTCCTGCATCTGCCTGCCAAGTACTGAGATTACAGATTTGCACCACCACTCTCAGCAAACCCTGATTCCAACTTCAGTCTTCTTTTTTCTAGTTCTGAGCTTGAACCCAGAACCTCACATATGATAATCGTCTCAGTTCCTTTTCCTGTTGCTGTGGTAAAACACCCTAACAGAAGCACCTTAAGGGAGATAGAGCTGAGGCAGCTCACAGTTCCAAGTCCGCTAGTGCTCAGCTTGCTTTCTCCACGTTTGTTTGTTTTATACTCTTATATGGCTCAGATTCTTACTCTCTCAAGAGAACCTTCTTACACCTCCCTTTCTAAATTAACATAATCAAGATAATTCTACACAGGTGGAGACATCGCTGTGAATGCCTTTAATCCTAGCACTCTGGAGGCAAAGGCATGAATATCTCTGTGAGTTCAAGGCCAGCCTCCCAGGTGATTCTAGACTGAGCCAGATTGTCAATTAACACTAGCTGTCACATAAGGAGTGGAGAGAAGGCTCTTTGGTTAAGGGTACATACAGCAGAAATCCAAGTTCATTTTCCAGCACCCACATGTGGCAATTGACAACCATCTGTAACTCCAGCTCCATGGGATCTCACAGAGCCCTGCACTCATGTAAACATCAACACAGTCACACACACACACACACACACACACACACTCATAATTTAGAAGTGAAATAAGTGGTTGGAGAGATAGCTCAGAGGTTAAAAGCATTTGCTGCTCTTCCAGAAGAGTGGGGTTCAGTTCCCAGCATCCATATGGTGCACATTCATACATGCAGGGATTTTGCACAAACAATAAAAATAAATAAATGTTGAGACTTTTAAAAATCCAACAACCGGCCGATCGTCCTGATAAGCGAGCGCTTGTTAATGAGCTGCAGGCTAGCCCCACCATCCACACTGCCTTGATTCTGATAAAGGAACAGCTGAAACTGGAGTGCAGCCCCCCCCACCCCCCGCAGCCGGGTGACTTGCCTCGCTCTGGTGCTCTCTGAATCACGGTGCTCAGAATTTCGCTCCCCTAAGGAACTGTTTATTTTTCCAGGCTGGCAAGAGCATCAGGAACTTGGCTTCTGCTAATCATCACTAAACAAATACCTCAACACCTTTTCTGAGAATTATCAGAGCTTAGGAGTTCATCGAAAAGGGGCCATTTATCACCAATGGGAAGGACCCCAAGAGAGTTTGGGGGGAAGTGTTTCAGTTCAAAGACATTCAGCCAGGTGGCATTTATCGGAAGAGCCTTGAACAGGACTGAGGGCCTCGCTGGGACAGCTTTGAGCTGACCCCTGTGGGGGCTGACCTGTGAGTCATAGTTCCCTGCCTTACCCCCACAGACCACCTGTGGACAGCAATGAGCCATCACCAACACCTGTTGACAAAGGATGTTAGTTCAGACTGACCAGTTGGGTCGGAGTGGTCAACACCCAGCAGAGTGTCTGCTCAGCTGATCTGCCTTGTGTTTTAGATAAGATCGGGAACAGTCAGGGCAAGAAGGCCTCAGACAGCCTTAGCTAGTCAGTACTTTTCTAGATGCTGTGGCCAAAACAAAACAAAACAAAAAACAAACAAAACAAAACAAAACAAAAAACTTAAAAAAAAAAAAAAAACCTGATAAAAAGAAACGTGGAAATGGTTTGTTTTGGCTCACAGTTCTAGGGCGCAGTTCATTGTGGTGGGAAGGCAGGAGCATGAGGCAGCTGCTGACAAAGCACCCACGCTCAGGAAGTGGAGAGAGGGATACGGTGCTCAGCTGTCCTTCTCTCTATTGAGTCCACTCCTGGACTCCTGAAGGGGGTGTCTTCCCTCCCCAGTTAACCCAATCCTCACAGGCACACCCAGAAGTCTGCTCATAGTGATATCACTAACTACATAGAACTTTTAAACAGAGGGTACCCTGCACTGGCCACCCTTGCAAAGGAGGGAACAGAGATAAATAAGGACTGTCAACTGGTGATGGTGATGTTTTATTTCTTTGGAAATAGTTTATAGAGCATAGTGATGAATAATAAATCTTAAAAATATTTACATTTGGGGGTCACGAGAGCAGGAGAGCTAGCCCTACCTCCCCTCCCCCCACACACACCTGCTGCAGCCCAGGGTATGAGCACAGGAGAGCTGGCCCCGCCTTTTGTATGCTGGGCCATGGCAGAGAGAAAAAGACACTCTCCTCCCTTCCCTTGCCCTTCACCATCTGTGGCAGATGGGTGAGCTGGCCCCCAGGTTATGAGAGTGGGAGAACTGGCCATGTCCCTCACCGGCTGCGACACTCGGGAGGGCGGCTCTGCACTTCACCTGTGCACCAGACAAGAGCTGGCCCTGCATGTAGGGATCGCAGACGAGCCAGCCCCAAGGGCGAGAGAACAGGGTAGGTGGCAGGCTGACTAGCTCAGATGCCCCTCAGGCCCAGGGTCAGGGCTTTGCATTGGCCCACCACAACATCAATCCTGTCAGTGAACTGCTGGGGTGCATGAAGGGGCTGGACCTACAGATCCAAAAACGGCAGGATCTCCATAACGCAGGGAAACAACAGGATATCCGAGAGGAGTCCCAGGGAGCTTCCAGTACTGAAAGAGCAGCAGAAGCCAGAGGCCTCGTACCAGGCTGGAGAGTCATAGCAATGAACATTTGCAAGCAAAAAAAGTGTGGACAAAAGGGTATACTTGTGGGACACACTGAGACACACCATAGCCTCCACAACGAGATTATTTTTTCTCTGTTGGGAGGAGGGCAGATACAAGAGAAGGGAGAAATGAGTGGGATTGGAGTGCATGATGTAAAATTCAGAAAGAACCAATAAAAAGTTTTAAAATACTTATATTTGAACTGTTTCACATGTTTCACAGATTATTGAAAGATGATGAATTTCAAAGCCCAGTAAAAATGCTCTGGACACACTTTTAAAAGCCACACTTACAGCCTCCTAAATGGTTACTGAAAACCAAATATTTATTGAGCAGTTAGTGTGTGTATGAGAGAGAGAGAGAGAGAGAGAGAGAGAGAGAGAGAGAATCTGGGATACCGATGAGATTCCTACACACGACTCTCCCTTCTGAGGAAGCCTAGTGTCAGCAGGTAAGGCCCAGACGAGTGTGTGTTGGTGAAGTCTACACAAATGAGCAGGTCAGGTTGGTACCTGCCAATGAGGCAGACCCCCGCAACCCAGCAGCTCCACTTACAGTGGAGTTCTCCGGAGTGTGAACAGGGATGGAGCTCATTCAGTAGAGCCTGTGCCTACCATGGGCACAAAGCCCTGGGTTCTACCCTCAGCACCGCACAAGTGGCATATGGTGCTGTATGCCTGTAATCCCACCACTCAAGTGGTGAGAAAAGAAGCCCAGAAACTCATTATCCTTGGTGTGATGGTTAGTTTTAAGTGTGGACATGACACAATCTGGAATTGCCAGAGAAGAGGGTCTCAGTGACAGATTGTCTAGATCACATTGGCCAGTGGATGTGTCTATGAAGGATTATATTGATCATATTAACTGATATGGGAAGGCCTGCCCACCGTGGGTGGCATCATTCCCTGGACATTGGATCCTGAACTGTGCAAGAGGGAGCAAGAGGGCTGAGCACAAGCAAGCATGCATTACTTAGTTGCTCTGCTCTTAGCTGTGGGTGTAGCTGCTTCAAGATCCTGCTCCCTCAGTTTCTCCACAGCAATGGCAACACCCTGGCATTGTGAGCTGAATAATCCATTCCCCCATAAGTCACTTCTCTCAGGGGACTTTTGTCACAGCAACTGGAAACAGAACGCAGATGCTTGGCTACACAGCAAGTCTGATGCCAGCCTAGGCTACTTGAGAGCCTATCTCAAAACAAATGTGAGACAGAAGTGTGGGTTGGGGCCCCGTGTCACTTACTGCTGTTTGTTGTCCTTCCTGAGGTCTATCCCTTTCTAGGTTAGTTAGAAGAAAGTTAAGACAAATGGTGTGTTCCATTTCCTTCTTGTGTTTGTTTTGCAGCAAAAGCTATGTGATCCCCTTGCAGTGCAGCTGCCCCGTGGATTTCGAATTCCATATCACTTTGCTTCAGTCTCATCAGGCCTTTACAATTGAGCCAAAGTCAGGTGAGGACGGTGTGACTTCAGACAACTGATTGCCCCAGCGATCTCAGGTTAGAGGCAGGGCTTGGAATATTAGTCACTTCCCTTGTTACTGTAGCAAAAACAATGGAAGGAAAGGAAGGAGGGAGGGAGGGAGGAAGGAAGGGTGGTAGATGGGTTTGTTTTGTCTCACAGTTTGAGGGCACACAGTCCATCATGCTGGGGAGTCATGGCAGCAGGAGCTTGAGGCAGTTGGTCATGGCATCCACAGTCAGAAAGCGGAGAGAGATGGATACCGTGCTTAGCTTACTCTCTCCTTTTTATTCTCTCCAGCTCGTGAGCCAGTGCTGTCCACACTCAGGACGGCTCTCGTTGCCTCAGTTACACATTTCTGGTTGCACTCTTATGGGCACTCCATCTCCAGTCCAGTTGACAAGAAACATTAACCAGCATGCTTGGAGAGTACATACACACACATGTACTCCACACACATGAAAAGAAGGGAGGATAAACTGGGTCAAGTATAAATTGTTTCCAAACACATCTCCTCTTCCAAGCAGTTTGGTGGTAACCGAACCCATGGACGTTGCTGCTTGCTTGTGTGGCCTAAAGGCTGGGAAGTTCAGTTTTCACAGCTGCTACGCACCAGCGTTCATCACAGACCCACAGATCACTGTGTCCTTGAAGCTTTGTCCCATTTTACAGATGAGGAAACTGAGCCTCAGGGAAGGTGTTCAAGCTGAGTTGCAGAGTTCCCGAGTGACCAAAGAGAACTGTGACTGGTGGAGGTCCAGTGAGCCCTGAGGCTGCTCTCTTGCCCAAGTCCTGGGTAACAGCAGAGGCCCATGACTCACTAATGGTAGGCAGAGGGAGACCCTGTCTTCTTGCTGCTCTCCTCTACAACACAGTGCTAGAATTTATCAACAGCCTGTCTGCAGATGACATTTAAACCATGCAGCTGTAACTCAACCTTACAGAAGTTAGTTTGCCCCAAGCCCCACACTCAGCAAGACCCCAAATCTTAGAAGGATAAAATGGTCCTTAAAAGACTCCAAGCACAAGGCTTGGATGAGAAACATTCTGTACTTCTGCAATGTTGGGAGGAAATGTTTAAAGTTTTCACTAATATAACTGATCTCACTTACGTGTGGAATCTAAAAAGTTTGATCTCATAGCACTGAGAATGCAGCTCAGTTGGCAGAGCGCTTGCCTGGCATGCAAGGAGCCCCAGGCTTCACCCTCATCCCTGCACACCTGTAATCCCATTGCCTGAGAGATGGAGCCAAGATGGTCAGGCACCCAATCATCTTCAGCTACATGGGACTTCAGCCTGGGACTGTCTCAAATGTGTGTGTGTGTGTGTGTGTGTGTGTGTGTGTGTGTGTGTGTATAAATAGATGTATATACATTTGCCAGGTGTGCTGGTGTATGCCTTTAATAACAGCATGGGGGGCGGGCATCGCAGATTCGGGTGAACCTCTGTGAGTTCAAGGCTATCTTGGTCTAAATAAGAAGCTAGCCCCAGGACAGCCAGAACTACATAGAGAGACTGTGTCTCCAAAACAATCCCCCTCCTTTTTTTTCCTTCTTCTTCTTCCCCCCCCCTCTCTTTCTTTCTTTTGAGACAGGGTTTCTCTGCGTAGCCCTGGCTGTCCTGGACTCACTTTGTAGACCCGACTGGCCTCAAACTCACAGAAATCCACCTGCCTCTGCCTCCCAGAGTGCTGAGATTGCAGGTATGCGCCACCACACCGACCTAAGATTTTTTTTTTAATTATTTCATGGAAATGGAGTCTAGACTAGTAGCTATCAAAAGCTGGGGACATGAGGTGGGATGTCAGCAGGTCACAGCCAGAGGAAGTAAGTGCACAGCAGAGTTGGATTGAGGTCAATAATGCATAGCTCAAAGTGACTCTGAGAGGGACTGCCCTCGATACCTGAGCTCCAGCACCCTCAGAAAAGCCCAGTGGAGGCGCCTGCCTACAATCCTAGCACAAGCCACACAGTGACAGGAGAAGCCCTGGCACTTGCTGGCCAGACAGCCTAGCCAATCAGAGAGCTCTGTGTTCAGTGAGAGGCCCTGTCTCAAAAGTAAGGTGGGGAAGCTGCTGAGCAAGACCCCCAGGGTCAGCCTTCACACACACCTGTTCATGGCCGGGCACAGACTCGGGGGTGTGCAGGTGCGTGTACACAGACTCCTCTGAGAGGATTTGGGACGATTTAGTGTCTCAGAGATAAGGTTTTTGGTGACAAACTGCCCTGCTTTATCCATACACAACTGTGTATGAATGGAAAAAAAATCACATCTATATAATTATATGTTGGTTAAAAATGTTTTAAAGGCTGTAAACATACACCCTTTAAATACTATATGTCCAGTGTGTATGTAAATATTACAATATATCTAGTGTATAGACATATACTATGGGACAATTTTTATAAGTTTTTCCAGTCTAGGCCTTATTCCCCTAAAAAATAACATACTTTTATTTTCTTTTTTTAGTCCCTGCTCATGCCCATATTTTCTATTAGTTTATTTACACATCTAAATATGTCCATGTATATGTTTACATTGCTTTATTTACATGCTTATTTATGTTTATGTTTTCTTTATATTAGTGTCACCTAGGAAATGACACAGCAGTATTTCCTGGTGGTGACCTCATTGATGGGTGGTGTTGTGTTCTTTGTAATGCTTACATTGATAAACTATGACCTCTAATTTTGTTTTTATGTGTGTGAGCCACATGTGTGTGGTGTTCATGGAAGGTGACAGACAGCATTAGATGTCCCTGGAGCTAGAGTTACAGGCAGTTCTGAGCTGCCCGGTGTCGGTACTGAGAACTAAACTCAAGTGGTCACCAAGAGCAGCAAATGCTTTTCACCACTGAGCCATCTCTGCAGCCAGGGTTTCTTGGCTTTTATTAGTTTTTGTTGTTACCGTCATTTGTTTTTGTTTGCTATCGTCTTACTAGATATTGCACAGCAGCCTGGACGTGGGGTCTCTGCCTTGGTCTCCTGAATCCTGTATGATAGGCACACATCACCCCACCCAGCTTCCGGTGTGTGAATAATGGACCGTTGTGCTGAGGTGGCAGACTGTAATTGATCCAAGAGTAGTAGTTCAGGCTTTACTTTTTTAATGCATTCATTTCATGTACTTGCGTATGCGCATGTACGTATTAAGGGCGGAGGACAATTTTCTAGTTAGTTCTCTCCTTCCACCGTGTGGACCTGGGGCTCAAAACCAGATGGCCGGCCTTGGAAGCATGCACCCTTACCGTGAGCCATCTCACTGCCTGTTCCACAGACACGCTTGGCTTTTGTAGGATGGCCTAGAATTCACTACGAAGCCAAGGATAACCTTGAACTTCTTTTCTACTTTTTTTTTTAACTTTCAACTTCATTTATTTAGTTGTTCACCTTACGTCCCAATCGGAGTCCCCGTCCTCCTCTCCTCCCAGTCCTGCCCTCCCTCCTTCTCCCTACCCCCTCCTCCCTCCCATAGCCTTCAGGAAAGACTCCTCCTCCCACTAACCCACCCCACCACTTCAGGTCTCCTTCGGACTGAGCTCATCCTCTTCCACAGTGGCCCCACCAGGAGGAAGTGATCAAAAGCATGCAACAGAGTCCATGTCAGAAACAGCCCCCGCTCCCCTTACAAGGGCACCCACAGGAAGACCAAGTTGTCCATCGGGCATATATGTGCAGGGGCCTAGATCCAGTCCACACATGGTCCTTGGTTGGTACTTCAGTCTCCACAGGTCCCCCTGGGCCCAGCTTAGTTGGCTCTGTTGGTCTTCTTGTGAAGCTCCTGTCTACTCTGGTTCTCTCTATCCTTCCTCCAAGTCTTCCACAAGGCTCCCTGCACTCCACACAGTCTTTGGCTGTGAGACTCAGGATTTGTTTCAATTCTTTACTGGGTGGGCTCGAACCTAGAACTTCTGATCCTGCTGCCTCTACCTCCTGAGTGCTGGCGCCACTGCAGCCGGTTTGTGTATGGCCTGTGGATCTTTGTGCAAGCTGGGCAAGCACCCTGCAAACTGAGCCACGTCCCAGCCCTGAAGTAGACTTTTTCAGATGAGTTTAAATATTGAGCATACCTTTCTCGCTTACAAAACACAGGGCATCACTCCTTTGTGCCACTGTGAATTTTGCCCAAGCAGTAGCTGTCAAGACTTGGCACCTATTCTGTAACTGTTAACATCACACAGCCAGCCAAGTCCCGGTGATGGACCTACACTAACAGGAAAAAAAAAAAAAAAAAGCGTTTACCATGGTTGCCTAGGCTATGTCTCCACAGCAGGCTTTATGTATTATGCCTGGGCTGAGAGCGCTTAAAAAAATTACTCACCCAGGTCAAGGTAAATATTAATCCTCCACCCAGAGCTTGTCCTTATGCTTTTAAATTAATGAGCTGAAGTAAAGCAGGAGGGTACTCTTGGCCTCAAGGCCCAAATGGTCTGCAGGTCCCACAGGGTGGATATTCTGACCTAGTGATAGTCAATGTATTAAAGTCTCTTCTGGATTTCTACCCGGATGACCCGCTGTTGGCCTGCAGACCCAGTGTCACTGGTGACTCTTTCCACCTGCTCCTGTGCTCGAAATTCCACAGTGGCCATCACTTAACAATTTTGACCTCTGCCTGTGCTCAGGAAATTAACAAACGCCCACTTTCTGTGTGTGCGCGCCAAGTGTGTGTGCGCGTGCGTGTGCGTGCGTGCGTGTGTGTGTGTGTGTGTGTGTGTGTGCATGCGCGCTCACGCTCGGGCCTACCTTAATTGTTCTCCCCACCTTACATTTTGAGGCAGGGTCTCTCACTGTTTCTGCTAGGCTGGTCAGTGAGCTCCAGGAATCCACCTGTCTCTACCCCTCCCAGTGCTGTTATGGATGTGTTCACCTTGTCTGGCTTTACAACCGTGGGTGACAGGGATCCCAGCTGAGACCCTCAGGCTTGTACAGGAGGCTTTACTCGCTGAGGCATCACCCCAGTGTTCTGTGTTATCGATAATGGTTCTGTGATGCATCTTCGTACATGCATGTAATATAGTTAGATCATAGTCACTCCCTCCTACTCTCCCTTGTCCCCCTACCATTCTTAATGATCTCCTTGCTCTCCCCAGCTAGCTGCCCTTCTGCTTTCATGTCTGTGTCCCAGTGAGCTTCCTGAGGGTTGTTTACAGGCGTGTGGGTGAGGAACTGTTTCCTGGAGCTCAGGCATCTTATCAGTGGCTACACCACTGATGAAAATGTCTCTTCCTCCCTTGGGGACTCTGAACTGACTGTTTTCAAAGCAGCATAGGAGGTTCAGGTGGATAAAAGAGCTGTGAGATAGTGTTTGCCGTGAGGACAACATTCAGTAGGACCCGGGGAGAGACTACACAGTGATGACAGCCCGTCAGACCACTGTGCAGGACAGACGGGCCCTGGGACAATGCTGGGTCAGTGACGGGCAGGGCCACATGTTGGCCAGGACAGCTTAGCTATGCACAGCTCTTGCCCTCTGTTTAAACCTGAACGTCATGTCAGGACCCCATGGGTGGACTTTGGGGATCATTGAGCCTCTTCCTTCTCTTTCCCAAGGTGGTACACTGACTACATCTCCTTTTCCTGCTTTTCACTATTAGTTTATCCCCTTAATTGGTATAGTGAGCATGGGTGGCACAGCCTGCCTTGTTGGGGATGAGAAGGTCCAAGCTGTGGCCCTGGCAACCCCTGGGACACACAGTGTTCTGAGCCCAGTGGGCAGAGAAGGAATGTGGCCTAGTATGCCAGGAGGAGCAGCACCAGTGCCCCTGTAGGACTTGGAGTGGGGCTTTGTGCTAGAGCAGTTGCCAAGCATGGATAAGGACTGGGCCTCCAGCCCCTACACTAGAAAGAGAGAGGGGGGAATGAGAGAGGAATGGAGGGGGTGGAGGGTGATTTGAGAGCAAAGAATCAAGTTATAGAAAAGCACACGGGAACTAAACAGTCTGGAAAAGAACTCAGGTGTGTTCCTAGCTTCCCGTGTTGCTTACGGCATTGGCATTGCATTCTGATCATTTGCTGTAGGGTCAGCATTCTGGGAATTTATGTTGGAGGCACTAATGCAGTTGAATTTGCCCATATCTGTGTAATTACATGATCAGGTAATTGCTGGAAAGGATTCCAGTAGTCACTTATAAGCAAGGTCTTCGTCAACACTCAGAAGTTGGGCCATGTGCACTTAAGACAGGAACAGAGAACAGAGTCATGGCCATGCTGTGACGGGAAGATGAGGTCTGTGTTGCTTCCTCAACTGCACTTGGTGAGCAGAGAGATTCCTCCTGTAGACATTCATCCTGCCTGGCCAAGGAAAAAGGAACTTGTAGGCAGGGCCTAGGTTCATCAAAGTGGGAAGACCTACCCTGCAATGTGGGAAGCCCCATCCCAGGGGCTGTGGTCCCAGATGGAATAAAGAGGGGAAGGTGAGCCGAACACAGCCTCCATCTCTCTGCTTCCTGGGTGTGGACACCATATGAGCAGCCGCCTCAAGCGCCTGCTGCCGTGACTTTGCAATCCGATGGACTGTGACCCTTAAACTGAGCCAGAATAAACCCTTCCTGCCTTAAATTGCTTGTGTCAGGTATTTTGTGATAGCAACAGGAAAATAAACTAATACGATGACATTCTCCCCACCCTCTCTCCTTGCAGGAATAATTCCAGCTAATGGAAAGGCAACAGTAACTGTCAAGTTCACACCTATCCAGTATGGATTGGCACAAATAAAAACCCAGTTATGGATCTCACAGTTCAACTCTCAGCCATATGAATGTGTCTTCACTGGAACCTGCCACCCCAACATGGCCTTACAGTATGACTGCTTCATCATGTTTCTGTCTATCCGAGTAGCCCAGGCTGGCCTCAGACTCACCATGCAACCAAGATGACTTTGACATTCTGTCTGCCTCCACCTCTGGAGTGCTGGGCGTACAGACATGCAAAACCACATCCAGTTTACATGGTGTTGGGGATGGGATCCAGGGCTCTGCGCATTCAGGACAAGCACTCTATCCACCAAGCTACTGCCCCAGTCCCAGTTCCTCTTGACACTTCATCACATATGTAACCCAATCCAGTGAGTGGCATTGAGGTGCACACTGGTAACCCCATCACTGAAGAGGCAGAGGCAGGGAGATCCTGAATTCAGAGCTAGCCTGAACTGCATAGCAAGAAGCTGCCCTAAAATAAAATAAAATAAAATAAAATAAAATAAAATAAAATAAAATAAAATAAAATAAAATAAGACATATCCAAGTCTTATCCATTTCCATTTTCTCCATTGTTTTTAAAGCTGGGAGTGCAGGTCAGTCACTGGCCTCTTGCCTGGCATGTAGGTGGCCTCAGGTCCAACACTATGAAAACAACATTAATATTACAACAGGAGTCAACATAAAAGGCTTTAAAGCGTAGAGGCAGCTGTGCTAGCAAATGAGCGCAATCCCCAACCCAGTTTTGTTTTTGTTTTCAAAGGACTGAATCATTCTTTTCCTAGGAAAGTAAATCAAAGTAATGGTTTCTAAAACATCAGCCTAAGCTGTTGAAGAGCTCCAGGCTAGACATAAATCACCCTAGATCATGAGAACATTCTCCAGGCTGTTATGCTTTCCACTTGTTATATTCATGAGACATGCAAAGGAGAGCAGGTGAGATGGCTTACAGTAGAGGTGCTTGCCGCCGAGGCTGATGACCCGAGATTCACACCTCGGACCTACACAGTGGGAGGAGAGAGCCGCTGTCCCCTGACCTGCACATGCCTGTCTTGGCACACTCAGACACACAGACACAAGCTCACACTCATATGCACACAATAAACAAATGTGCCATGTTAAAGGACGGGAGGGAGGGAAAGCAACCGCTCACGGTGTATCTATGTGTGCATGCATACATGTGTACATATGTGTTAATGTACTGATAGGAAATTTATTTTCATGGCTCCTCTTTTGGCACCCAAATTTACTTTTAGTTTAGCTATAACACTGGTCCACAAGTGGCAGTTTTATTAGAAATAACACAAGAACAAAGCCCTTGAACTAGGGAGATCTAGAGATGGCTCAATGCCTAGAGCACTGGTTGGTCTAGCAGAAGACCTGAGTTCAGTTCTCAGCATCCGCATGGCAGCTCACAGCTATCTGTAACTCCGTCTCCAGAGAATCAGACACCCTCTCTAGGCCTCATCAGACACACTGACAAAATGCAGTAATTTTTTTTTAAATCAAAATAAATCTTTATAACAAACCTCAAACTGTTGGGTTATGCACTAATTTAACATGTGTTTTAAACTCCAGATTAGAAGAGTTTAAAAGAGTAAATACTCGTTCTAAGAAACTAAATGTTCCTCTAGAAAAAACAGCATATATACAATTTTACCCAGCTCCGGCCAAGGCAAAGCCGCACAAGTTGAAGGTAAGAGTGTGGGGTTGCCCCCGATGCAATGGGAAGATGGGAAGAAAACTCATTTCGCTCCTGATTTGGTCTTCAGGAAATTGAGTACCAGGACCTGCGATTTCCAACAGATTTGTCAAATCCATTCGCCGTGGCAACAGTCCTAAACCAAGAACCAGGAAAGATGAAGATCAAGGAATTAAAACAAGGTAACAGTCACGTGGTCAGCCATAAAGCAGTCCCTGGGGCAGAAGAGGAGAGAGATGTGTCCAGTCACATTTACTATTAATGAGCAAAACTCAGTTAGCTGTCTGTTAGGCAGCTTGGTTAGGAACTTGTGTTCCTCTGGGCAAATAACTGATTTGATTACGGCCATGATCTCCGCTCCTTCCTGCCTCCAGTCCTGGACCAATGTGATGAATTCTCAAAAACCAGACAGATGAAGGAGGCGCTCTTCGAGCAGAAAGTCAGACAGGACACCCTGGAAGAGAGCAAGAATCATCTTAAATGGTAACTATCCAGGGATACTTGGTTTCGGGTGACAGGGTGACTGCCTGGATGGGATGGCCTTTGACGAAAGAGACACAGTGACAGGCAATTAGTGATAAACTCATGGCGAATTAGATTACTCCTCCTCAGCCAGTGTTTCTGTCTCAGAACGGGGCTATTAGAAATAAATTAACGTAGCTAAGATGTAGGGCAGAACAGCAGGGACCTGTGGGAAGCCTCTGCCTTCCTCCCTGCGTGCTCCCTCAGCCCCTGTCCCCCGACAGACCTGGGGTGACTCAGGTGCCCACATCTCACCCCATGACCCCTCACCTCACAGTGGGGAGTCTGGGGCAGTCCTGGCAGCAGATGTTCAGATGGGAGCATTCTTGAGTGTCTGGGGCTAAATGGACTCTTTCTCCGTACTTAAACTAGAGAGCCAACCTCAGGAGCCTCGTCATGTACTCAGCTTCAGTGAGAGTCGTGAAAACGGGAGCGCTCCCATTTTTTTTCCCCTAGAGAAACATTTGATTTCTTAAAGCACGTATTTAAACCTAAAACATTATCTACTTAATCTTTATTGTGAGTGTGACACACACTATGACACACCTATGAAGGTCAGAGGACAACTTGCAGGACATGGTCCTCTTCTTCCAACATGGAGGTTCCAGAGATTGAACACGGGATGTCAGGCTTGGTGACAAGCCCCTCTTCCTGCTAAGCCATCTCTTCTAATTCAGAGTTCAAATAGATGCTAAATTAAACGTACTAGCCAATAGCACAAGGCTTGAGTCACAGGATTCTGTCACTTAAAACATTTTCAAGACTCATCCACATCTCAGCATGTATGACTAGTCCACACCTTTTGTGGCTGAATATTATTCCATCGTGTGGCTACACCACATTTCAGCCACCAGACTGTTTTCACCAGCAACATAGAAATTTGTGGTTTCTCCACACCCTCAGCAACACTTGCTGCTTTGCATAGCTTGTATCTGCACTTCCATAACTACTAGTAATGCAGGACATTCAGGTGTGTGTATGTACATGTTTATGAGTGCCTGTGTGTGTGTGTGTGTGTGTGTGTGTGTGCGCACATGTATATGTGTGTGCCTGTGTGTGCATGTGGGTGAGAGCTTGCATGTGTGTGTACATGGATATATGTGTGTGCATGTGGGTGAGAGCTCATGTGTGCATGTGAATGAGTGCTTGAGGGTGCATGTGATTGTGTGTGAGTGTGTGTGTGTGTGTGTTTGTGAGTGTGCGTGTGTGTGTATTCTTGTGGAACAAAAGCCAACCTCGGGTGTTCTTCCTCAAGTACCATCCATTTAATATTGTCTGTTTTAAAATTTTACAAATGTTCTTGTTTTGCCTGCATGTTTTTTGGTGCATGTGTGGTACCAGTGAAGGCCAGAAGAGGGCATCAGAGCCCCTGGTGCTGGCGTTACCTTCCCTTGCGAGCTGCCTGGTCCTCTGGGAAAGCAGCCAGTGCTTTTAAACACTGTCCCGCCCCACCCCTCCAGCCCCACCCATTTGTTTTGAGACAAAGCCTCTCATTGGCCTGGAGCTCACCGGTCTAGCTGGCTCTTCCTGGGATCTCTGCACTTCCACAGTGCTGGGATAACAAGAGCTTACCACCACTCCTGCCATCTCGTACAAGGCTCCTGCTCTGGGGATTGAACTCAGGTCATCATGCTTGCAAAGCAAACGCTTTACTGGATGAGGCGCCTCTCAGACCCTTGCTGTGTTAACTCATAGGTATTTCAGCACTGATCGCTAGAAGATCAGCCTCATTTCTTCCGGCATATTGTTCACGCTGAAGGTGCTTCCCTCCAGCTTCTCCCCTTCCTTCTTGGTTATACTGAGACACCCACTGAGAGGATGATTATTTGTGGGCGGCTTCTGGAAACTGGCTTTTTTTTTTTTTTTTTTTTTTTCTCCACAGGCAGGTGCACCGTGGCAAAGATCAAACAACTTTTAAGTTTAGAAAAGAGCTCAATGATGAACGGAGAAAAGCATATGAGAAGTACCAGGTTGGAACAGCTGCTAATTTGATATCATTTGTTTCCCTACATTGTTTCCATCCCCATTGTATGCAAGATGCCAAATCAGGAGGAAAAAAATGTGCAGAAAGCTCAGAGTGCCGCTGCATGGCAGAGCCCTTGCCTAGCATGTGTGAGGTCCAGGTTCAGTTCCCAGTGAGAGAGAGACAGGGATGTGGAGAGGAACGGAGGGAGAGGAGAGAAGAGACTGGGTATAAACTAGGGAAGGCAGGGGCTGATCACACATAAATTGCTGCGTGAAAGTCAGATGTGGCTATAGATGACACAAGAGGCCTATACAGGGTCTGCTGGGGGCATTCAGATGGGGGAAGGCGTCAATCTAAACAGAAAGCAGCAATAAGCTGAGAGAGCTAGACAGACCTTCAGTCGGAGGAGACAACTCCAATTCAGGTGTGGTCTGGGTGAGAGACACGCTCGTCCTGTGGTCTACAGAGCATAAAGGAAGATGAGGGCCCCAAACTGCTGTAGGAGTCACCCAGAGCATGGTGCCACACACAGTCACATGCTGAGGTGCTGGGCTCCAGGCATTGGCGTCTGAACTACAGGGGACCCGGTTCACAAAAAAGCAAAGCTTACTAGTGTGAACCTCGGGTCTCGGTGAGTAGGAAAGATGTGGACATGGTCAATCTAGTTTTTTAAGTATTTATTTTATTTGTAAGTATGTGTGAATGTGTGTGTGTGCGCGTGCACCTGTGAGCGGGGTGCCTGTGGAGACCAGAAGGGGATGTCTGACACCCTGGAGCTGGAGTCCCAGGCAGTTGGGACCCAGCCAACACAACAGTAGAACTTGAACTCGCTCCTCTGCAAGCCCAGGAGCCGGTCTGAACTATGTCACCACCTCTCCAGGCCCTGTGGCCATCCTTTTCGGCATTGCCGCATGACGTCATACAAAGCTCCAAAACCAAGTGTTGGTGTTTTGTGGGACTCACTTACCTGGAACACTCCATGGGGCGGAAGCCAGAGGGCCAGAAGTCCAGGCGCACCTGTCACCTGAAAGAGACAGTTTCGTGCATTTGTCTTTGACTTTAGTGTCTCTATTAATATGAAAATCTAGCAAAAGAGAGACAACCCTGTCAAGGAGGTGGAGTTTCAACGACTCAGGACTGAGCAGAAGAACAAGCGGGTCGTCCGCAACTTGGAGGAGGTGGGTAACTTCTCTACGTTTCCAAAGGCAGCAAGGACTGTCATAAAAATGCCTACACTCGGCCAGTGGTCGGCTTTAGTTTGCTCGTGTTGTCAGAGCGCTGTTTCACTGTGCGCCTGGGTCTTCTCCTGACTGAGAACCCAGGGAGCCTGCAGAGGCAGCTGCGTGGGGAAGGGGGTGCGCTGCTCACTGTCCACATCAGGCAGCTCAAACCCTCCTGCAGCTGCAGCTCCAGCGGATCCGATGCCCTCTCTGAACTTTACCGCACCTTGCTCACAGGAGCACACAGCTGGCACATAATTTAGAATAAAATAAGTCTGGTTTTGTTTTGAGGGTTTTTCTTAATATTTGCATAAACTTATTTTTACTTCATTTGCAATGGTGTTTTGTCTGCATGTATGTTTGTGGGCGAGTGCCAGATCCCCGGAAGCTGCAGCTACAGACAGTGGTGAGCCACTGGGTGGGTGCTGGGAACTGAACCCAGGTCCTCTGGAAAAGCAGCCGGCACTCTTAAACTGCTAAGCCATCTCTCCAGTCCTTGTTTTTTAATTTTTTTAGGGAAGTGAAGGTTTTATTTGGCTCGCAATTCTTGATCGCACTCTATCTTCACGGGGCTCAGGGCAGGAGCTCACAGTCAGGCTCTTCCACACAGCACAACCTCTGACCACAAACTCACTTCACAGCCAAAAAAGTACATGAGAATCCGTGGAGGAGGATGCTTGCTAGTTGATCACGGTGAGGCACTCAGCTAGCGTCCCTAAACAATTCAGGACCACCTACTTAAAGATGATGGTACCCCCGGTGGGCTGGGCCCTCATATGAATTGACAATCAAGACAAGTCCCCCTCAACACACACACACACACACACACACACACACACACACCTGCCCACATGCCAGTCTGATCTAGGTGATTCCTCAGCTGAGACTGTCTTCTCAGATAACTCTGGGGCATGGCAAGCCACAGCTAACTAGGATACCACATACTTGCCAGTCCCATGTCAAACCTTAATAACTCTGGTCTGAGGAGATGGCTTGGTTGGTAAGGTGCCTGCTTTGCAAACTTGAAGACATGAGTTTAATCCCGGCACCCACACAGAAAGCCAGATACGGCAGCATGTGCCTATAACCCCAAGCACTGGGGATACAGAGACAGTCTATCCAAATAAGTGAGCTCCACGTTTGGAGGGGGGGGAGGGGGGGACTCTGTCTCAGAAACTGGAGAGAGATGGCTGAGTGATAAGAGCTGTAGAGGTTCTCAGCCCGATGACCAAGGTTGAACTCCTAGCACCAACATGGCCCTTTCAGAGAGTGGACCCAGGTCATCGGGCATGGCAAGAAGCACTGGTACTCTCAAGAGCCACCTTGCCGCCCCTGGGTCCACTTGTTTTGAGAGAGTCTTGCTAAAGTAAGCCAGTCTCACCTCAAACACATGATGATGCTCCCACTTCAGCCTCCTCCTGAGTGCTGGGGTTACAGTCATGAAGTACCACCCCCAGCCAGAGGTCAAACTCTAAAACACTG
Organism: Psammomys obesus; assembly: GCF_907164565.1. Classification (NCBI taxonomy): domain Eukaryota; kingdom Metazoa; phylum Chordata; class Mammalia; order Rodentia; family Muridae; genus Psammomys; species Psammomys obesus. The sequence continues at coordinate 59,196,126 of NW_026585504.1, read as the reverse complement.
AATACTCACGCCAGAAGAGTTTCTGTTTAAATGTTAGATGTGCCTGTGTCTTTTAATTCACAGAAAGTCCAGGAATTTCACCCTAATTTTGACCCACTAGTTAACAACATGTGGCTCAGCAGATTCCGGGCACAAAGACGGTTTCAGCAAGCGGCGCGCAAGGTAACTCCCGCTCTAGGCTGCCTCCTTTTCTTGACTTAAGTGATCAGCAGGGGGAGATCAAATAATGGCTTTTTAGGAATGGCACATTAGAGATGCCATTCATGCTGTGAAAATTACCTCTGTAAACTGCACTATTGGATAAGTTTCTAGTTCCCTTCCAGTTGCTGTGAAAAAACACTTACCAAAAGCAACTTGGAGGAGGAAAGGGTTTCTCTGGCTGACACTTCCAGGTCACAACCCATCAGGAAGGGAGTCAGGGCAAGAACTGAAGCAGAAACCACTGAGAAATGCCGCTTGATGGCTGCCTCAGGTTCACGCTTCGCTGTGGGGTGGATCTTCTGCCATCCAGTCTTCCATAGGTCAGCCTGACCTGGGGAACCCCTCTCAGACTCCCTTCTCGGCTAGGCTGGAGTTAAAGCCAGCCAGGGTAGTAATGTTCTCCCGCAGTCACGTGGTCGGACAGCCATCATTGCTATGTAGTACTTACTTACTTACTTACGTATTTATTTATTTATTTACTTACTTACTTGGTGAGGGACTATACTCCAGGGGAGCCTTGAACTCAGTGATTCCCCTGCCTCCACCTCCTGAATGCTGGGATTACAGGAGTGCACCACTACACCAGGTTTATATTATGGATGAGACCTGGGGCTATGAGCAATCCAGGCAAGCTCTCTACAGACTGAGCTACACCCCTGCCTGCTACCTAGTTTCAGAACATTTTTATTATGCAGAAAGGACCCTAGAAGTCCCTTCCCAGGCCCTTCCTCCCTGGGCTTCTGGAGCCACGAAATCTGCATTCTGTCCTTATAGACTTGGCTTTTCTGGACATTTCATGTAAATGGAATTATACAGTGTGTGGCTTTTTCTAACTGGCTCCTTTGACTTATATCAAGTTCACTGGTGTCCTAATGAGCACGTCACTCTTTTTTATCACTGTGTAATATTCCACTGTTGGGATAGACTGGGTTTTATGTGTTCACGCACTGATGGGCGTCTCAGCAATTTTCAGCACTTGGCTATTCCAAGCAATGCTGCTATAAACATTCATAGAGAATTTAGTGAACACCTGACTCTTTTCCTGCTCTCCAGGGTATACACATCCAGGAGAGGAACTGAGTCTAAAGCAACAGGATATGGGGTAATTGTTTCATGGAGAATGGGGAATTTCAGAGGTGACACTGGGCTCACTGCTTCCCCCTCAGTCACCTCCTGCTGTGTCTCTCCTTCATAACTCTCTTCTACCGAGCGCTTTGGCTTAAGCATGAATCCAGATCCTGGCCCCCGGGTATGAAGTCAGGCATGGCAGTGTGCTTATAATCCTAATGTTAGAAAGGCTGCAACAGGATGACTCTGAGCCTCCATGGCCGGCCCTAGCCAAATCTGAGAGCTCTGGGTTCAGTGAGACCCTGTCTCAAAAGATAAGGTAGAGACGCGATTGTTGACGATTCCCAGTATCAACCTCTGGCCGCCGTGAGCACATGTATGCTTGCACACACATGTACACATACACATGCGTGAACACGTACACATACCACACCACACAAAACAGGAAAGTGGGAAGGAAGGATGAAAGCCTCTGGAGCTCTAATACAGTAAAGGAGTGAGGTGCCAAGCCTGACTGCACACGATGACCTCTACCCTGTCCTAGCCTCATCTCCCAAGAACAATCATTTCCTACTATTGACCCGAGTTTCTCTTCCTCCCCTTATGGCTCGCCCCTGTCCTTCCCAACTGGAGTCTACCTGTCTCAAAAAGAACAACCCTTCTGATCTTAACCCCAAAGGACACGCTCAGCCCCTCTGGCATCTCAAGCCACCTGCATCTCTCTCATCTCTCCAGTTTTGAGTGTGGCTCCCCTAGGGGACAAAACCAGACACAAGCAAGGGGGAACAATGATTTAGAGCCGGTGTGATATTCAGCTGAAGCAATCAACTTAAAACAAAAGAAGGCATGTGTTGGCTCAGTGCCAGGGTGTCATTCCATTGCACAGAGCATTGTGAGGAGAGCCTGCTGGAGCCGAGCTGCTGTCCCCGTGACAGCCGGGAGAACCATGCGTCCGTCTCTCTCCAATTCCAGGTCATGCTGGAACGAAGGTTGCTCCTTATGCTGGGGGCTGTCCGAGAGATGGACAAAGAGGACATCATAAGAAAGCTGGCCCAAGCCAATCGCTCACTAGCCCACGGTAAGTACCGCTGAGGGATGCTGGTAACCATGGCCCCTTGGAGCCCAAGGTCTTCCTGTCAATGTCAAAGCTCATCATTAATCCTGCGCATCAGCTTCCCGTTGCCTTTATAACAAACCAATACCAACCTCATGGCTTAAAGTTACACACATTCAGCGATGGGGCGATGGCTCAGTCAGACCACTGACCTCAAAAATGTGAGGACCTGAGTCCCACCCTGACAGCCACGTGAAAGGCTGAGTGCAGTCCTCCCAGTGACAGCGAGCTGGGAGACAGACACAGCAAGGTCCCGAGCTGCTCCCCAGCCACTCTCCAGGCCACTGGGAGGCCCTATCACAATCAGAAGTAGAGCGCACCTGTCCTCCAGCCTCCACATGACGTGCACAGACATACACATGTGTGCACACGTGAACACACAGTGTCACAGCTCCTGGGAGACCAGGCGTTTAAAACCAAGGCATCAGCGGGCTGGTTCCTTGTCTTGTCAGCTGTAGCTGGAAGCTGCCTGCTTCTCTTGGCTCCTGGTCTCTTACTCCAGGAGGCCTAATTTACTTCCACCTGCTAACTGTTCCCTTTCATCACATGTGAATTACCATCCTTGGGAATGGAGCTATGGGTATCTGGAGCGGGGGAGCATCCCCAAACCTACCTCTGATCAGCACGGCAGCCTTGGCCTATGCGCCTTCCCAGTTGGTCACCACGGTCTGCCTACCCTAGACCGAGTTGTAGCATAGGTGAAGACGGCCATGGCTTGATCTCTTCCTGTCTGTTGCCACTTCTTGTCAGCAGAGATGCGCGCAGGCTTGCCATTTACAGCTGCTGAGTGATTGAATCTGTTGTATGCTCAACCTAGCATTTGCACCCAAAGTTTAGGCCTCAGACGGTCTCTTAGGACATTCTAATCGTTGGGCCTAGGAACAAAGTGCAGTCAGACTTGGCTTGCAAGCATGACGACCAGTATCTGATTCCCCAGAGGCCAAATAGAGAAGGCCAGGCATGGAGGCACGCGTGCATAGTCCCAGCGCAGAGGGAAGGAGGCCTGGCGCTTGCTAGTGGGCCAGCCTCCCCTACTTTGCAAGTTGCAGACTGTCTCAAAAAACAAAGGGACAGCACCCGAGGAGCCCTATGGCCTCCACGTGCAGACACCCACATGAACACACCTACATACTTGCACATACATGCGTACCCATATGAACATGCACATACTCAATCAAGAGAGGAAGGTTAAAGGAGAGAGAGAGAGAGAGAGAGAGAGAGAGAGATTCATTCTAACCCTCTGACCCTCTGTTCTACAATGAATGATTCTGTCTCTAAGAATCAAAAGCCATGTCATTGTTTTCTCCCGGTAGATGTATTTCCAGTCTGCGGCTCACAGGAAGGGCCTCCTGCCCTCCACCAGGCCAGCCTCCATCACTCCCCCACCTCCCCAAACAGTCAACCATCTCTCCAACTTCCCTCCCTCCCAAAATGTTTTTCTGCATTTTAATTAATCTTTTGTTCCTCCTTTAGTATTTTATTTCTAATAATTAAAATTTCTGACAGTGTTCTTTTTTAAAAAAAACAGTAGACTTCCCATGAAATCGCATGTGGTTATCTCCAGAACCACATGAATTTACTTTGTTAAATTCATCAGAGTTATTTTAAGTGAGATTTTAGCCTCAGGGGACAGCAGTTCTTGCTGAGAGTTTGTTTCCCAGCACTCAGGCAGCGCACAAGCACCTGTGACTCTTAATGCTGGGACGCCATCTTCTGGCCTCCTTGGGCACTGTACTCATATGCACAAATCCAAACACATAGTGTAAAATAACAATAAAATCCACTTATATAAAATAAAATTTTAAGAGAAGTGTAACTTAATAAGCAAAATGAAATGAAAATTTAAAACTAAAGGAATCCAGGGGTGGTGGTGCATGCTTTTAATTCCAGCACTCCAGAGGCAGCAACAAAAAGAATCCTAAATTGGAGGCCAGCCTTGTCTATAGACCGAGTTCTAGGACAGCCAGGGCTACACAGGGAAACCCTGTGTTTTAATTAATTAAGAAAAATAGCACTGACAGTGTTGCTTAGTAGAGTACTTGCCTAGCATTCCTGAAGCCCAGGGTTTCCTTCCTAAAGCCCCATAAACTAGCATGATGACCTTCCCCTGTAACCCCAGCATTTGGGAGGTGGAAGCAGGAAGATCAGACATTCAAAGTCATCCTTAGCTACATAGTAAGTGCAAGGCCAGGCTGGGTTCCATGAGACCTTGTCTCAAAATGAGAGAGGGAAAGACAGGGAAACTAACAGTGAACAGATATATTGCATATGTGTATGTGTAAGCAAGCATGCTTGAGTATACATAAGTCTGAATAGTCTTTCTAAAGCCTATATTAGCATGTATTAATTATCCATAATAATTATTTTCAATATGACATTTTCAAACATATTCACCCCATGGCCGTCTTTTTCATCGTTCTCCCCACGTCTGCACATCCCTCCTTTCCAACGAACCCCCGCTTCTGCATTCTTGTGTGTGTGTGAGAGAGAGACTGGTGTGTGCTGTGTGTGACGTATCTGTGGTGTGGAGTATGTGTGCATGCCGTGTACTGAGTGTGCATTACGTGGCAGAATGGGTGTGATATATGTGTATGTCTATGTGGCATGTGCTATGGGTTGTGTGTCATAAGTTTGTTGTGTATGTGCATGTGCATGTATTGGTGTGTGGGGTATTGCATGTTTACATTTTTGTACGTAGTGTGTGCTGTGTGTGTTGTGTGTGGAATGCATGGATCTGGAATGTCTTTTGAGTATATGTGTGTGTGTGCATTAAACGTGTGTGATGTGTGTGTGTTTGGCATGTGCTGTGTGTGTTGCCTATGCTGGTGTGTGTGTGTGTGTGTGTGTGTGTGTGTGTGTGTTTGGTGACCCAATACATTTAACTAGGGTTGTTTATAGGAGCACGGCATCTTATCAGTCACCACGCTATCAAAGAAAATAAACACAAATGTTCCGCTGCACGTGGCATTTGGTAAGTACACAACTCCAGTTGCTGTGTCGCATAGCAATGTCCTGTGAAGGGCCTAAACATGCTTGTTTTTCCCCAGGTGAGAACCCCTTCAGGTCCCTGCAGATCCTAATGAGTCAGGATGACTACCCCTGGCACTACTCCGTGCGGCCCGAGGACGTGCTGCCCTTCGCCTTCCCGATAGACTCTCAGAGCTACAACGAGATGGTGGGTGCCTCTCCTCTGTGGGGGGAGCAGCTGGATCCCACGGGTGCGGACAGATTGCTGGACAAGCCAGCTCGCTGTCTGTGCACCTCCTCTGAGAGGCTGTGAGTGAGGCTTGGGCCCACAGAACTGTGAGCAGTAGGAAACGGGGATCACCCGCTGCCGTGGGCCACATGCCTACTGTTCCCAGGGCTACCTGGAGGAGCTCCTGGTCCCTGGGGCTGCTTGCTTCCAAGTGGGAAGCCCACCTATTGCCCTGGGCACTGGACCCAAGAGAAAATGGGAAGACAGGACAGAACGCCCACCTGGCCTGTGCTCAGATGAGCCTCCTGGCCCGGCAAATGGAAAGCCAAGATAACAGCAGCTGGTCGGAGCCCAATATGTTAAGGAGGGCATGTGGTCCCAGAACCAGACAAGCTAACCATCAGGCTTAGAATCCCACCACTCCACCCCATCTCTCTCTTGGAGTATGACAGTGCCTCTTCCCTCATGGGCATGATGATTCATTATAATAAAAATGATAGTTAACTGATCTGGAAACATAGCACAAAAACCTCGGTTTGATTTTCAGAGCCCAGGTTAAAAAAAAAAAAAAAAAAAAAAAGGCCAAGTGTGGTAGCATGTGTAATCTCAGTGCTGGGGAGGCATAGACAGGCAGGTCCTTGGGGCCCACTGGTCAGCCAACGGAGATGAATCGGTGAGTTTCCAGCAAAGTGAAAGGTCTTTTGTTTAAAAAAGAGTAGAGGGCAGGACAGATGGCTCAGCAGCCAAGGCCACTGCTGCTCTTCCAGAGGGCCCAAGTCTGGTCCCCAGCACCCATGTAGGCCCAGCTCTGGGAAATCCAATGTCCTTCTCCCGACTCACAGAGCACCCACACCCCTATGACATATGCTGACACAGACACACAGACACACAGACACACACATACTAAAAGTAAAAAGAACCCTTTAAAAAAAGTATAAAGCAGTTCTGAGGAACAGTACAGCAAAGGCTGTTTTCCGTCCTCCCGTGCTTGGGTGTACATATGTGCCAGCTCACATATCAACGCACACATCAATGGTAATAATAGTAAAATAGAAATAATGATAATAGCTAATTAACCCTTACATGGCACTTACCGCAAGTCGTGTCTTAAGGGCTTTGGTTGCTAGACTTCATCAATTCATGCACATTTTCATGCATGCATTTTTAAACATTTAGCAAATTAAAAATCGAGATAGCTCTTTTAAAAGACAGCATGTTAGCACTGGCCATATCCATATCCATATCCATATCCATGGAACAAGAGAAAGAATGATATTTGCTGGGTGTGAATATACCAGGCCCTGCCCCAGGGTCTCTGGGTGCCTGAGGCAGATGGCTTTGCAGGAAGCTCTCTGGGGACCAGCACCTTCAGAAGGCCAGCAAAGAGGTGGGACCTGGCTAGAGAAGTGGGATGGAGCAGACACACTTAGGGTGGGTCTCCCACTTCAGAGAACCTGGTCAGGGAAGCCCCTCCCAGTGAGCCCAGCGGCCTCGATCCTCCTTGATTGTGGATCCAGTCAGGTTGACAACCAGGATTAACTATCCACAGAAGAGCACGCCATAGCCTGTGATAGCCCGTAAGATTCACACACAAAAAGACACAATAGGGTGGGGGCTGCCTTTGTGCCTTCAGCTCAGAGAGCAACTGTGGTCACAGGAAGAGCTGTTTTGAGCATAGAACTATTCAGGTAACGTTCAAAACATAGTGAAAACACATACACAGTTGTTTATGTTCACAGATGTTTATCTGTCCTTTCATGTTTTTGTTTTTTTCATTTTCACATGTAGACTCTTGATGGCCTTGGACTAATCCCAGTTAAACCTTCAGATGTTCAAATCAGGCACAGTTATCCCTACTTCAGTTTAAAGGTGAGTTCTGCATATAATGCAAATCATTCAGGTCGCTTATAGCTGTCATCTGTCTGTCATCTGTCGATCACTGGGGAGGCACGCATGCCACGGTGCATGTGTGAAAGTCAGGGGACAACTTTTGGAGGTTGGTTCTCTCTTTCTACAGCGTGAGTCCTAGAAATTGAACTCTGTTCATCAGGCGCAACGGCAAGCACCTTAACACACTGAGCCATCTCACTGGCCCGTGGCTTTCTTACGAAGTAAGCAAAATAGGCCCAAGTTGCATTATTGAATTGCATTAGTTTGCTAGTATCGCTCAATTCTGGCTTATGTGGAGTATTTCCTCTAGTCCGTGTTTTCTTTATTATTTGATGGTGTGTTGAGCACACCTCGGCTTCTTTTTCTCTAACGAGTACAGAAGCTGATTCTTCCCGGTGGGTAGGGTGTACATTATGCATATAGGAAGCCCCACATCTATTGGAAACCTCAGGACACAAGTTATCAGGCTTTCCTTTCTTCCTTCCTTCCTTCCTTCCTTCCTTCCTTCCTTTTTTCTTTCCTTCCTTCCTTCTTTCCTTCCTTCCTTCTTTCTTTCTTTCTTTTCCTTTTTGGTTGTTCAAGACAGGGTTTCTCGTATAGTCCTTGCTGTCCTGGAATTCACTTGGTAGACCAGGCTGGCCTTGAACTCAGAGATCCACCTCTCTGCCTCCCACGTGCTGGAATTAAAGGTGTGTGCCACCACTGCCTAGCTAGTCAGCTTTCTTGACGTGTAGGACCACTTTTGCTTTTGAAAGTGAAAATATGTTTGTGTATGTCTCCAGTGAAGCCATCTGGCATGAGAAAATAATTTTTTGAGAAAACAATTTGAGTACTGACATGTGCCAATACTTAGCACAAGGCTCAGGACTGGCTTTATTAGGCAGCTGTTGTTGAGACAGTAATCTCACCAAACTATAATGGGCTCTTGTGGGCCATTTTTTTTTAAAGAAAATACAAATGCTTGTTCACTCTAGAGAGGGCACTGATGACAGACCAAAGAAATTATTTCTTCCAGTCTAGCTTAATCATCCAGGATGTTTATTAGGATTATTGACAGATGCATGGGTGAGCGACTGTGTGTAGGAACATGGACCACTCAAAGCATCTGCATCACGGAAATCCCACATTGTCATAAGTGAGGACTCACCGAAGCTGCATCTCCAAAGAACCCTGTACGATTTGCAGGCTGCTTAGCTAATCAGAGAGTCTCTTCACCCCAGGAACTGTTCGTCTTGGAGAGGAGATTTTTGTGAATCTTGTAAGGTTCAGGAACTTGAGACTTGGGAGTTTGCTTTACTACCTGAGCTTCAGTGAGCCTTCCTCCAGGAAGGAATGTTTCCATTTGAAGGAAGTAGCTCTACAAAGCAGGCTTTTAAGTATCAACAATCTTCTTTCATTTTTCAGGTTCCTCAGTTATACAAAATCAAGGGCTATCAGCCATTTTCTGTCAACAAGTCCGCAACATGTCACAAACTTCAGAAGCTTGCTCGGCCCCTGAAGCAAGGTGCTGAGGTAATGCATCTGCAACTTCTAGAACTGCTCTCACTATTCGTGTCCTACTGTGAACACTAACAGGCCATTGAGCTGGAAGGATGACTGAGTGGTTAAGAGCATTTGTTGCTCTTGAGGAGAACTCAGGCTTGATTCCCACCACAGGTGTGATGGCTCACAACCATCTCTAACCCCAGTTCCAGGAAATCCACCAGGCATGCACATGGTACACATGCATGCGGCAAACATTCATGCACATAAAGCAAATGAATAACTCTTTAAGAAACCAGTAAGACTAACAGGCTGTTCTTGGTCCTTACACAGGATGAAGTCACCATCATAGCTCTACCTAAGCAGACCACCACACAGCTCTCGGCAAAGCCCAACCTCTTGAACATGAAACCACCCAGTGGCTTAGCCATGTCTGTAGAATATGATCCTTTGTATATTTTTGTAAGTACCAATTGGCAGATGCCCATGTTCTGTGTTTCTTTATTTCAGCAATTACCTTACAGGAAGGTACAGAAGCATGGGTAGAAAATCTATTTTCTTTTTTTGTTTTAGTTTTTTATTTCTTTACTAAATATTTGTGTTTACTTTTGATATTTATTTCTGTGTATGCTAGGGGGTGGGGACAGGAGAGGACATCAGACCCCTCAGAGTTGGAGTTCCAGTGTTTATGAGCATCCATTTGAAGGAAGCATCCTCCAATGTGGATGCTTGGAGTTGAACTCTAGTCTTCATGGTAAAGCAAGAAATGCTCCTCGTGACGTCAGCAAATCTACATAGCACCTAATGAAGCTATTAAGCTGGAAAATGCATATATAGAGATTGTGATGTTGGAAAGACAACTGAAGCTCTGCTTCTGTGCTCCAGTTGTCTAGAAAGTTGCCATGGATTCCTATTGTTAGTGCTAGTGGGAGCCACAGAGAGCATTGCTGACGCCTGTCTCATGCCTGGTGTGAAGATGGGTAAACACCATCAATCTGGTCTTCCTCTCTTCCGCAGAACCCCAACCCAGGACTGTTTGCTGTGAAGCACCCTCTGACTTATGCAGAAACTCTGATAGACTACCATCTGTGCTCTCACCCCAAGTACAAGTTCACTCAGGAGACCCACGTAGGATCCAGCATTCCTGTTACCCAAAAACACTTTCTCCATCATAAGGTAACGTCAGTCAGCCCCAGGATCCCTTGGCAGAGCTGGCTCAGCTCTTGGTCTCCTTTTTATCCAGTCCGGGATCCCAGCCCATGGAATGCTGCTGCCCACAGTTAGGGCGGGTCTCCCTGCTTCAACTCATCCAGTTTTTGAAAAGAGACAGTCCCTGAGGTGTGTCCCCCTAGGTGCCTATAGATGCTGTTAACAGTCAGGCACCCCCTTTTCACACCCTGCCCCGCACCACCTTTCACCGCAGGATATAATTCCTGGAACCATGAACTGGAAGAAGTTCCAGCCCCTGGTGTTCTCCTCCTTCTCTGACTCCCCAAGGACGGAAACCACTCAGAGGTAAGCTGGGAAGTGGCTGGCCTCCCGGGGTGTGTTTGCACTGTAGATTACAGAGGCCGGGAGGCCTGGAGACTGGGGTTAAAGGCTAGCCTTGACAAATCACACTTTCATACGTGAGGGAGGGGCCTGCCTATCAGGGAGATACAATGAGAGACAACTGGTTTCCATATTCTGAATTTATCTTAATCAAGACATACCTTTTAATGGTAATATAATGCGGGCTAATTGGCAGAGCTTCAGCAGATAGAGAACTAGCTGCTCATATAATTCTGCTGAAATATCCATGTCTATTTTTCTTTTTGGTATGTGTGTGTTTACCTATGTGCATCCGCTTATGGAGACCAGAAGACAATCTTGAGTAGTTTTCATCAGAAACTGCAACTTCTTTCTTTCTTTTTCTCTTTCTTTCCTTAATTTAATTTAATTTTAGATAAGGTCTTTCATTAGCACCTGAAGCTAGCTGATTCCACTAGCCAACCATTAGTCCAAGGGAGCCTCCTGTCTCTGCTTCCCTCCACTCTGGGGATACGGATGTTCACTACCAAACCCAGCTTTTTAAAGTGTGTTCTGGAGCTAGAACTCAGGTTCTTGGGATTAAATTTAGGTCTGCAAGCTTGCATGGCAAACACTTTATATTGAGTCATTTCCAGGACCCTTATGCAGTATATTCTCCATTACAAAGTGGGGGCAGTGATGACATCGTCACTGGGCTGTTCCAAATGGCTGCATGAAAAAGTGTCTAGGATCTGCCTGGTGCATGCTTTCAGTAACTTTTCGACTTTCCGCTAAGCTCACAGACGTGTGCAATCATTCTCTTACCACTAGATGGCAGCAGCAGCCCCCTAAATTAACTCATTTTGCAGGAAGACTGGAAGGCTTTCATTTCTGTTGCTGACACAAAGCACCTTAGGGAAGAGAGGGTTTGTTTGGGTTGCAATTCCAGGTTATGTTCCATAACCACAGGGAAGTCAAGACAGAAGCTTCGAGCACCATCACATCCACAGTCAAGAGCAGAGACAGAATAGAGTCCTTGCTCGTTTGTTCTCAGCTAGCTTTCTCCTCTCGTAGAGTTGAGGACCTGCTGCCTAGGGAATGGCGCCACCCACAGTGGGCTGGGTCTTCCTACATCAATAACAATCAAGAGCTCCTCCAGTACACACACAGGCAGGCTCACAGACAAATCTGATGTAGAATCATATGGTAGCTGGGGCATAACCCAGGAGTAAAGTTCTTGCCTAGCATCTCACCCCTGCAGTAGAAAAAAGTGACTTGTAATCAGTAAACTAGACTCAGCAGTGTCCGGGATTGTGCCTGGACTCCAGTGCACCCACTGTTAACAAACATGGATTGCAAGCATTAAGCATTAGCCAATTCATCTTTCCAAAGCAATGTCCTTAGAAGCATCTCCCAAAGCTGTTCTTTTAGTGGGAAGTCAGGAGGGAGTTGTTGTGACCCTGAATAGCCACACATTAAACATGAAGGTCACCTCAAGGAAAACACTCCTGCCATGACTTTTTGCCTTTAGCTTCTGTGCCTGACTGTTCTGTTTGGGCCACTTTGTTTCAGATAAACTGCCTTTGCATACCAGCTCAAAAATCAGGAGCAGGGCCAGGTGGGGGTGAGCTCAGCTGCTAGAGTCCTTGTGTAACACGCATAAAACCTTGGACTGCGTCCCAGTGCTGTAGAAACTGGAACAGGTGGCACACATCTGTAATCTCCGCTCCGGGAGGTGGAGGCAGGAGGACCAGGAGTTCTAAGTAATCCCCCGCTTCATCGTGAGCTCAAGGCCAGCCTGGACTACCTGAGACCTTGTCTCAAAAGAAAACAAATCTTTATTCTTTTTTATTATGGGTTTATACTGGTTGTTGTGCTGAAGGGCATGCTCTTGTTTCTAAAAGCAGTTACAAACAATAATGGTAATTATTTTTGTAAATTCTGTATTAATCCATTCAGGGTGCTATAACAAAATGCTACATTCTCCATAGGTTATAAACAGCACTATATTCCTCATAAGTCAAGGCACCAGGCAGATGTTGTGTCTGATGAGGGCTTATTTTCTGGTTCACAGACAGGACCTTCTTTTCTATTTTTATTTATTTCACGTGTATGTGGGAACGGTACACTCAGGCCACATCACATATGTGGAAAACAGAGGACAGCTGGCAGGAGTCTGTCCTCTCTTCCCACCAATAAGTCCCAGGATTCAACCCATGGCATCAGGCTTGGTGGCAGGAGCCATGTTGCCGGCCCGGAAGCCTTCTTGCTGTGACCTCCAATGGTTTTGTCTCCACACAGCATCACTTAGGAGTTGGTTTCTATGTAGGAATCAGAAGGAGACAGACACCTTTAAACTCCAGTAAGTTCTGCAAGTCCAGGTTTTATCCTGGAGGGAAAGGAGCAGGCCACAGTGCATTTGTGGAGGTCAGAGGGAAGTTTGCAGGAGGCAGTTCTCTCCTTCCACCATGTGGCTTCTGAGGATCAAACTCAGGTGGCCAGCCTTGGCGGCAAACACCTCTCCCTGCTGATCCATCTCACCTGCTGTCCTCCCCACAGTCGTTTTGTATCATAAGAATCAAAGGAGTGTTGAGGAGATGGCTCAGCATATAAAGTAAACGCTTACTAAAGAGGCACAAGAACTTGAACTCAGATCCCCAGCATTCAATCCACAGCACATCTCTGCAGTCCCAGTGGTGGGAAGTGAAGTCTGTGGATCCCTGAAACTCTTGAGCAAATAATCCAGCCAAATCTGTAAAGTCTTGTCTCAAAAACTGAGGGCACAGAGCAATCAAACTCTGTTCTCACACGAGTGTGCACACTTTGCACATTTCACCTACATGCACATGTGCACATATCCACACAAGCGCGCGCGCGTGCGCGCACACACACAGTCAAAGCAGTTCACTAATTTTATCATTGCTCTCTGGTAGACTAAGAGTGTTCAGCCTCTGCAGACATCCATGAAATCTAAGCATGAACAACACCCAAAGAAATTCCCTAGTCTGGTAATTCCCGAGTTTACCGATCTTACAGACAAGTCAAGTGCTCAGAACAGCTCCAGGAAGTGGCTTGTTATCACTTGGACTTAAGCAAGGACATGAAAATGAAACAAAACAAACCAAATTCAAACACCTGATCACCATCTACCACTATCCCCATTTCAAGAATAGAAGAAAATGTTACCACACACACACACACACACACACACACACACACACAAACAAACACACACACACACACAAAGGGAAAAGTTTTACATTTACATTTTTATTCTATGAAATTCTCTCATTTGCTACCTCATCATCACTCCAGACAGGTATGGACACTGGAAAGGGTCCAGCTCCCCACATCCCCTTCCTTCTTCTGGAAGAACCCATTCTGTTACAGGAGTTCTAATGTTTGGGTGGAATTTTTCACTAGTGCACAGGTTAGGGGTCTGGAGAAGTGACTTGGCAGTTAAGAGCATGATGCACTCTTCCAGAGAACACAAGTTCAGTTCCCAGCATCCGTTCACAACTGCCTGTAACTCCCAGCTCCAGGGGACCCCAAGCTCAGTTGGTAGGCTGCTTGCCTAACGTGCACAAAGCCCAGGGTACTGTACCCAACACACAGCAAAAACCAGCACAGCAACGTGCTCCAGGCCTGTAATCCTAGCAGGAGGTAGAAGCAGGAAGATCAGAAGTTCAAGCTCCTCCTCAGCTGAGTGTGAGTTTGAGGCTTATGTGGCATATATGAGGCCCTGTGTCAAAACACAGCAAATCGCACAAAAGCCAGTGTGAGTGCTGCTGCATCTGTGGTCCTCACTGCTTGTGTCATTTTCCACAGAAATGACTGGTACAGTTCCCTGATGCTACCCACAGATGTCCCTACCCTGCTAGAAGCCTTACCCGAAGAAGACAGATTGGAAAGTACTGAGCGGTATTCTTCTGATTTTACTTTGGGGAATTTAGTGTGTGAGGTGCTATGTTTCCATGTGAGGTGCTGTAAGGGGTTGTTGGAGAACACACAGCACCTGAGAGTTTCCTCAGAAGGAGCAGGTAAGGCTGAGCCCAGCTGTGCCCAACTCGTGGTACAGAATAGACTCTCCTGGAAGTTGGAGACATGAGGATCAGGGAGATGGCTCGGTTAATAATGTGCTTGACATCAAGCTTGAAGACCAACTTCAGATCCTCAGCACACATATGAAAAGCTGGGCGTGGGGCCAGAGAGATGGCTCAGGTGGGTGCTCCTGCAGAGGACCCAGGTTTGACCCCAGTCCCCACATGGCAGCGCACAAACACTTGTAACTCCGATTTGGGGATCCACTGCCGCCACCACCTTGCCTCTGTGGGTGCCAGACAGATGTAGTACACACGCATGCAAACAAACACTGATAAATTGGGAGGGGGGAGGAAGCCAGCCACAGTGGCCCACACCTACAACCCCAGTGCTGAGGCTGAGGTCATGGACACGATCAGATTCTTGGTGCTTACCAGCCAGTCGGTCTAGCTGCATCAGGGCACTCTGGGTTCAGAGAAGGGTCCTGACGCAGTCAATCAATCAGTCAATAAAGGTAGAGATCAGTAGAGGAATACATCTGACACTGACCTCAGGACTCTCTGTGCATGCACACACTCACATACACACAAGAAATATAATCTGGGAGCAAGGTATTTGCTTTTCCTTTCACTAATCCAGCAACTAGTGAGCATTCATCCTTCAATCTATCTAGAAACCCAGCAGCAGACAAAACGGGAGGGATGAAGTAGGCGGACTCAGGCTCAGGCCCAGAGCAGTCTCTGTACTGTGAGCCCTTTGGTGTGACGCCCAGACACCACCTGGGGCAAGTGTGTGTGTGTGTGTATGTGTGTGTGTGATGTCCAGTTTCTGAGGACTGAACTCAGATCCTCATGTGTATGCAGCAAACGCTGAGCCATCTTCCCAGCCCTGGTTTTCATTCTTAACCAACCCAAACTTTCCTGATCTGAATTCTACCATAAGTCACCACAAAACAAAACAATCCTGCTAGCTCCGATAGCCACTGGTAAGCACTCCTCAGTGTCACAGACCAGGATCCAGGCCAGCCTGCTCACTGAGCACAGGAAATGGTTTGTCGTCACCTGGAGCAGCATCTCCTACCCAGTACACACTCAAAAATATTACTTGTGACAAACACATACTGTCTGGATAGTCTCAGCACATTTCCATGCAAGATTATCAATTAGGGAATCCTAAATATCTGAAGGCATGTAGCCAGTTCCTCTGACACCTGCCCACGTGCTCTGAATGCTGACAGAACACGAGCATGCACACTTGGAAGTAAGAGCTACAAAGGAAGATTGAAAGTTCTACCCAAAGCACAGCCCAAGGTCTTTCCTTTTTGCTTTTGTTATTGTTGTTTTTTGGCTTTGGATTTTTGAGACAGGGTTTCTCTGGGTAGCCCTAACTGTCCTAGAACTTGCTCTGTAGACCAGGGTGTGCGTGTGTGTGTGTGTGTGTGTGTGTGTGTGTGTGTGTGTGTGTGTGTGTAGGCACACAAGTTCCACAGTATATGGGGATATCAAAGGTCAGATTGTGGAGTCAGTTCTCTCCTTCCCTCACCTGTGCCCCAGGGATGGACCTCAGCTCTCCAGACCTCGTGGTGAGCACCTTTACCTGTTGAGCTCTCTCTCTAGCACACGTAGGAGACCCTTTCTTGAGAGTACTGCAGGATGCTGTACTTGTCCCTACTTGATTCAGGCTGAGAAAGAGTCCTGTCTGGCCCTCCCCTCTTAAGGAGAGAGCAGAGCCAAGCAGAACCAACCCCTCCTCCGCCCCTCGCTCATGTGCACACAGTTGTGACTCCGTTTCCCCATCCCTGACACAGTGCCCACTGCGTGGGAGTAGAGTCTCAGAATGAAATGAGACAAAATGATGCCAAGAAGGAATCTAATAATCAGAACATAATGCTTCCCGAGCGTCAAATGTATGCCAGGCCGTGCTCGGCGAGCAGTGCCATGGGAGGCCCACGATGAGGTCTCCTTGTTATTTATGCCCCCGGACACCCGTGGAGATGAGGAAGCTGCTAATAATGGGGACTGGTGTTTGCAGACTCACCTGTGTAATAAATGCTTACTCTCAACTACATGACACTACAACGGCCTTTGGCAGGTTTCAAGGCTGTCTGCTGTAGGAGGGGCAGCGTGTTCACATGTCAGGGAGGCACGTGAGTATATAGGTTTATGTGTACACGTGTGTGTGGGCATGTGGAGACCAGAGGTCAACCTGAAGAGGAGTCCCTTGGTCGCTCTCTACCTTGTGTTTTCAGACAGGGACTCTCACTGAACTTGGAACTCACCAAGTAGATGAGGCTGCCCAGCTAGCAGGGTCCAGGGAGCTACCTGCCTCTGCCTCCCCAGCACTGGGATTACAAGCCTCGGCCACTACGCCCAGCTCTTTACCTGGGTGCAGAGGATGGAATTCAGGTCCTCGTGCTTTCCTGGCCAGCACTTTCCCAACTCAGCCATTTTCCAAGCTCTCAGAGGTGCTTTCCCTAGTGGGACATGGCCAGGGCCACCTCTGTCATGAGTGGTGGCTAGAAAAGCCATTCCCATTTGTAAACCCAAGTCTTGAAGCTATTGCTGTCTTTACTGCTCTTGGCCACATTTCAATTTGATGTGGCAGAAATGACTTTTCCAAAATGCCATTGACCTTTTCTCCTACAAACACAGAATATTTGAAACCAGAGACTGAGTTTCCCAGCCTCCCCCGAGGCCATGTCCTGCCCTTGACTTGGCCTTTGCACTTGGGACATCAGCAGATAATAGGCTACTCTGGAATCGGTTTACCAAGGGGAGTGAGTCTCCACACACTCACTCTCCACTTTCTCCAGCTAAAACCCAGCTAAAGCAGTCAGGGACCCAGGTTCACCAGCAAACAGGTCACAGGTCAGCCAGCAAGCCACAGCCCTTTTGCAAACCTGGCCTGCAACCTGTGTGTAAAGTTTCATTGTAGCCAGCCACACCTCTTAATTTACATATTTTCTATGCTTCCTGTGACAGTTAACCTGCGTTGATGTAGAATTATGAGAGAGACGAGCCTCTGGGGGTGTCTCTGAGGGAGTTACCAGGTTGTGTTAATTGACATACACCCCTCAATTGACATACACCTCAATATGGGTGGCAGCATTCACTGCGCTGGGAACCCAGGCTGAGGAAAAGGAGGAGGAAAGCTGAGCACCAGCAGTCACCTCCCTCTGCTTCCTGACTCCAGATACAGAGTGGCCAGCTGCCTCAAGCTCCTGCTGCTCCACCTTCCCCGCCATGATGGACTAACACTCCCTTGGTGGCTTTTGTCAGGTATTTTATCAGAGCAATGCATAAGTTACTTTAGGGCCACACGGCCAAGCTGAGTAGTTATAACTGAGACCCAGCGCCCACAAAGTCTTCAAAGAAAACATTTGCTGCTTTCATAGTGCTCAGACTTTCTCATCACTTTCTGGGCAAAATACCCAAAAAAAACACCCTCAGAGAGAAAGGGTTTGCTCTGGCTCATGGCTTTGGAGGCCCATGGTTGGCTGGGTCCATTCCTCTGTGCCTGGGACAAGATACATCGTGGAGACAGGAGCCTGTGGCTCAATGGCCAGAAAGCTGAGAGAAGAGAAACAGGCAGTGTCTGGGGATTACACATCCTTCGCAGGCATGCCACCCGAGAGCTGCTTCATCCACCAGCTCCCATCAGCCACGAATATCATCAATTATAAATCATCAATGAATTAGACCACAGGTTAAGTCAGAGCCCCTTATGAACCAACACTTCAGAAGCCCCCACCTCAAAATTTCGCTGCTTTAGGAACCAAGCCTACAACACAAGGCCTTGGGGAGGGGGTTCACAGGCTAGTATAAAAAGCAACTGAAAGATACAAATAAACTGGGTCAGACTAAGGCAACCGCTACATAGGTAAAGTGATTGCCACACCTGCATGATGGCCTGAGTCCAGATTTCCAGAACCCGCACCGAGGCTCAGCACAGCAGCCCATATATGAGACTGGAGCTTTGCTAATGCAAGGTGGAAGGTAGAGGCAGACATCACCAGGCCCTCACTGGTCAGCTAGCCTGGTGCACAGCAGTAAACAGCAGAGACCCTGTCTCAAACAACATAGAAGGTAAGGTTGTGACCTCCACATGCCACAGCATACCACGGTACTCACAGCTCACACACACTCACACACACATGCACACACAGAGACAGACAGACAGAGACAAAAACTTGAACTTCTTTCACTAAAGCCTGTTTAGAAATAGACTGTTCACAAGTTGACCCAAACTCAGAAAGACAAAAATGTTTCCTCTGACGTGCAGATCCTAACCTAGAATGTGCACATATACACGCGGAAGCTGGTGAGTGTAGGTGAGGCTAAAACTCTAGCGAGGAGGTGCAGAGGTTAATAAGAGGATGCGGGAGCAGGGGAGACAGGTGACAGGGCCCGTGGGATGTGAAGGAGGCATTATCTAGAGTGGGGATGCTGCAAGGGGGGCAGGAGTGGCAGGAAGTAGGGGGGACGGTGGGGGGCGGGGCAAGAAAACCGGAAAAGCACACTCTGCTGTAAAATGCATGATGGTTCTCAACACATTATACGTTGATTTTTAAAAATAAAAATTTCAAAAGAAACGCACTGTTTGATTTCACGGCAGCTGCGGGCTTTCTAGTTATCTGTGGCTTTGGTTCTATTTTAATCCCATTGTGTCCAGAGGACGTCATCGAATGAACTCCAATCTTTTGAAACCACTTGGGCTTCTTTACTGTGGAGACACAGAATAAATGCCGAGATCCTGAATGGATAAACATTCCAGGTGCACTTGGAAGAATCCTGAAATCCGTGACCCCCCTTTTAAAAACAGCTCTTTATTCACTGGTTATAAATATCTGCCCCAGCCTCGTTGGCTGGCGGAGGCTGTTTGTCTGCCCTCGGCCTCCCAGAGGCTCATGGACCAGGCAGAAGCAGCTGCCTGGCTGCTTCTTGCCAAAGTTCCCAAATGATCTAATGCTTTATCCTGTTTTCATGCTGAGAAAGAAGAACCATTTCCACTCAGTGTCTTCTTCCTTTCCAGAGATCTCTGTGAGCAGGGCATAGAATTCACGCTGACGCCAGAAATGATCCAAGCCGAATTCCCCATGGTGAACAAAGAAGCCAAGAAAGAGAAGTAAGTGGGTGTTTGCACCCTGGATAAGACATCCAGGTGGAGGTCAGAACTGTCATGATGTCTGAAGCTAAGCATGTCAAGCGTTGGTAGAAGCAGATCTCCAACGCTTCAACTCTTGGATGTGTGTCATTTATACACAGTCATCTCCTTCAAATGCTTTCACAAGTAAACCTTTAAAACTTGAACCCCCGGGACTGATGATTGAGTGGTTAAGAGTGCATACTGCTCTTTTCAGAGAACCTGAGTTCAGTTCCCAGCTCTCTCATCAGCTCAAAACTGCCAGTAACTCCAGCTCCTAGAGATCCAGTACCCTCTTCTGGCCCTTTGAATGCTTCATTCACAAGCACAAACCCACAAACAACTGTGCACACATACATTTTTAAGATAACAATAAAATATCTTTATAACTTGAATCCAGATAAGGGAAGAATCAGTAAGTGCTCACCGAGCAATTGCAAGAACCTGAATTTGATCCCCCAGAACCTATAGTTTGCTTTAATCCCAGCACTTGAGAGGATCTCTGGAAGTTCAAAGCCACCCTGGTTTATATAATGAATATTAGGGCTACTTAGAGAAACCCTGAATCAAAAATAGAAAAAAAGTAAGGCATGATAGTGTGTGCCCATAATCTCAGTACTGGGGAAGCAGAAACAGGAGGATTGCTGGGGTTGGCTGGCCAGCTTAACTGAACCAGTGAGCTCCAGATTCCGTGAGAGACCCTGTCTCAAAAAAAAAAAAAAAAAAAAAAGGCAAAGAGCCCTGAGTAAGACATTCAATGTGAGAGTCTGGCCTACACACACACACACACACACACACATGCAAACACAGCTATTGCCAACTGAGCATTGAGATGGTGTCTTGTAGAATCTGTGACTGGTTTCTCATTTCACCTGCACATGGTGCAGGGTGTCAGGAATGACCAGAGCAGGAGGTGGAGACTTCCATTCAGAATCTACCCACATAGCAAACTATGTAGCTGAGACCCAAGACCACTTCTAGTCACTTAGGAGCTGAAGGCTCTCACTGGTTAGCTACTGACAAGTATCATTAAAACCTTTTTTCTATATTAAAGCAAAAATACCCAATCTTCATCTGGGTGGGACATCTGGGTGATTTGCATGTTTTTTTAAAAGTTTATTTACGTGTGTGTGTGTGTGTGTGTGTGTGTGTGTGTGTGTGTGTGTGTGTGTGTGTTTTGGTTCTCCCCTTCCATGATGTGGGTCCTAGGAATCAAACCCATCTCAAGACAGGGTAGCAAGTACCTTTACCCACTGAGTTATCTGTCCAGCCTCTAAAGTCTCTAATAAATGCATTCATTAATTGATTTTGTGTGCACGCATGTATATCTATGTATGGGTCTTCGTGCAACATGGTAAACAGACATGTGGCAGCCAGAGGACAGCTTGCCTCTCTCCTTCCACCATGTGGGTACCAGGGATGGAACTCAGGTCATCAGCCTGAGGATAGTTGCCTTCACCCACAGAGTCTAGCTGGCTTGACTTGACTTGGGTGTCTTAGTGTATCTTTGTTGTTTCCTGTATCCAGGGATGTCAAAGACCAAGCCCAGCCCTCAGAGAAGGCGGGAGAAAGGGTGCTGGAGGAGATGAAGGCTCTGCAGAACAAAGCTCTCAACACATACTTGATTCTAGAATAAAAGCCTGTTCAAGTCAGTTGCCCATCTCTGCCTTCAAAGGTCACTGAGGTCCGCTGAGTCCATTTACATTCAAGATATTTTCAGAATTAAAGTTTCTAATGACAAGAATTGAAAGGCAGATGCCTTGTTTGTAAATTATATTTTTTTCTTTCCCGAGAATAAAAGTATGCTGTTATGATGGCAATGCTGGGAGATTCTCAGTGCAAGACTTCGTGCTGGAACAAAACATTCCTGAGCATGGCCAGTGTCGCCGTGACAAGGGACTAAGGACCAGGCTGGGGAGATGGTTCAGTCAGTAAAGTTCCTGCCTCACACGCATGAAGTCCTGAATTTGATCCCAAGGACCCACATAAAATGCTGAGGATAATGGAACACAGTTCCAGTCCCAATGCTGCTGGGCAAGAGACTGGGAAAGCAGGGAAGATCCCTGGGGCTCGGTGGCCAGGCAGTCTAGCCTTATTTGATGGATTACAGGCCAGTGGGGGACCCTGTCTCAGAAAATGAGCTGGACAGCACCCCAAGGAATTATACCTGAGGTTGGCCTCTGTCATCCACACACACACACACACAAGTACTAAGCCAAGCATTCCTATAGCTGTTTCTGGGAGTATTTTGTGGTGTCCAATAGCTCTGGGAGGGATCTGACTTCCCACCTCTGTCCAGAACCCCTCTTGGCCTTAGTCACCACTTCCAGGAAAAGCCACATGGGGGGAACACTGGTTCCCAGAGTAGCTGTGCTGTTGGCAGAACCTGGGTCAGACTGGCACTGGTGTGAACATTGTGAGACAACTAGAACTTACAGACATACTTGGGAACAGCTGCATAGTGTCTGGAACTTTTGGAATTCCCAGAAGCCCATGGGGCAGGAAGTCATTGCAAAGATGCCAGGAATCCTGGTAAGCAGGTCTTTTGGATGGAGGTGGCTGGTGGGGGATTGTTTTGGTTTGGTTAAGTTTTGTTTTTTTGAGACAGGGTTTCTCTGTGTAGCCCTGGCTGTCCTGGACTCGCTTTGTAAACCAGGCTGACCTCGAACTCGCAGAGATCAGCCTGCCTCTGCCTCCCTGAGTACTGGGATTATAGGCATACACCACCACGCCAGGCTGGTAACCAGGTCTTCAGTTGTGTTTGCCAATGGGACTCCATTCTTATGTGCACATGAGGAAGGCTGATGGTGTCTGAGCTCTGTCATACTCATAATTATCCAAGTGTATTTGGATATGTTCTTCTGGTCCCTGTTCTATTCGTGTATGTATATATGCAATTACTTGTCTTGTTGCTGCAACAAAGTACAAGACAAATCAACAGAAGGAAAGCTCCTTTTGGCTCATGGTCCCAGGGACTAAAGACGTGCCATCAGGTGGGGAGGGCACGGCAGCAGGGGCATGGGGCAGCTGGCATCCACAGTCAGGAAGCAGAAGGGAGTACTTGTGCTCAGCTCGCTCTCTCCTTTTCCTTCACTCCAGGACTCCAGCCCATGGAGTTGGGTCAGTCACAGTTAGGGTGGGTCTCTCCACCTCTACTAACCCAGCCTGGAAACTCCATCACAGATAAGCTCTGAAGTTTGTGTACATGGAGATTCTGGGTCTCATCAAGTAGAAGATCAAGATTAATATCAAGATTAATCCTCTATCTTGTTTGATATCACTTTGGCTTTCTGGCTCAAGCTTTGCTACATGAATTTAAATCTGTTCACATGTCAATGTGTTTTTGTGTCTGCCTCAGTTTCCCCACCTATAAGTAAACACTAATTTCTTTTATTTCTCTCCCAACTTTTCCAGACCTTGCTAGGACTACCACCCCTTGGAATAGTTGCATTGACTGTGTTGGGGATCTTGTGTCCTCTAGTGGATGCTACAAGAAATACATCTCATGGCTTGAAAGTTGGAACCTCAGTTCCTACTGAACCAAATCACCTTCCAGACCATCCAAAGAGCTCCTCACCCCTGTCCCCACCCCACCCCTTCAGATCTCCTGTAGATTAAAAGAGGTAGGGAAACATCACCTGTGTTTAATTCTGCAATCCATACCAAGTTCCTTCATTGCAGCCATTGGCCATATGCTGTTCAGAGATTCTCTGGGATCAAGCACTCAGATTCTTGGAGACAGTGGATGGGACAAGGGTTGGCATCGTGCCTGGAGATCTCAGGTGCTGCACTTGCTTCTGGAGATCAGGCAGCTCACTTTCTCTCTCCATCACTAACATTTTTTTCTTACACTTACCAACATTATCTGTTAAGTTTAAACTGGGGGCTGATCAGGACACACAAACCCGTACCTTATGAAGACCCTAGCTATGAATCCGTAACAAGCTTCCCAGTCCAGTAGCAGTACCCCAGAAAAGAAATGCTGACTTCCAGACCAGATTCCTCAAATTAAGCCCATCGGCAGCCACCCCACCCCACCCCACCCCCACCAGCTTGTTCTCATAGGTGATCCTGGGATCCCTGCTGCTACAGAGAAAGACAGACCTTCTTCCTAGAGCCTGTGAGTCTGTAAATAGGCTCTTTAGGTGTCAAGATGACTGAGCTTGACAGGCACCGGGAGACATACAGACCTCGGACTGCCAGACTCTGGCACGAGGGGGCTAGGCATTAAGGAAATGCACCCCTCCTCCACACCTCCCCATCTTCTATCACACAGCCTGAGTCCTTCCTTCCTCTGCTGATGTGAAACTCAGTCCCGAGTGAACAGTAGAGCTTCGGCATGACTACACTGAAACTCTTTGCAAAGCGCGTGTGGCATCCACCATGAAGACGGGTTCTATAGATTGACAACATGTGATATCCAAAGGGTCTGGGAAAGTGGCTGTGGACTCGACTCGGTTATACAGATAACACAAAGGTCACCAGGCTATTAATCACCTCCACTCCCTGCCTTCTGGTCTGACAACAAGTTATACATTTTTGATCCCATGAGCAAGCATAAGACCACTACCATAATTTTTAGGCCAGATTTGAAGCAAGAATTCCCAGAGAAGGGTGACAACTTATGTTAGTCAGGTGCTTATAAAGGCAAAACCCATAGGTTATGTCGGTCCCACATTTGTCCAGTCAGGGGCAAGCATGCACCCTGGTATACTTGCTGCCTGCAAATCCCCCACCTATGTGTAAACAAGCGCACCCTGTGCAGCCGTAAACCTTGTTTAAAGCATGCAGGTTGTCGTCACTCATGAACAGCTAGCTCTCAGCATTCCAGAAGTTATCTTGGGCAAGTGGGGCTTGCAAATTAGAGGCATTCCTGCTCTATGGATCTCTTAAGCACAGTGATTGAAACTTAAACCATAACTTTAGCCAAAGTGGAAGTTTCTGGGTTTTTTTTGGAAACTCAGTTGTGTCATGTCAATATGTTTTTTGTTATGGCCCCAAGTGTGGGACATTGGAATGTTCCCCTCACCCCCAGGAAAACAGCCCCCGTGGAAACAGTCCCTGTGAAAAGGTGAGCAATGATTGTTGCTACTTTGGTTTTCGGGAGCTGGAAACATCCTCGTGTGGACTCTGAGAAGGGATGCATAGAAGCACACAGTGAGACAATGCTTTGTGCATCTCTGCGCTTTGCAATGGTTCAGACTGCTTTGCTGGGTTTTGCAGAGAGAAACACTCCAGAGAACTTTCCGTGCTTCTTTGCCACTTCAGCCAGTGGTGCTGATTTTGCTGAGTGGCACCTTCGCTGTCACTGCTGCTTGCTGCTTGCTGCTGCTGCTGCTGCTGCTGCTGCTGCTGCTGCTGCTGCTTGTGCTTTGCTTTGACTGGACTGCGGGTATCCTGACCACTGAATTTGGTAATCCCCAAAGAACCCATCGACGCTTATCAGCAGAAAGTAGATAAAAAGAGGTCTTCAGCCCCTTTCCCTACTAATCTCCTATGTAAGGTTGGGGGATTGGAAGGGAGGTAGAAGCATAGGGCTGGAGAGATGGCTCAGAGGTTAAGAACACCAGCTATTCTTCCAAAGGGTCCTGAGTCCAATTCCCTGTAACCACGTGGTGGCTCATAACCATCCATAATGAGATCTGGTGCCCTCTTCTGGCCTGCTGACACACATGTAGACAGAATACTGTATAAATAATAAATACATAAAAAGTAGGTGTTTTTTTAAAAATTCTGAGCCTACATTTAGCCCTCACAATCTCTCTTCCTTTGAAGAGATAACCCTACATATTTAATATTCCTGGTTTCTCTAGTGTTTGTTGGTGAGCACACAAATCTCTGTGTCTTCTACATCCAGGTTTTTGTCTCAGGTTAAGAAAGTGAGAAAGAGCTGGGGGCAGGGTGGCCCACGCCTGGAATCCCAGCACGCAGGGAGGCAGAGGCAAACGGATTGATGTGAGTTTGAGGCCAGCCTGATCTACAGAGCAAGTTCAGGACAGCCAAGGCTGCACAGAGACAAAGAAGATGGCCATCTTAGAAGTTCACTACCTTTATCACCTAGCCATGGCCCCCCTCCCTATCTGTCTGCCCTAGCAGGGGGGTCTGTCTAACTCTTAGACCCACAGGCATAGGGACGAACACCTTTAATCATGGCGGTCAGAAGGCAGAGACAGGTAAATGTCTGTGATTCAAAGCCAATCTGGTCTCCATAGCAAGTTCCAGCCTAACATAAGCAGAAAAAATGAGACTGTGTCTCAGAAAAACAAAACAAAACAAACAATAAAGTAGATAGCACCTGAGTAAGCCATAGCACAGAAACTACTGAACTAGAACATTCCTTGGGTAAAAAAAAAAAAAAAAAAGTTTATTGGTGATCAAACTGCGAAGTCCATGGGGCATGGAGAAACAGAGAGAAGAGCAAATCGGCAGAAAAGCAAGCAGATTTTATAAGAGAGCAGGTTGGGGATCTGAGCTTATACAGGCTGGGAACTAAGAAGCTTGATTGACCTTTAAGGGAGGGTCACAGGAGATTCTGGGACAGGGCAAGACAGTGCAGAGGTTCCTCTATCTTGTTTTCTTGTTGAGGCCATTTCAGATTTAACTAGAATTTGATCTTCTTGTTGGGAAATTACTCAACTCTATTCTAGCAACCCAAGGTCAGGATGTCCCGGCAAACTTATTTTACCGTCAGTTAAACCACATGCTAGTGTAGAACACATTGTATCTAACTGTTTATTTAGCTTCTTTAATCTGCTTGCTTGTGCAAAACCTCCCCCTGCAACTGCCAAGCAAGATACCAGGATGTGCTTGGGTTTTTGTTTTGTTTTGTTTTGTTTTTGCCTTGCACTAAACACACAACACTATATTTGGGTCCCAAATACCTGAGTATAGTCCAAGCCATCTAAAATAAAGTTTCAACTGGCTATAAACTGTGTCTGAGTGCTCATCTCTAGTGGGCTTCCAGTAACAGCTCCTGGAGGATTAAGGTTGGTTCCTGGAAAACAGGAACCACCTTAGGAGATCTGCTTTTTGTTTAAACAGAAACCCATCTCTAGGTTTGTTACCCATAACAATCCTTCTGCTTACTGTGCTGTAGTCCTTGTGATCATGCCATAGTCCTTAGGATAATGTCACCAGCACTGCCATTAGGGATGAGGGTGGGAGGGCTTTGGACCTAACACTGAGGGACTACATCTGAGCAGCCTCTGACTCTGATCTCCATGCACATGCACACACAAACACAAAGAGCAAGGAACAGGCCAGGTGAAGCAGTAGCATGGCCAGCCATGAGCTGCCCTGGGTACGCCAGGACAACTACACCCTCTTCCTCAGGAAGTGCTTACCCTTAAAGGGTCTCATTATACATTAGGCTTGGCCTGCTTCTTTTGGGGCTTTGGAGACAGCTCAGCAAGTAGAGCACTTGCCACACAAGTGTGAGGGCCAGAGTTCATATTCCCAGGACCCACGTCAAAGCCTGATGGGCATGGCAGCCTGCTGTAACCTGTTCCATGATAGGTATAGACAGGGCTTCTCAGAACAAGCTGGCTTACTAGACTACCAGACTGGCAAACTCTAGATCCAGTGACAGACCTTACCTCAGTAAATAAGAAAAAGTGTCTGAGGAAGACACCTGAATTCAGCCTTAATCCTTGCATGCACATACACACATGTAAATCCTCACACATATAAACATGTATGTACATGTGTGCATACTACACACACACATATACAAAATTTTTTTTGGAAAATGAACCTGGGTCTCTGGAAGAACAGCCAGAGCTCTTAGCCGCTGAGCCATCTCTCCAGCTATACAAAAAAAATTTAAAGCAAAACCTTGAGGTGCATACAGAAAGTATTCAGAGGACTCTAACCCCTGTAACCAACAATGCATACCTTACACAGAGTGATAAACCCGCTTGCCTCCATCTTAGGCTTGAAAGCCACTTTATAGTAAAGACAAACTAGATTCATTCCTGTCTATGATTAAATCTGTTTCTCAAGGAAGAACAACAACAACAACAACCAGGGCTGGAGAGATGGCTCAGTGGTTAAGAGCACTATCTGCTCTTCCAGAGGTCCTGAGTTCAGTTCCCAGCAACCACATGATGACTTTACAACCGTCTGTCCTGACATCTGATGTCCTCTTTTGGTGGGCAGGTGTCCATGCAGATAGAGCATTTGTATAAATAAAATAAATCAAAAAAACAAAACAAGTTCAAAGTGTGGTTTGAGATGGCTTAGGAAATTCGATCAATTCAAGATGGAAATTGTGAGACATAAACAAGGAAAAGAATCTGTAAGGCTTGTGGGTTAATTGAAAGTTGGCTATAAACCAAGTAGCATAGTATATTTATGTAAAGACTCCTGGATGTATTAAGGTAATATTTTAAACAGACTTTTTGGCTTAAAGATATGAGATAGTTAAATATATTACCCTAACCCAATGAATAGTAATTAAAACACTACTGAGTTACTACTGAGTGTAACCATAACCATAGAGCCCTCAGGACTGTTTTGTAGAAAACTTTTCAGACTATTAATGAGATGGTTCAGTAGGTAAGGGACTTGCCACCAAAGCATGCGGACCTGAGCTAAACACGAATGGCCACGCAAGCGTATCCATGCATCTACCATTTTCTGGGTGTGCCTTTCGGCATGTGTTTCTTGCTTAACCCTAATCTGGTCAAAACCGCACTTCTTGCAGGCCTCACAAGATCACTTGACCTTTGGAATGTAGGGGTCACTGGCCACAAATTCCTGACCTTCCTGGCTTTGCTTTTCTCACTAAGCTTGGCTCTCCTCCCAGCTTACTGCACAGATACTTATTCCGCGTTGACAGAGAAATCAGAACCAGATGACCAGAACGGCTCTATTTTAGCTCCGGTGGGGGCTGCAACAAGGTAAAGGCGGATAACAAAGTCCCACAGCCGCTCAGCTGCTGCCTGAATAAGGCCTTAGAGAGCTCACCCTGCACTCTGTATAGTTCCAGAGCAGACGCGCGGCTCCAAGCCCCGCCCATTGAGCCCCGCCCCGCCCACAAGGCCCACCCCTGAAGGCCCCAGACCGTCATGCTTTGCGCCTGCCAGTCCGGCGCGGTAGAGGCTCGTTCCAAGGTTGCTGCACAGGTGAGCTTTCCTGCATGGCTGTGAGCAGTGGAGTCCTCCCAGGACGCCCAGCTTCCGGTTCTGGCGGGTTCCAGTTGAAGGAAGCAGCTCCCCAGTGGGTCAGGGCCGAATCGAGTTGGGGACCCTCCCAAAGCCAGAATAGTACATCCACTACGGGGCCGACCCGGAAGAGATTTTTGGCGCTCTCCCCAAGACCTTGTCTTCTCTAACCTCAGTTTCCTCTTGGAAAGAATGACTTAAATGACGTGATGCAAAACCCTGTATTTTGTTTACTGCAGTACACTGCTAATCCAACGTTTTGCGTAGATAGCAATACAGTGCAGTCTTTTCCAAAGATAAATAACAGTGATAATTAGTGATATGGTAACAGACAAAATAAGGTGCCCCGAGTGTTAAAAAGTGCACCTGTGAGGCCTTGTATCTTAGAAAAACAAAACAGTATTGGCTATAATATTGGGTGAGGTTGATGGGTTATTTTGGTCCATTTATGTACATGTAAGATAACATAAAACTATTTTTCCTTAATTTAAGATGCTGAGGGCCAAGACTGAGGTGTGGCCAGGCTTGGCTCCCTGAGACCTTTCTCCTTGGGCATCTTTACCCTGTATCTTCATGTGGTATTTTCTCTGTATGTATCGCAATCTTAGATTGAAAGCAGAAAGATTAGATTAGAGCCATCCTAAGAACCTTCAGTTTCCATCTCACAGACCCAAGCTCCAAATAAAGCCACATCCTAAGATAATGAAAATTTGGCCTCAAACATGGGAACTTGGCGGAGGTGGGGACACAGTTCAGTATATGACACTGCCACTTGGGATTTTGGCCAATAAACCTGTCCAACTGCGTCTATTTTCACAGCCGAAAATCAACCATTGTGGTAGAGATTGTAGAGTTAGGATTTTTTTTCTTAGAGTGAACCCCTCAGGTTCTGTCCACATTTGGTGATTCCACCAGCTGCAAATCAAAAATATTTTTGGGAAAATTTTTTCATCTGTACCAAACATGGCTTTACTTTCCCTAAGCAATACAGCATCACAACTTCATTTGTATTGTAACAGGTACAATAAGTAACATAGAGGTTATTTAGAATATAGGCAATACAAATACTAAACCATTTTTGTAAGAAATGAACATGTGACGATCTTGGGAGTGTTTGGGAGTCTTGAATCTAATCTCCTAAGGATATGCATATATAGTGTCTGTGTGTATATATGTGTATGTATATAAGTTTTTCTTGTGTGTGTTAGTATGACAGGTGTTTCCTGATACAGTTAGCTGTCTCTGTCCATGGATGCATATTCAGTCAGCTAAGAACTGAAAATATACAAGAAAAATTTTGCTGAACATGCAGACATTTTAGTAGAGTCTAGCTCTATGTAGCATTATGTTACATTGGGTATTAGAAATAGTATTGCGATAATTTAAAGTGTATGAGAGATGGGCATAGGTTATATGCAAACACTATGCTATTTATATAAAGCAGCCGATGGTCTTTGGGTTTTGATATCTGCAGGGATTCTGGAACTAAACACGTGCAGCCACTGAGGGACAGCTGTCTATGCAATGCTCTCCGAGCTGTGTCTAGCATATAGTAAGTACCGTGTGAATTAAACATGTGGTTGATTCATAGGTCAGTTCATTCATAAGCCAGTCACTGGGATGGGTGGTGGGTGGAGTGAGCCGGATGAGCACTCGGTGCTGTCTAGCCGGAGCCGTAAACGTGATTAGAGCCACTGTCTGAAGGATGGCCACTACACTGAGACATTGAAACGTCTTCTGTATATTTACTCATCACAGCCACTGAGGCCGTTGCTACACCTGTCTGGCAGATGGAGAGCTGATGCTGTGAAGCCCCAAGTGGAGCCCATACTCTCAGCCACAATGCGGTGTCACTTCCATTAAGAATGGTGTGGCCCCAGAGGCTATGCAGTCTGCAACCTGAGAGAACCATCGTCTGACCTCTCTTATTCTTGGCCAGATTATCAGCAGAAGCAGTACTCATGGCTGGTCCTCTGTGGAGGGCTGCAGTCTTTATACAGAGACACAGGACAGGCCTATTGGTGGGTTCCTGTGCAGGCCTATTCGGGGCTCAAATCTCATTTCACCTCTTTTCGGATCCTATACTCCAGTGGCTCTACCAGTACTGGCCGCAGGGCCAGCCGGCTCCCCTTTCCCCTCAGCTTCAAAGCCTCTTCCAAGAGGTGCTACAGGACATGGGTGTCCCCTCAGGTCATTTCTACAAGCCTTTCACCGCCTTTACTTTTCAGCCGGTGAGTGCTGGCTTCCCTAGATTCCCTACTGGGGCTATGGTGGGAATCCCTGCCGTCTTCCTGGGGGACCCTGTGACCAACATTGACCACACTGTGATTATACATGGCCAAAGAGTGGATTGGCAAAGCCCAGGAGGCACCAGGCTGAAAAATTCCCTGACCCTATCTCACGACGCCCAGAAGTTTGCCTTGGCCAAGGAGGTGGTATACCTGGAGAGTAGTATGGCTGCCCTACAGAGCCTGCCAGCCCCAGCTTGCCTAGCAGGAACCTGGGCAATAACTGTGGGTACCAAGCATGCCCTGGGGCTCTATGGAGGCCCTATGAGCTTGCGAGCTGCCTTCAACTTGGTGGCAATAGTAGTGGGCTTTGTGGTCTACACCTTTTCCAAAGACTCCCTCCATGTTGCCCTGGAAGGCTGGCTGGACCGCCGCACAGCCTCTCTGTCTGCAGCCTATGCCCAGGGTGGAGTGGAATTCTATGAGAAGATTCTGTCAGGCAACCTAGCCCTGCGCAGCCTTTTGGGCAGACAAGGAGAGAAGCTGTACACGCCAAGTGGAAACATCGTCCCCAGACACTGGTTCCGCATCAAACATTTACCCTACACCACCCGCCGGGACTCTGTGCTGCAAATGTGGAGGGCGACACTCAACCCGGGGCGCTCCTGAGAGCCCCAGCTACAGGGCACTCCTGGCTCACAGAGGCATCACCTGTGGTGAATTCTGGAGGAACTCTTGGCATGGTTGCATCCATAGTAAGGTCAGAACAGTGACCAACCAGCTTTGGAGTTAAACAACTAAATTGTGTCCTCATCATAAATGGGCTCTGTGGCTGTGCGTGAGTGCCTGTGTGATTCTGAGTCTTGTTTACCTCAACTGTAAAGTGGGAAGGGTTGATTGTAGGGTGTCGTGAGGTTGTGAGCCCAAGGTCTTGGTAGAAAGCAACATAAATAAACAGGGCATTCTTTGTTCTTGTTCTCTGAATTTCAGTGGGCTGTGGCGGTCAGACTGTGAGTCACCACCAGACACATTTTTGGTAAATCGACCCTTTCCTGCAGTGGAGATCTGCCCGTCTCCCTGATGTCCAATAGCTAATTTATTCCTCACCTTCAAATCTTAGACAGGAGGCCCCAGTGGGGCAAGGTGAGGAGAGCTGTGGTCACAGAGCCAGGCCTAACTTGGCTATTTTTGCCATTTTCTCCTTATCTCTATCCCGGGGGCAGTCTTGAAGGTTGCTGGCCTGGGACCAGTGTAACTCAGGGAAAAGGGATTAGGCTACACCGAGGGCAGGGCATGTGGGGTCTGGTTATTTCTGGCAGAACACCTTAAAAGGAGGGCGAGCCCGGCCAAGCTGATGAGTGACAGTGGGAACAGAGACCACTGGCTTCTGTTCAGACCTTGTATGTAGTCTAGAGCTCTGTGCTGCCAGCTTCAGTGCCTCCGCTGGACATGGCAGGCTGAGCTCTTGAGGACAGGAGACTCTAGGACAGCATACAATATGGACCTGATAAATGGGTGGTCTTCTAGTTTCCTTTTCTGTTGATATGATGAAAAAATATTCTGCCCAAAAGGAATTCCAGTAGGGGAGGGTTTTTGGCTTATACTTCCAGGTCATAATCCATCTTTGAGGGCAGGAACCATGGAAGAATGCTCCCTGTTGGGTCACTGTGACTCAGCTAGCTTTTTTATGCAACCCAAGACCACCTGCCTATGGATGGTTCCATCTACAGAAAAGGGCTGGTCTCTCCATCAATTACAATTGAAATAATCTCCCATAGGCACACACTCAGAGACCAAAATGATCTAGGCAATTCCTCAATTGAGGCTTTCCCTTCTGACTCTAGGCAGCGTCAAGTTGACAAGAGCTCTTTGGGACAGATGGACAAAGTAGTTACGGGATGAATGGCTCTCCATCCTGACTAACAACGCTCCACAGACTCTGGGGCATCTCTCAGTCACTGCTGTTGCTGTATGCCAAGAGCCAAAAGGCCATGTCAACCACCCAAATCTTAGGTGGGAAAGTCTGGACACTGTGGGCTCCGTCTTCTCAGCTCTTGACACTACTCTGACACTGCACCATCTACTCTTAATCTTGACAGAAGCCAAGATGGTGGCAATAGCCCTCTCTGCTGATTTGCTCAAGTGCTAGAGATTAAACATGGAAGCTGGGTCCCCATCCTGGTTTAGGGCTCTTGCATGGTACGCATACCAGCATGTTCAGGACTTGGAGCTGTGGCTGTCTCAGCAAAGCCTGTCCTGGTGATGGGGGCATGAGGGTGAGATGGTGGTCTCACTATGTAGCCTTCAGTTAAAAGAGATCCTCTTAAGTGTGATGGTTCAAGGCATTTGCTACCACTACTGGCAATTGTAAAAACCAAAATCCCAGATTATTCAGTATTACCAATGAAGACTCAGGAGCCAGATGCCGGGGTGAAAAACCTGCTACCTCAGAGAGACAGAGAAAGCTCCCAGCTGGACTTCCTACTCAGCTCACATCTCAGAGGAAAGAGCCAAAAGCCCAAAGCAAAAAGCTTGCTAGCTCAGCTGATGGTGCAAGAAAAAAAGGCCAAAGAGCTCTAGGATTAAAGGTGTGCTAGGGCTGAGCCACACAATAACCACCTGTTTACAATATACAAAAAGTTCTTGGATTAAAGGTGTGTGATAGGCTGAACCACACCAAACAAAGACAGGTTTTCACAGTTCACAATCTCGGGGCTCACAATGGGATCAAATAACCTACAGCAGGCCGGTCTTCAGGTTGCCTCTTTTAGATCAGGATTGGTGGAGGTGACAACATGGAAATAAAGCTGACAGGCACCTCCAGAAGCAGAATTGTTACTATAATCAGAACCACTGAAGGACCCTAGTCTCTAAGAATGTGGAGACATGCCACAGGGACATTGAGGTTTTACAGTTACCCTCTTATCAGAATCATCCTGGAACCTGACAGCCCACAGGTGCAATCAATCAAGTGGACTTTCCTGTCCAGAGCTTCTCAGTCCACTTAAAGCTTTTAGGTTTTTAACTCCCCAGCCATCAACTGGAAAATTCCTCAGCAGCACCTGAGAGGGAAGGACTCCTGATCTTCCCGTGGGAGTGCCTGGGGAAGTGAGATATATCGGCTGGGGAGACCAGAGAAGATGGCCCAGTGGGTAAGAGAGCCTCTGCACAGGCATGAGGTCCTGAATTTGAATCCCTAGCACCTATAGCAAAAGCTGGTCCTGGCCACCTGTGTGCATGTGGCCCTGTTAGTGATGAAGGAAGAAGAGACAGGAGGATTGCTCTGGCTTGTGGGCTACCAGCCTAGCTTCAGGTTCCGAGAGAGACTGGCTCAAGACATGGAAGTAAAGAGCTGGAGAGATGGCTAGGCAGGTAAGTGTGTGTGTTGCTCTTTGAGGACCTGGTTTGGTTTGGTTCCCAGCACATATGTTAGGCAGCTAATAACCACCTATAACTTCGGCTTCAAATGCTCTAACACCCTCTTCTGGCCCCTGTGGTACCACACTCACACATCCATACCCACCCACGGACACACAACAAAAAAGCTAATTTTTTTTTTTTTTTTTTAAAGAGAGAATAAGGTGGAGAGCGGTAGATAGACTAGGACATCTGACAGCTTCCACTGGCCTCTTGATGCACAAACATGGCTGTATATCACACATGCACATACAGAGTGAGACATGGTCTTTTACAGCAATTCTAATCCTACAATAGTGAATAGTCAGTGTTCCTGAGTTGGGGTAAAATTGATACAAGAATATACTCTCGATGATAGTTGACTCTTTTGACCCAGTAACTACAACATGGAAACCCGTGCTAGGAACATAACCCACAGGTTTAAATAACATCTGTCCAAAGGTATCCATAAGAACATGCATATGATATGCTGGAAATAGTTTTAGGAATAGAAATAATAGAAATGTTGAATAACAATGACTTAGGAAACCAGGAATGTTGTTTAGGTACTAAATGGTATTCAAAAAGTAGTTATGAAAAGTAGGCAAAGGATGTATCTGGTAGGGTGGTTGCCTAGCAGCACAAAGACCAGAAATTGATTCTCAGCACCAGGCTTGGCAGTGCACACCTACAAATCCCAGCACTCAGGAAGCAGAGGCAAGAAGTCAGGAGGTTTGTAGTTATCCTCCGATATATGAATTCAAGGCTAGCCTGGAGCACAGGAGACCCTGTCTCAAAAAAATTAATCATGAGAACTGGTAGAAACCTGTGGAAATAATAGTTATAACTGACATGTGTATCAAATATGCACTGATAGTTATAAAGGGAAAAAAAAAACTTGTATATGACAGCCGCAATAACGGAAACATGCAAAACCCGGGAGAAAGCTTACAGAATTGCAGATAAATTCTATTGCAGTGGAATTTGGGATTACTTTATCTATTCAACTAATAGGAATTCTCTCTGTCTCTGTCTTTCTGTGTGTGTGTGTGTGTGTGTGTGTGTGTGTGTGTGTGTGTGTGTGTGTGATCATATTCAAAGGGGCTTGGACTTTGTACTCTCTGCCTCAAGGTGACAGATCCTGGCATCCCTGCTTCTGGCCCTGATTTTTGGGGTGCAGCCAAGCTTTAGTCTATCAAGTAGCTGTGGAAGCCATGAAAGTCTCTTCGAGCCTGCTGTGGGTGCAGATTTCACTAACGGCTCCAGTTGTCTTCTCAGCTCCATCTCCGCATTCACAGGAAGCTGTTCCTGGGCACGGTGACAGTGGCCCCTGCAGGCAGCTTTCCTGCAGTGGTGACTGTCATGGCCCCAGGGAGCTTTGCAGAAAACTCTGGCATCTGGAGCTCTTGTTCTGCACTCTCTGGTGTCAGGAGGACACACCGGAGCTGGGGGCCGGGGTAGCTCAGTCAGTGGAGTACTTGCTTTGTAGGCATGGGGACTGGAGTTTGAGCCACAAAACCCACATTAAAAAGAAAGAAAGCGAAAAAAAAAAAAAAAAAGTCAGGCTTGTAACTGTGGAGGGAGAGATAAGCGGACCCCTGAGGCTCACTGGCCACCCACCCTAGCCAGTTGAGTGATTTCTAGGTAAGCTGAGAGACTCAAAAAGCAAGATTAGAGATGAAGACAGATTAAAATCACTCGCCACCAAACCTGACATCCGGACACACACAGAGAAAGAGAGAGAGCTAACACACACAGCTGTCTTCTGACTATCACCTCACCTGTGGAGTGGCACATGCCTAAATAAATAAATAAATAAATGTGATTTAAACTCTTTTCAAAAGATGGTAGCAGAGCTGGAGAGATAGCTCAATGATTAAAATCACTTGCTGCTCTCCCAGAGGACCCAAGTTCAGTTTCCAGCATCTAGAATGGGCAGCTTACAACCACCAGTTAACCCCAGCGCCAGGGGATTCAACACTTTTTAAAAAAGATTTATTATTTATACAGTATTCTGCCTACATATGTACCTGCAGACCAGAAGAGGGCACCAGATCTCATTATATAGAGATAGTTATGAGCCACTGATTTGAACTCAGGACCTTTGGAAGAACCGCCAGTGTTCTTTTGAGCCATCTCTCCAGTCCTCAACACCTTCTTTTGACCTCCTTGGGCACCCACATACTTGTTAAGAAAAAAATAGGTAATAACTGAAGAAGACGTCCAAGGTGGGCCTCTAGCCTCCGCACCTGTGCACTGCCCTGCCCCACCTCTCCTGTCTTCCCCCTTGGTCCTTCACAGGCCTTCCACCTCGTGCTCTCCCATCTGCTCGTCGAATCTCAAGGGACCTCAGCTAACACTGCTGCCCCCTCATCTAAGCATCTATATGAGCTTGTGGGGCTTCACCCTGCCCTCGGGTAGCTCTCAGCCCTACAGTCATACCTGCAGTGATAACATGAAACCAGAATCACATGGGAGATGCTCGAAGGAGCACAGGAGACAGCGAGCATCTTATTCAGCTTGCGTTTGAAGGGCAGGGAGGACTTCCCAGGAGACATACACTGATACCCAGACACTAAGGGTTTACCAACCTAACAAACCCACGTGTTTTGCACACATTAGCTTATGTGATCCCTACAATAGTCATATTACTCAGTTGTAGTATGAATACTTATGTCACCCCAAAATTCATGCATTGAAACCCGAGCCTCCATCTGGTAATATTAAATGGGAGGCCACTGGGGAGGTGTCCTGGTTTGCTTCTCTGTTGCAAAACACTGACCAAAAGCAGCTTGGGGAGGAATGTATTTCTTTAGCTTACAGGTTACAGTCCATCATCAAGGAAAGCCAAGGCAGGGTCAGCACAGGGACCCGGAGGCGGGAACTGAAGCGGAGACCATGGAAGAATGCTAATTAACGATTTGCTTCTACTCCTATTCAGCCACCATTTTTATTCAACCCAGGACCACCTGTGCAAGGATAACATGATCCATACTGGGCTTGACCCCCCCTTAATTAATCAGCAATCAAAAACTGACCCCACAGACATGCCCACAGGCCAGTCTGATTGAGGCAATTCCTCAGCTGAGGCTTTCACTTCCCAGGTGTCTCTACTTGTAATTGAGCTGACAAAACTAACCATCATAGGAAATGATTAAACCATGAGGGCAAACTGGAGGTTGGAGCCTTATAAAATAGTCAAAAGAGGTATTTGCCCCTGCTACCATGTAGAGGCACATAGGAGACGCCACATATGAATAGCAGGCCTTCCGGAGACACTGAATCTGCCTGCACCTTGACCTTGGACCTCTCAGTCTCCAAAGGGTAGAGGACAAATGTACTAGGAAGACAGCTCTACCTAACACAGGAGATTGAGGAGAAGGGAGACTGGCTTGCACTAGCCAGTGTGTGCAGTTTGAACCCAGTTGGTCTGGCTCAACACTATTATCACAGTGGCCGGTTCTCTCAGAAGACCCTGGACAAGAGCTACCAGTGGGATAGTTCTTATGCTTCTGTGTCAGGTTAGGTCCAAGCAAGGACCTGAACCCCCACAATGGTTTGAACAGGGAAAGTTTACTGTAAAGAATCATTATTCGGTAAGGCATGGCAAGGGTTTATGATAATATCTCAGTTGGTAGAGTGCCTGCCCAGCCTGTGCAGAGCCCTAAGTGGCATCCCCAGCACCTCCTAAACCAGGCATGGTGGTGAATGCCTGAAATCTCAGCACTCAGGAGGTGGATGGAGAAAGATCTGACGTTCAAAGTCATCCTCGGCTATATAGCAAGTATGGGGCTAACCTGAGCTCCATGGAACTCACTTGTAAGAAATAAAAAAGATGTTAAGAGGCAGCCCCTGCCTACTCAAAACACAATCCAGATGTCCTTGAAGAAGGTACGCATGTGAGTCACCGGTGCTAAGATATCACTGAAGTGTGACTCCAGCAGAACTTGCTGGAAATTTGCGCTCTGGGTTGACAAATAAGCCTTCTATAGGAGGTGCTCAGATAATCATAAAAGAGCCAGGTGTGATGGCTCATACTTGTAATCCTAGCGCTGGAGAGGCTAAGGCAAGAGTTCAAAGCCAGCCTGGGCTACATGCTGAGACAGCTGTTCACAGGACAGGGAAGGGTGTCACCAAAGCTCTCAGCCGCAGAGTTCCAACAGGACCAAAAGGATGCCAGGGCAGGGCAATGGCCAACTGGCTTTTCATGGACAGTTTGAGGCTTGCCTAGCCAGGTGGACACTGTTCACAAGCTTGTTTTCCAAGGCATCAAGTGACTGCCGGCGAACTTTCCTGAACACTGTGTTTGTGTGTGTGTGCCACCATGCTCAGCTGTTTCTTTTCTTAAACATGGCTTCTAAGGAATGGAACGCAGGTTCTCATTCTTGTAAGGCAAGCACATCCCTGACGCAGCTGTCTCCTCAGCCCAGTCTTTCCAAACTTTGTCTACACCAGAGCTCAAGGTCCTTGCCCTCTTCCATAGCAGCAGGCTCCCAACCCCTTCTGTCCTAAAGCCAGCAGGTGGGGATGCCCACAATGATTCTGCTGCCTGTGAGCACCCCACAGGTCCAAACATTCGAGTCTGCCAAATTGCTAAGGCAGGGAAGAACTGGAGTCAGGGTCCGGGTGTACCCCAAAGAAAAGATTCACAGGTACCTCTCCAGGCAGCCTTTGGCCCTAAAGCCAGGCAACTAAATTAAGATACAGGTTCTGGGTATCAGAGAGATGGCTCAGCAGTAAAGAGTGCTTGCTGCTCTTCCGGAGGATATGAATTCAGTTCCCAAAACCTACATAAAGTGGCTTACACTGCCTGTAATTCTAGCTCCAGGGGATTTCACAGTACTCTCTTCTGGCCTCTGGGCACCCACACACATGTGACGTGAACATTTGTATATTCACAGAGAGGGAGAGAGAGAGAGAAATCATATGGCTGGTAAGAATACTGTAGGACCCCAGAACTCATGTTAAAAAGCCAAGTGTAGCTGCACCTATGAAAACAGGAGGATAACGGGCTTGTGGCCTGCAAGCTTCAGGTTCACTAAAAGAGCATATCTCAGTGGAATAAGGCAGAGAATGATAGAGTGAGACAGGAGACCCAACATCGTCCTCCGCTCTCCACAGGGGTGTCTGAGCATTTATGACCCCTCCCACCACACATACGTACACAAGCTACACATATGCAAAACACACACACAATACCAAAAACATCTGCCTCTGCAGCTTGATATGCTGGGCATGTTAATCTTTCTGTGCCTGTTTCCCCCATGTGACAATAGGGGAAAATGGTGACAAAACCTCTTTCCTATTGTAAGCTTCCATTAGTAAAACACTTTTGACAGTGCCCGGCCCTGAGTTGAAATCTGAGGC
Source organism: Psammomys obesus (assembly GCF_907164565.1). Taxonomy (NCBI): domain Eukaryota; kingdom Metazoa; phylum Chordata; class Mammalia; order Rodentia; family Muridae; genus Psammomys; species Psammomys obesus. The sequence continues at coordinate 59,156,328 of NW_026585504.1, read as the reverse complement.
TGAGAATCATTTCTGTTCTGGCCATTGCCAAAGGCACAGTTGTCAGGAAGTGACTGAATCCGAGCTAGCCTGGCCTGGCGCAGCCAAATCATCACAGGTGGCTGTGATAATGAGTCACTATTGGCAGCCATGCCCTAAAGGGCCTCTGTGTGTGTGTGTGTGTGTGTGTGTGTGTGTTGGTATATTTGTTAGTGTGGGTTTATACATGTGGACCTGTGGGTTTGTGTAGACATGTATGCATGTATGTATGTAGAGGTCAGACATTAATGTCAATTGTCTTTTCCTGGTCTCTTCATCATTATTTTTTAAGATAGGGTCTCTCAGCTAGCTTGGTGGACAAGGAGCTTCAACAATTGCCTGTGCCCATGGGCTGTAACCAAGCCCACCGCCATGTTCAGCAGCTTTAAAAAGTATTTATTTACTTATTTGCTTATTTATTTATTGTATATGAATGTTTGCATAAATGTATGTGCGTCCCCCACGTGCATACCTGGTTCCTGTGGAGGCCAGTGGGTGGTGCTGGCTTCCCTGGAATTAAAGTTAAGGATGGCCGTGAACTGCCTTGTGGGTACTAGGAACTGGACTGGAGTCCTCTGTAAGAGCCGCAAGTGCTCTCTGCTACTGGGCCATGTCTCCATCCCCATGTCAGCATTTTTAAAATGTGGATTTGGGGCATCTAAACTCAAGTCCTCATGTGTGCACAACAGGCATTTTACTGACTGATTTATCTCCCTAATCCGTGTACGTATTTGGCTTTGTCCTGGCCTGGTATCCTTATAAAACAGCAGCACTGGGCAACACTGACCTCTTCCTGTTCCTGGCCCCTGACAATCAGTGTTCAGGAAGTGTTTGCTGAATGAATTGACGTGAGAGTGACTGATAGAGAGAAGTGGCATAAGGAAGAAAGACTTATTGTAGCTCGTCTTTTCGGATGGTTTTTAGTCCGTTGTTGCTGTGAAGGTGGGGTGCAGACGCTTGGTCCATGGCTCCAGTGTGAAAGACTGTTGACTTCATTGTGGTTGTGCTGCTCAATTCTAACAATCCAGAATCACCTAGGAAGAGAGTTTCAACTAAATTGTGTGGGTCAGATTGGCCTGAAAGCATGTCTGTGGGGGAGTGTCTTGATTGCTAACTGATATAGGAAGACCTAGTCCCCTGGGGTGGCACCATTCTCTAGGCAGGTGGGCATGAACTGTGTAAGCATTAAGAAAGCTAGCTGCCAGCAGGCGAGGAAGCGCTAGTTTCTCCCTGTTCTCCACCTGTGGCTGTGGGGTCACCAGCTGGGGGGTGGTTTGACTTCGATGTTCCCCATATTCTCAGGTATTTGAATACTTGGTCCCTAGTTGGTATCACTGTTTGGGTAGGTTTAGGAGGTGTAGCCTTGCTGGAGGAAGTATGTCACTGGGGGTGGGTGTATTGTTAATGGTTCTCTAGAGTAACAGAACTTAGAGAAAGAATAAATACAAAGATGGGATTTATTAGAATGACTTACAGCTGCTGTCCAGGTAATCCAACAATCACTGACTATGAAAGGAGAGTCCAAGAATCCAGTAGTTGCTCAGTCCATGAGGCAGGATGTCTCAGCTGGCCTTCTGTATATATTGGAATCCCAAAGAAGTAGGCGCTCTTATGCTAGTGAAGGAATGGACTTGGTAGCAAGGCAAGGAGCAAAATATTCCTTCTTCCATGTCCTTATATAGGAATCCAGAAGAAGGGGTGGCCCAGATTAGATCTGGATTAAAGGTGTGTCTTCCTACCTCAAAGACCTAGGTTAAAAGTTTGTCTTGCCACTTCAAATGATGCAAAAATCCTCTCACAGGCGTGCCCTTTATTTTTGGGTTTAATTCCAGATGTAGTCAAGTTGACAACCAGCATAGCTATCACAGTGGGCTCTGGGAGTTTGAAAGCCACATGCCATTCACAGTTCACCCACTCTGCTTTGTGTGTGGTGTTCAGGAAGTGAGCCCTCAGCTTCTGCCCCAGCTGGCATACTTGGCTGCTGGCTGCCATGTTTCCTCACTATAGTGGTGGCATTCTTATCCCTCTGGAACTATATGCAAGTAAACCCTTACTTCTATAAGCTGCCTCGGTCATGATGTTGTATCACAGTGATAGAAAAGCAACTCGTGCAAGCTGTCCTCAGCTCTTTCTCTGTGACTTCCCTACAATGATGGGCAGTACCCTAGGACTGTAAGCCAGATAACTACCCCACAAGTTGTTCTGGCCGGGGCATTTTATTATAGCAACAGAAATAAAACTGGAACTGTGGACCAGGAAACAGAGGGCCCTACAGGAAGCAGAGGCTGGGATAACCTTCAAAGGCTCACCCAGAGTGGCCAACTCCTGCCAGCTGGGCCTCAGTTCCCAGGCTTCCGTCTCCCAAAATAGTCCCACCAGCTGGGGGCAGTTAAGACACAGTTTCAGATCCAAGGCACAGCAGGGACTGGACGGCAAGAGTCATTTCGGTGTACCTTTCACAAGGGGCCACTTGGTGGAGAGGCTGCTGCAGCTAGACTGCTCAACCCCAGCCTCATGCCCTCTAGGTAAGGAGATTCAAATGGGCCCCAGCATCTTCTGACCCTTCCTCTAGCTACTGTTGGAGTCCTCTCTCAACCAACACTTCTCAAGTCAGACCTGCCTGGTTGGCATCTGGCACACTGTCCTGCCTGTCCATGGGAGAAAGTGTGGGTGTGGTCCCTGTAGGGGACATGTGTGCAGATGTTCTGGGCTTCAGCCAACTCACAGGCCTGAGAGAGTTCCCAGAACTTGGCCTGCTGTTGGTGCCCACCTCTGCCAACCCTGAAGAGTCACTTCTTTCTCCACTTCCCAATTCCAGTTCTACCCATTTTGAATGGCCCCTAGGCCTGTCCCTGCCAACGAAATGAATGTCAGGCACCATCTGTTGCCTAAGCACGTGGCAGCTGTTGAGAACATGTTTGCATGCATATGAGTTCTTTTTTTTTTTTTTTTTTGCCTTGTGATGAGGCCCTTAGATAAGCAAGGGAAGGGTTTGCTAAGTTAATCAGGGGCCACATCAAGCTGAGGAAGGCAGATCTGACAATCCAGAATAAGGGTATTGGGGTGGGGGTAGGGGTTGGAGCGTTGAGGAGATCCAGTGAGCTATGCCCTCAGGAGGAAGCTTTATGTTGCAGCCTTGGCCTTTGTGGCCTATGAGAGGAACAAACCCATGTCTCTCTGACCAGGCCAAACCTGAGGTGGCCTTCAAGAGAGGTGGCTCTTGACAGTCCATGGAGGTGACTTTCCCTCACCTTATTCTGCCCAGCTCAACATTGGAATTTATTCATTGGACAGTATTATAGCTACAGGGAGCCAGGCTATCTCCTCATCTGATTGCCACAAAACTCCTCAAGGGAAAGCAAGTACCTGGACTGGAGGAGATGGCTCAGTGACTAAAGTCCTTGCTGTTCCATTCTGAGGAGCCAAGTTCGATCCTCAGCACCCTCATAAAAAACCTGGGTATGGTAGTGTATACTTGCAACCACCGCCCTGAGGAAGTGGAAACGAGCCATCCCTGAGGGCTTGCTGGCTTCTACGTGAATGGAGGACCACCAAGCCAGTGAGAGATATTACCTCAAAAAAACAACATGGAGGCTCCTGAAGAACAACATCAGAGGTTGCCCTCTGGCCTCTACATGCACACACAGACATGTACACACACATCTGCACACAAACAAGCGTGCACATACATGCACACATGCAAAAGAAGGTGGGGTGTTTTTCCTTGGGTACAGTGGGGGAAACAGCAGCTCAGACAGGTTAGGCATCTCAGCCACGTCACAATGCTGAGAGTGGGCCAGGACTTGGACCTACGGTGACATCGTGTTGCTTCCGAGGGGTGATCCGAAGAGCACACCTTCACGGATGTCCAGGGCCCCTGGAGACTTGGCATCCTGCCCAGAGCACATGGAGAGTGAGGAAGTCCTGAACCCAGGAGGCTGCTGCCTTCCCAGCTGTGGTTTGTGAGCACTCTGAAGTCTGAGAGGACTGCTCTGAGAATCCCACATTGGTGTTAACTGCCTCGGGGGATAAGTGAATGGTCACTGTGAGAGGAGCAACCAAGAGCTCCATGGCTCTGACAGAACCCCAGAAACTGAGTTCTCAAGCCAGAATGCTGGAACACAGTCCACCAGATAAGGGACACACAGCCAGCACCATAGCTGAAACTTTGTGGTCCCAAAGAGCAGCATCTGCAGGCACTTGTCTCCATGGTACTACCTATCAACAGAATGAAGTGAGGCCAAAGACACAGCTCCACACTTCTGACTTTGGAGATCTTTTCAGAAAATGGTTCTTGGTTAAACTGGGATTCTTGACTTCACTGCAGAAAAGAATTTCAGCATGTAAAGGCTGGTTTTGTGTCAACTTGACCCAAATTAGAGTCATCAGAGAGGAAGGAGCCTCAGTTAAGGAAATGCCTCCATGAGATCCAGCAATGAGGCATTTTCTCAATTAGTGGTCAATGGGGGAGGGCCCAGCCCATAGTGGTTGGTGTCACTCCTGGGCTGGTGGTCCTGGGTTCTATAAGAAAGGAGGCTAAGCAAGCCATGGGGAGCAATCCAGTAAGCAGCACTCCTCCATGACCTCTGCATGAGCTCCCACCTCCACATTCCAATCCCTCTTGAGTCCCTGTCCTAACTTCCTCCAGTGATGGATCTGGAAGTGTACGCTGAATAAACCCTTTCTTCCCCAACTTGTTTTTTAGTCACAGTGTTTTTGTCGCAGCAATAGAAACCCTAACTGAGACACAGGACAAGAAAGTATGGGTCAGAGGTGGAGTTCATCAAGAGGAAAGTTTAAGAAGACTTAAGCACAGGATTCATAGGAAGTGGCTGGAGGAGAGGATGAGACATCCAAGTGTGGATGTGGGTTTCTCAAAGAAGGGTCGAGCTTAACCTTCCAGGCTTCACACCCACACCATGTTGGTAGCTCTCCAGTTACATCTCAGAGGTGGCGAACAACCTTTTTCCTCCTTTTACAGATATTTACTTAATTGTTTGCATGAATGTTTATATGTGGGCCCACACATGTCATGCCACATGCTTGCTACAGCCTGTGAGTGCCACAGTACACGTGTGGAGGTCGGTGGACATCTTTCGAGAGTCAGTTCTCTCCTTCTACCATGTGTGTGCTGGGGCTTGAACTCAAGCAGTCAGGAATGGTGGCAAGACCTTTGCCTGCTGGGCCATCTTGAAGCCCTTCCTCCCTCTGTTTTTGATAAAGGAGATCATAGGCTGACCTCGGAGGTGCCTTTCAAAGGACTACAACGTGATAAGACTAAAACCATGGGTCATAGTGTTGCACAAGAAGGTGGCTACATGTCTTTTGCTATATGCAGAATTGCTGGTTAAGTTCCTAGAAAATCGCAGCTAAGAATGGAGGAAAGTCTTACATGCGTGAGACATAAACATGGCTCCCCACTGTTCTAGCATCTTACCTTAAAACTGAAGAAGTAGCAGCTGTCCGTCAGCAGTCCTCATAGCAGATGTTAACTGCCTCTCCAATGGCAAGACACTTTGAACAGAGAGTGAGGCGCTTCCCCCACTTACACACGGGGAAACTGAGGCACGGAGAGGGCAACATGCCCCAAGTGTCATGCTGAAGAGCCAGATGTTTTTGTCTGAGGCCATATCCCCAAAGTTCTCCCTGTCTGTCTTTCCACCCTCATTACCTGCCCTGTGCAGCTGCTTCAGCACAAACGGCCTGTGGCACAGTTCCTTAGCAGAACATAAGAATTCTGCTCTGAGGAGGCCAGCCTGAAAATTCTCAGCACATGGACCTTCAGGGCCTGGTGTCAGCTGACATTGTAGAGCCTTTCCAAACACCAGACACCACAAACTCATCAGGAAGCACTGCGCTAAGATAGATAGATAGATAGATAGATAGATAGATAGATAGATAGATAGATAGATAGATAGATAGATAGATAGATAGA